>NC_140994.1:180926149-181233298 GCF_052327205.1 Somniosus microcephalus
ATCTGCCTTCCCCTGTTAAGCAATTTTAACTGTTGTACTAAAATTGTGTGGTGTAGTTTATAGTTAATAAAATTTGACATTCTCACATCCAGATCATTTGTCTGTTTTTAATATATCATTAATTATAAGTTCCTCCAGTCAGAACTGGAAGGGTGGGTTTAGCGATTCGAAACCGCTGTTTGGTATTGGTCTCAGTGCAGTGGAAAAAAAGGCTGCTTGACCAGGTAAATTACCGTAAACCAGGTAAAGGAAGGTAAATTACCATGAACCAGGTAAAAGATGCCCCCTTGCAGGACCTGTATCGTTGGGATGGTCTTCACCTGATCCGTGCTGGGACCAGTGTTCTGGCAAGTCATATAACTAGGGCGGTAGAGAGGGCTTTAAACTAAATATTGGGGGCATGGGAACAAATTTGGGAAGATGTGGTAATTCAAAGATTAGAGACAAGGCAATAGAGAAAGGTATTAATATGGGAAATGATAAACAGACCATGACAGGAAGGGATAGAGAGTACAAATCTAAGAGTAAATCAATAGATAAGGCTAGAGGTTACAAAAATAATAAAAGGACAAAAGTAAAGGCTCTGCATCTGAATGCACATAGCATTTGAAACAAAACAGATGAACTGATAGCGCTAATAGAAATAAATAAATATGCTCTGATAGCCATTGCAGAAACATGGCTGCAGGATGACCTAGATTGGGACCTGAATATTGAATGATACATGACATTTAGGAAGGACAGGAAGGTGGAGGGGTGGCTCTGTTAATTAATGATGGTATTAGCACAATAGAGAGGGATGACCTAAGTTCAGGAAACCAGGATGTAGAAGCGGTTTGGGTAGAGATGAGAAATAATAAAGGCAGGAAGTTACTTATGGGAGTGGTGTATAGGCCCCCTAACAGTAACCACATGGTAGGATGGAGTATAAAGGAAGAAATAATGGGAGCTTGTCAGAAGGGTACGGGGATTTTAATCTGCATATAGACTGGAAAAATCAGATGGGCAAAGGTAGCATCGATGAAGAGTTCATGGAATGTTTTTGGGATAGTTTCTTACAACAGCACGTTCTGGAGCCAACCAGAGAGCAGGCTATACTAGACCTGGAATAAAAACAGAAAATGCTGGAGAAACTGAGCAGGTCAGGCAGCATCTGTGAAGAGAGAAACAGAGTTAACATTTCAGGTCAATGACCTTTCGTCAGAACTGGAAAAAAGCAGGAAATGGAACAGATGTTTAAGCAAGTGAAGAGACTGGGAAAGGGGGGAGGGGATGAAAGAACAAAAGGGGAGGTCTGTGATAGGGTGGAAGGCGGAAGAGGTTAAGAGATATTCAAGGCAAAAGGAGATGGTAATGGGACAGGTTAAGAAACAATGGATGGTTCTAGATGAAGTGTAAATTGCGCTGGCAGAATGAAAGACAGCTGCCATATGGGGGAGAAGAAAAAAGACAGACAAAAAATGTGGATAAAAAAAGTATATACATACATACATAATAGGGGCCGAGGTTATGATCTGAAATTGTTGAACTCTTTGTTGAGTCCGGAAGGTTGTAAAATGCCTAATCAAAAGGTGAGGTGCTGTTCCTCGAGCTTATGCTAAGCTTCCGTGGAACAATGCAAGAGGCCAAGGACGGTGAGGTCTGAGTGGGAATGGAGCGGTGAATTAAAGTGACAGGCGACTGGAAGCTCGGAGTCCCCCTTACGGACCGAACTGAGGTGTTCCGCAAAGCAGTCACCCAATCTGCGTTTGGTCTCCCCAATGTAGAGGAGACCACATCATGAGCAGCGAATACAATCTTTTTGTATACTAGACCTGGTATTGTGCAACGAGATAGGATTAATTAATGACCTCATAGTGAAGGCGCCCCTACGTAGTAGTGATCATAATATGACTGAGTTTTACATTCAGTTTGAGAGAGAGAAGAGTGGGTCCAAGGCTAGTATTTTAAACTTAAATAAGGGCAATTATGAGGGCATGAAATCAGAGCTAGTTAAAGTGAACTGGCAAATTAGGTTAAGGAATAGGTCAATAGAGTTGCAGTGGCAGACATTTAAGGGGATATTTCAAAATACACAGAATATATACATTCCAACAAGAAAGAAAAATTCTAAGGGGAGGACCCACCATCCGTGGTTAACTAAAAAAGTTAAAGATAGTATTAAACTTGAAGGAAAAGCATATAATTGCACACAAAGATGGGTGGCAGGTCAGAAGATTGGACAGAATATAAAAAACAGCAAAGAATGATTAAAAGATTAATAAGGAGAGAAAAATTAGAGTACAAGAGAAAGCTAGCTAGAAATATAAAAACAGATGGTAAGAGTTTCTATAGATATTTAAAAAAGAAAAGAGTTAACAAAGTGAGCGTTGGTCCTATAAAAAGTGAGTCTGGGGAATTAATAATGGAAAATAAGGAGATAGCAGTTGAATTGAACAGGTATTTTGCATCGGTCTTCACTATAGAGGATACAAGTAACATCCCAGAAATAGCTGTAAATCAGAAAATGGAAGGGAGGGAGGCACTCAAGAAAATTACAATCACCAGGGAAGTGGTACTGAGCAAATTGTTGGAGCTGAGGCTGACAAGTCCCCGGGTCCTGATGGACTTCATCCTAGGGTCTTAAAAGAAGTGGCAAGTGAGATAGTTGATGCGTTGGTTTTAATTTTCAAAATTTCCCTAGATTCGGGGAAGGTTCCATTAGATTGAAAAATAGTGAATATAACTCCTTTATTCAAAAAGAGAGGGAGACAGAAAGCAGGAAACTACAGGCCAGTTAGCTTAACATCTGTCATAGAGAAGATGTTAGAAGCTATTATTAAAGACGTTATAGCAGGGCATTTAGAAAAGTTCAAAGTAATCAGGCAGAGTCAACATGGTTTTGTGCAAGGGAAATCATGTTTAACAAATTTATTGGAGTTCTTTGAGGAAGTAACATGTGCTGTGGATAAAGGGGAACCGATGGATGTACTGTACTTAGATTTCCAGAAGGCATTTGATAAGGTGCCACATCAAAAGTTATTGCGGAAAATAAAAGCTCATGGTGTAGGGGGTAACATATTGGCATGAATAGAAGATTGGCTAGCTAACAGGAAACAGAAAGTAGGCATAAATGGGTCATTTTCTGATTGGCAAGATGTAATGAGTGGTGCACCACAGGGATCAGTGCTGGGGCCTCAACTTTTTACAATTTATAAAAATGACTTGGATGAAGGGGCCGAAGGTATGGCTGCTAAATTTGCTGATGACACAAAGATAGGTAGGAAAGTAAATTGTGAAGAAGACATAAGGAGGCTACAAAAGGATATAGATAAGTTAAGTGAGTGGGCAAAGATCAGGCAAATGGAGCATAATGTGGGAAAATGTGAAGTTGTCCATTTTGGCAGGAAGAATAAAAAAGAAGCATATTATCTCAATGGTGAGAGATTGCAGAGCTCTGAGATGCAGAGGGATCTGGGTGTACTAGTGCATGAATTGCAAAAGGTTACTATGCAGGTACAGCAAGTAATTAGGAAAGCGAATAGAATGTTATTGTTTATTGCGAGGGGAATTGAATACAAAAGTAGGGAGGTTATGCTTCAGTTATACAGGACATTGGTGATTCCACATCTGGACTACTGTGTACAGTATTGGTCTCCTTATTTAAGGAAGGATGTAAATGCATTGGAAGCAGTTCCGAGAAGCTTTACTAGACTAATACCTGGAATGGGTGCGTTGTCTTATGAGGAAAGGTTGGACAGCCTAGGCTTGTATCCGCTGGAGTTTAGAAGAATAAGAGGTGACTTGATTGAAACATATAAGATCCTGAGGGGTCTGGACAAGATGGATGTGGAGAGGATGTTTCCTCTTGTGGGAGAATCTAGAACTAGGGGTCACTGTTTAAAAATAAAGGGTCGCCCATTTCAGACAGATGAGGAGACATTTTTTCTCAGAGGGTCATGAGTCTTTGGAACTCTCTTCCTCAGAGGGCAGTGGAAGCAGAGTCTTTGAATATTTTTAAGGCAGAGGTAGATAGATTCTTGGTGAGCAAGGGGGTGAAAAGTTATCGGGGGTAGGCGGGAATGTGGAGTAATCGGATCAGCCATGATCTTATTGAATGGCGGAGCAGACTCGAAGGGCTGAGTGGCCTACTCCTGCTCCTAATTCGTATGTAATTTACAGGGCTATTGGGATTAATTGGATAGCTCTACTAAAGAGCCAGCACAGGAACGGTGGGCCGAATGGCCTCCTTCTGTGCTGTATCATTCTATGATTCTATTATATTCCTCAGTTGTATTGTTTGTACGAGTATGACATTGGTACCATTTTTTGGAGCGGCAAGAATAGAAAGGATGAGTTGCATTTATATAGCGCCTTTCATGACCTCAGGATGTCCCAAAGCGCTTTCCAACCAATGAAGCACTTTTGAAGTGTAGTCACTGTTGAAATGTAGGAAATGCGGCAGCCAATTTGCACACAGCATGGTCCCACAAATAGCAATGTGGTAATGACCAGATAATCTGTTTTAGTGATGTTGGTGGAGGTACAAATATTTGTTAGGACACTGGGAGAATTCCCTAGCTCTTCTTCGAAATAGTGCCATGGGACATCCACATGAGGGCAGATGGGGCTTTAGTTTACCATCTCATCTGAACCACAGATGGACGAATAGAGTGGGCAGCATGTTGATACTGTACTTATATGTGGCACGGCCTTCTGGTTATGTCTATGAGCTGATGGAATTTAAAAGCAGTTGAGATAGAAAGTTAAATGCAGGTCAATGGACCATCCTGTTGAATCTGATGTACAGCACAACTGCTGCACCTGCACTTCTTCCAGCTGTCCCCTCAGCCAATGCAAAACAACATAGGAGCAGCAGAGTGACATAGGAGCTGCACATCCTGCACTGGTGTGACTGGAGAAACTGTAAGACTTGTATAAAGACATTTGCTAACAGAAATTTCCTTCTTTTATTAAAGATTGAATGACAAGATTTTTATTAACCCATTAAACCTTCTTGCGTACATTGTATTATTAACTATCGTTTCACAATTATTTAAAAAGTAACTTTGAGTTTCACAAAGATTTTTTAAATCATTAAAAAAATCAGATGCAAACTTGAGATCCTATAGTTTGCCCCACTGAGAGGAAATTGCAAATAGATACATACTTTGGGAGTGTTGCTGCATACGTTAGATACTTTAATTCAAAGTGATATATTTAATTTGGTTTTCTTATGACTGTAAATTCTCCTGTAAAATCCCGAATTAATCTGTACAAAAATCTGAATTTCAGCTCTTTTACAAAGTATACTTTCTTTGAAACTGAAGTCTATCAGCAGAGCTAATGCATGTATGATTGAGGAGGAAACACAGCCAAAATAATCTATCATACATTATTTCGGCTGTGTTTCCTCTTCAATCATACACATGCACTTTACAGCACTTGACTGCATTCTATGGTGTCATGGGACTTATACACATGTTTCCACTTTTATATAAAAAACCTAAACCAAACATGAATACAGAACTTTACCTGAGATTATACACTGAGTAAAGACCTGGTATAAATTTATTCCACAAAACAGGATCATCAAAGATATGATTGGTGACTTCAATGGTTTACCCACATGCTGACTACAAGTTTCATGTGTCACACATTTGGTTTCCTACTTTAATTTTCAGGGTGTAGAGACAGAGAAATGAGGCTGAGCTGTAAGATTCGCAAAATTTCTGTATTTCCCCGAAGGCTGTTATTAATAAACGGGACCTTGCGTGGACATTTTAAATTATAAAGGGTACCCAAAATGGCATCCGTGCCTCGTGGCAGAAAGCCTGTGGAATTTTAAAATGGATTCTGCAACGCAGACAGCTTGGGAGAAATCAAAACGAAGGCTGCAGGTTTTCTGTGAAGAGAAACTTTGTTTTGGAACGAGACAGGACTCTGAATTATACATTAGACTGAATCGGAGACTAATCTAAATGCAGTTTAGGCCTATAGTTAAGGCCATCAAACAGTCTGCATATATTATCGGAAACAGATTAACAGCCATCGAGGCTGGACAAGCCCATCAAGGAACTTTCAGGACAATACAAGTCAATTATCGGGCCGGTAGATGCGATTACCGGCCATCGAAAAACCAGTTAGTATGAATTGCTACCATTATTTTAAACTAGCCCGCCAAAATTAAAACAAAGAACTAACCTGACTTGGCGCGTAGATAAGGGTTTTCGATGAAGGTATAATTAAAGGCCCCGGGTAGTATTGAGTTAGGTCAGTTAGTTCGCTCGTTCGGAGGAGGTTCGTAGAGTTGGTTGTCTGGTGTGCTGGTGCTGCTCCTCGGCCCCCCTTGCCCTCATGGCTGCCGCTCTTTCCCCGTCCCGTGCTTACCCCCTGGCCTTTGCCCGTGCCCTTTTCCCACTCCATCTGGAACTGCCCCGGCACCGGGTCGGGCGGACATGGACAGATTCAGGCCAGGCGAGGCGGGACGCGACGAGGGGAGAAGGGAAAACCACCGAGGGGCAGACCGGCTGAAGAAGACCAAACGAGGGGAGGCTTTGAATCATTGGGCCTTCAGCCTCGGCCGACCTTCGAATATCTGCACACTAACTCAAACTGGCAGCTGTCGACGAAGAATCATCCCTGCAAGGTAAAGTACCCAAACAGAGACTTTGACTTTGGGGTACGTGAACCTGGACAATGCCCTTGCAGCGCCCAAGAACCACGTAATGACGGCAGGCTCCAGAGCGAACCCTGAACCCAACCACTGTTTTGAGTCTAACAAACCTTTTGATTGGTGCGCATGAAGTTCTGACCCCTCATAGCTTAATCTAGTTAGGTATATAGGGGGTGGGATAAGGATAAGGTGATTGTTAAGATAGTTGTGTTCCCTCGATGTACCGAGTGTTCCCCATTCCCTGCATAAGTATGAGTATTATTATGATTCTCTTGTCATTTTTGCCTGCAGAAGTGTACACTAGTAATTTTTCCATAAGATTGTATCAAGTTTTCCTCTTCAATAAAATCTGGGTTTTGTTTGCATCCAACCACCTGTCTACTCAAGTCTTCTCTGTACCGCCGCCTTGTACCTAAGTCCGGTGTCTAGAACCCAGGGGCGTGGGAGCGATTCGAACTGCTCACAACACAGTCAGAGGCGCAACTGATTGGGCGCACGCACGCGCCGGGCAACACCACAAGCGCCCCACCACCCCCTACAGAGCTAACCTGGGGCACTCAGCAGTACTTCCTAGTGGCAAGAGCGATGGGGAGGGGGATGGATGGAATACCTAAATAAGGAAGAAATTGTTTTCTTTACAGATGAAAACCATACAATGAAGAACAATTTTTAAGTGCCACCTTAACTTGGGACAAACTTGGAATTTCATGGACTCATTCACATGTTATTCTATATCGGTACTCTAGTTAGTTACCCCTTTGCATTTTCCTACCACTGCAACATTATCCACCACAACTAAAACATCCCCACAATACTTGAAAAATGTAGATAAAAGAATCTTGCAATTCACCTATTTGAAATGTATAGCAGCGAGAACTCATCTCCAGTTCCAAATCTCATGATGCATTCTTTTCCAGTTTCTGGGCATTTTCTTTTTGCATACAGCATCCTCGCTTGATCTGCACTATAGTGACACCCACTAAACTGATAGGACTTTTTAA
Source organism: Somniosus microcephalus (assembly GCF_052327205.1). NCBI lineage: Eukaryota > Metazoa > Chordata > Chondrichthyes > Squaliformes > Somniosidae > Somniosus > Somniosus microcephalus. The sequence goes on from NC_140994.1 coordinate 180,933,806, forward strand.
AGAATCCCTGGATTCAACAGGGAATGCTGGATATCTCTCCCTCACTCTTATGGAAGGGAGAACTGGGTAGTTAAAATGAAATAGTCAAATGATAGATTTTATCCCTAAAATTCACACAGGTTATAAATGGAATATTGCACGGAGGTTAGGAAGAATATTCCATTCATAACCTTCACAGCTACATCAGGGCCTTTCTGGAGCTATTTTTTACATTTCAGACTGATATGTAATCTCCTCTATAGACAAGTATCCTTAATTTGAAATGGGACTCACAAAAGATTACTATGCGTATTGTAGCGGCTTGTGATCAGCTTCATATTTCCTGCCTAACCATCGGATAGCACTGGATCAAAATAGTTTTTGAATGGAATTTCCATCCCTTCCCCAACAATGCAACAATAAAGTAATATCATCTTAAATGTTTATGCATAAAGTATCATTTAAATAAGCTATTACAGATGTGGAGTAAGTGTTGCAGAAGCCATCACAGATAATTTCTAACATTTATCACTTCTCAAGTGAAGACATAATTTCTTTCCAATATCTACACTAAGTTTATTTTTTCAGATCTTCATTTAGATCCGTTTGGTTTACTTTGAAGCAATAATAATCATTCCCTTTTACATAGTGCTTCCAAAAAAAAGGCGTTAACATTATTGTCGGAATAATCATTTCTGTCAGTTTGTCCATCTGATGATGAGAGTAACTCTTGCACCAGATCCCCTTTTCTTGCCCAATAAAGACCTTTGAACACTCCCAGTTCCAATGTTCAACATTTTGCGCAAGTTCTGTCATTTGAATAGACATTCTTACTGTAGGAGTGATACACTAAGGTCATCAGAAAGATTTAGCATCATAAACATTGTACAATACCCAATTACAATATTTTCTAGAAGCATCATATATTAACACTCAATCCTTAAACCAGCACATACCAACTTAGATGCACTGATGCTAAATAGATGTCAGTGAAAATATCTATGAAACAGTTCTGCAAGAATATAACTCTTTCTCCTTCAGGATCAGGGTTCATTCCTATTTTGAGGTTTCTTTGTTAGGGCTGTAGCCAGTCTTGCAGCAAGAATGCATTTAACATAACAAAGTAAACCGACATTAAAGGGTTAAGCGGCTGTACTGTACAGGCAGTTTTGTAAATTGACCAGTCATAAGAAATTGACCAGGCTTCGTATCCCAGCATGTCTCGCGGAACCAATTGGACTTATAAATTAACTTTTTAAAACAAGCTGTGAGCTGAACGGAATGCAGAAAGAAATTATTCATACAGAGACACAGACACGATTGATTGACTTCATGAATATGCTAACCAAGGAATTAGCTGGAGTAATCAGACCACACAATGACATGTGTTTGTTTAAATTTAACTGACAGTCCTGTCCATTGAACTCCTGTGGTCAGGCTGTTAACAAGACTTACAAATCAACACGACAGGTAACGATGATAGCAAAATACTACGGATGCTGGAAATCTGAAATAACAACAGAAGACACTGGGAAAACTCAGCAGGCCAGGCAACATCCGTGGAGAGAGAAATAGAGTCAACGTTTCAGGTCGAAACCCTTCTTCAGAACTTCTGTTCAGAAGTTCTGAAGAAGGGTTTCGACCTGAAACGTTGACTCTATTTCTCTCTCCACAGATGTTGCCTGGCCTGCTGAGTTTTTCCAGCGTCTTCTGTTGTTACGACAGGTAACGGCCATGGTTCTACGGAGTCTGGATCGGTTCCCTCATCCTTTGGAGATGTTAATATCAAATTGTTGCTGGAGTAAAACCCATTTGCTAAGCTTTCAGAATGCTAATAAGCCCAGAACTTTTCCCCATCAAAACACCTTTGTGTGATAATGGACTATTCACTGACCCAGGATGGAGAAGTGATCAAATCAAGTACTCTATAGATTTGCAGAACCAGACAAGTTATTGTTGCAGTGGTGCTTTTTACTCCAGGGCCCTGTAGGTAGGTGAACCTGCACCTTGCCTCTTATATACTCTAATTCCAGAATCTGACCTGAACCCATCCGAGTGGGATAAAATGGTCAAGGCTCACAACTCAGTATTCTTTGAACTGTTTATTGTACTACGGATAACATACAAACGTCAATGCACTGTTCCCTTTAACTCTAAACAGTGCTCACATACACTGTTCCCTTTAACTCTCTTTAATTTCAAACACCACTCACTCCCTCGACCCTATTCTCACCAAACTGCTGACCACCCAACTTCCCTTCCTGGCTCCCATGCTAGCTGATATTGTTAACGGTTCTCTCTTCTCAGGTACTGTCCCCTCTCCTTCAAATCTGCCATCATCACCCCTCTCCTCAAAAAAACAACCCTTGACCCCTCCATCCTAGCAAACTACCGCCCCATCACCAACCACCCTTTCCCCTCCAAAGTCATTGAATGTTTTGTCGCCTCTCAAATCCGTGCCCATCTTTCCCAGAACTCCATGTTTGAATCCCTCCAAACAGGTTTCTGCCCCTGCCACAGTACCAAAACAGCTTTTATCAAAGTCACAAATGACATCCTATGTGACTGTGACAAAGGTAAACTATCCCTCCTCATCCTTTTCTACCTGTCTGTAACCTTTGACACGGTTGACCAAAACATCCTCCTCCAATTCCTTTCCACCGTCGTCCAGCTGGGTGAGACTGCACTCACTTGGTACCATTCTTATCTATCTAATTGTAGACAGAGAATCACCTCTAATGGCTTCTCTTCCCACTCCTGTGCCATTACCTCTGGTTGAAAGGATTATTACTAGTCCTAGCCCCTTTAGGGCTACCCTGGATCAGGCATATTCCCCAGACGTTCACTTTTAACTAAAGTTTGAGATAGCCGAATCCTAAAGACGCTTAATTGGGTCTAAAGGTCCAGACCATCTCTCCCTAAAGGAAAGGAACAAACTGAAGATGTTACCGACCTCCAGATAGCACTTTTAATAAGTCTAGCTAGACTGTAACGTTCTGGATATTATGAGGGTCCAGAAAACTCCCCCAGAATTCTGAAACTCCTCACCAAGGAGCGTACAGAGATTGAGTTCGTGAGTTTGATACAGAAGTATTACGTGAGACAATTCTAAAAATATATAGATTTATTAAAGAACCGACATGTAATTACAGTAGGTGTTTCAATCGCAACATTAACAGTTTCAAAAACAGAGATCCTTATTCTCAAATCTTAACTTGGCAACATTTTTACAGTTCCTAGTCTTTTTCCAGGATATCCACTAAAATGGCAGGGGGTTGGGAACCTGAGCGGGGAGACAGAGGAAAGGGAAACAAGGATAAAAGCAAAAGACGGAAGGAGAAAAACAAAAGTGGCAGGCAGAGAAATCAAGGGTTTAAATCAAACATGACCACAGTAAATAATAATTCTAAAAGATCTAAGAGCATTAAAAAAACAAGCCTGAAGGCTTTGTGTCTTAATGCGAGGAGCATTCATAATAAGGTGGATGAATTAGCTGCGCAAATAGAGGTAAATGAATATGATATGATTGGGTTTACGGAGACATGGCTCCAGGGTGGCCAAGGCTGGGAACTCAGCATCCAGGGGTATTCAATATTCAGGAAAGAAAGGCAAAAAGGAAAAGGAGTTGGGGTAGCATTGCTGGTTAAAGAGGGGATTAACACAATTGAAAGGAAGGATATTAGCTCTGAATATGTGGAATCTGTATGGGTAGAACTGAGAAATACCAAGGGGCAGAAACCGTTAGTGCGAGTGGTATATAGACCTCCAAACAGTAATGCGGAGGTCGGGGATGGCATTAAACGGGAAATTAGAAAAACGTGCAATAAGGGCACAGCAGTTATCAGGGGTGACTTTAATCTACTTATAGATTGGGCTAACCAAATTAGTAACAATACTGTGGAGGAGGAATTCCTGGAGTGTACATGGGATGGTTTCCTGGACCAATATATCGAGGAACCAACTAGAGATCAGGCCATCTTAGACTGGGTATTATGTAATGAGAAAGGATTAATTTGCAATCTTGTTGTGCGAGGCCCCTTGGGTCAGAGTGATCATAATATGATAGAATTCTTCATTAAGATGGAGAGTGAAATAGTTGACTCAGAGACTAGGGTCCTGAATTTAAATAAAGGAGGCTACAATGGTATGAGGTGCGAGCTGGGTAGGATGGATTGGGGAATGTCACTCAAAGGGTTGACGGTGGATGGGCAATGGCAAACATTCAAAGATTGCATGGATGAACTACAAAAATTGTTCATCCCAGTTTGGCATAAAAATAAAACAAAAAAGGTGACTCAACCATGGCTAACAAGGGAAATTAGGGATAGCATAAGATCCAAGGAGAGGACATATAAATTGGCCAGAAAAAGCAGTAAACCTGAGGATTGGGAGCAGTTTAGGATTCAACAAAGGAGGACAAAGGGATTAATTAAGAGGGGGAAAATAGTGTATGAGAGTAAGCTTGCAGGGAACATAAAAACTGACTGTAAAAGTTTTTATAGATATGTGAAGTGAAAAAGATTGGTGAAGTCAGGCATAGGTCCCTTGCAGTCAGAATCAGGGGAATTTATAATGGGCAACAAAGAAATGGCAAACCAATTAAATACATGTTTTGTTCCTGCCTTCACAAGGGAGGACACAAATAACCTCCCAAAGATGTGGGGAACATAAGGTCTGATGAAAGGGAGGAACTGATAGAAATCAGTATTTGTAGGGAAATGGTGTTAGGGAAATTGATGGGATTGTGGGCTGATAAATCCCCAGGGCCTGATAATCTACATCCTAGGGTATTTAAGGAAGTGGCCCTAGAAATAGTAGATGCATTGCTGGTCATCTTCCAAAATTCGATAGACTCTGGAACAGTATCCATGGATTTGTGGGTAGCTAATGTTACCCCACTATTCAAAAAGGGTGGTAGAGAGAAAACTGGGAATTACAGACCAGTCAGCCTGACATCGGTAGTGGGGAAAATGCTAGAGCCCATTACAAAGAATGTAATAGCAGAGCACTTGGAAAAAAGTGACAGGATCGGACAAAGTCAACATGGATTTACAAAAGGTAAATCGTGCTTGACTAATCTACTGGAATTTTTTGAGGATGTAACTGGTAAAATAGATAAGGGAGAACCAGTGGATGTGGTGTATTTGGACTTTCAGAAGGCTTTTGATAAGGTCCCGCATAAGAGATTAGCGTGTAAAATTAAGGCACATGGCATTGGGGGCAAGGTATTGACTTGGATAGAGAACTGGTTGGCAGACAGAAAGCAAAGAGTTGGAATAATTGGCTCTTTTTCCGAGTGGCAGGCAGTGACTAGTGGGGTACTGCAGGGTCGGTCCTTGGACCCCAGCTATTCACAATATATATTAATGACCTGGACGAGGGAACTAGATGTACTGGCCTAGAAATTCACTGGCCTTAGCACCGCTTTTGAGGCGCTAGAGGGACTAGCGCCAGAGTTATGGCCAGTTCAAAAATTCCCTGGGGCCCTAAAGCGGCGTTGCACCGGTAGCGCTGCGCCGGCACCGATGACGTCATCGGTGTGCGCAGCGTCCCGGTTGCCATGCCGACGGGCCCCAGCGCCGAAATTCAGTTGCGGCCGCCTCGCCCGTGGCAGCCGCAACTAAGACTCTGGCAACAGAGTCCAACATGTGTTTGCGCCGGCGCATTAAAGGCCCCGCGGCGGCCGGCCGCTTTCCCGCCGGCCGCCTGGCCGCAGCTCCCTCCCCGGACTTCTCCCCCCACCCCCCCGGAACAGATGCAAGCCCGGCACTTGTCCGAGGTGCCGGGCTCATTTTTGAAGAGATTTGCGCGGGCCGCGGCTAGGTGCAGGCAGCTCCTCCTTAACGGAAGGAGGAGGCCTGCAGTTCCCGAGCCTGCCGCACCACAGCGGGCGCCGCAGCGCCGGAATAGCGCCGCAATGCGGCGCGTTGCGCCAGTTTTCAGGCGCTAAAACCCTTCAGTAGCGCCGGCAGCCGTTTGGGCACGGCGCTACTGAATTTTTGGCGCGCGCAAAGGGACTTAGCGCCGGCGCTAACTTCCGGCGCTAAAGCCCTGGCGCAGCGCAAACTCAATTTCTAGGCCACTATCTCCAGGTTTGCAGGTAACACAAAGCTGGGTGGGCGTGTCTGCTGTGAGGAGGATGCCAAGAAACTCCAGTATGATTTGGACAGGTTGGGTGATTGGGCAGAAGCATGGCAGATGCAATATAATGTGGATAATTGCGAGGTTACCCACTTTGGTGTCAAAAACAGGACGGCAGATTATTATCTGAATGGCAATAGATTGGGAGAAGGGGAAGTGCAACGAGACCTGGGTGTCCTTGTTCACCAGTCGCTGAAGGTAAGCATGCAGGTGCAGCAGGCGGTTAAGAAGGCAATTGGTATGTTGGCCTTCGTAGTGAGAGGGTTCGAGTACAGGAACAAGGATGTCTTGCTGCAGTTGTACAGGACCTTGGTGAGGCCACATCTTGAGTATTGTGTGCAGTTTTGGTCGCCTTATCTGAGGAAGGATATTCTTGCCATGGAAGAAGTGCAGCGAAGATTCACCAGGCTGATACCTGGGATGGCAGGAATGATGTATGAGAAGAGATTGGGTCGATTGGGCTTGTACTCGCTGGAGCTTAGAAGAATGAGTGGGGATCTCATCGAAACTTATAAAATTCTAACAGGACTAGACAGACTAGATGCTGGAAGGATGTTCCCGATGTTCGGGGAGTCCAGAACCAGGGGTCACAGTCTAAGGATAAGGGCTAAGCCATTTAGGACAGAGATGAGGAGGAATTTCTTCACCCAGAGAGTGGTGAACCTGTGGAATTCTCTACCAAAGAATGCAGTAGAGGCCAATTCATTAAATATATATAAGAAGGAATTGGATATATTTCTTAAGGCTAAAGGGATCAAGGGATATGGAGAGAAGGCAGGAACAGGGTACTGAATTTGGATGATCAGCCATGATCTCATTGAATGGCGGAGCAGGCTCGTGGGGCCAAATGGCCTACTCCTGCTCCTATCTTCTATGTTTCTATGTTTAAAATCAAATACCTTTGATACCCGAGGTCCAAAGAGGTGTAGACATATAGGCCTAGAAATTCAGTAAGGCGCTGCCAGCTTTGCGGCCAGTTACCGCCCAAAGAGGGCTTCTGCGCCAATAGAGGAGGTTGCGCTGATATTGAGCTCGGCGGTAATGGCGGCGGTAGCCGGTGGCGCTGCGCCGGCACCGATGACGTCATCGGTGTGCGCAGTGCCCCGTTTCCGCCCCGATGCCGGCCCGACGCCCATATCCAGTTGCCGCCGCCTCCTCCGTGGCGGCCGCTACTAACATCCGGAGACCAGGGCCTTACTGCAGCCTTAGAGGGGCGCATAAAGGTGGAGGTGCGGCCGGCCGCTTTTTCGGCGGCCGCATGCCCGCACCTCCTTCCCCGGCCTCCTCCACCACCCCCCCCCCCCACGGCATTGCCGGCTGCTTTCCGCGAGCCCGGCACTTCTCCGTGGTGCCGGGCTCATTTGCCGGCACAATCCAGCGGTGATCTCCCCGTTGCAGGCACCTCCACCTTAAGAGAAGGAGGAGGCCTGAAGTACGGCAGCCTGCCGCACCACATCGGGTGGCGCAGTGGCACCTAGAGCGCTGAAATTCAGTTTCAGCGCCCCAAGCGGGGGCGGGCACACCCTGGAATAGCGCCCGGTTCTGACTTGGGGCGCAAAAACTGCATTTCTGACGGTCGCAACTGGCTCGCGCCCAGCGCTAACTTTTGGGCGCTAGCGAGCTGGCGGGGCCATAGTGAATTTCTAGGCAATAGAGCCTGCCTCTGAAGCCGAGAATCGCTTTGCCCCTTCAAGCAAGTCTATCATCCCATTTGAATGTTCAATTTTTATACCCTTTTGCAGTGGTATTTCCTTTGAAGTTTTCTGCTGATGCAAGCTAATTATCTCTAGTCATTTATCTGCTGACCCCTGCTATTCTTACAGTTAGATCAGCTGGTAGCATTAAGAATTATGGCCTAGAAATTCAGTTTGGGCCCGCCAGCTGGCTTGCGCCCAAAAGTTAGCGCTGCGCGCGGAGCCAGTTGCGCCCGTGAGATATTCAGATTTTGCGCCCCAAGTCAGAACCGGGCGCTGTTCCAGGGTGTGCCCGCCCCCGCTTGGGGCGCTGAAACTGAATTTCAGTGCTCTAGGTGCCGCTGCGCCACCCGATGCGGTGCGGCAGGCTGCGGTACTGCAGGCCTCCTCCTTCTCTTAAGGTGGAGGTGCCTGCAATGGGGAGATCGCCGCTGGATTGTGCCGGGAAATGAGCCCGGCACCACGGAGAAGTGCCGGGCTCACGGAAAGCAGCTGGCAATGCCACGGGGGGTGGTGGAGGAGGCCGGGGAAGGAGGTGCGGGCAGGCGGCCGCCGAAAAAGCGGCCGGCCGCACCTCCACCTTTATGCGCCCCACTAAGGCTGCAGTAAGGCCCTGGTCTCCGGATGTTAGTAGCGGCCGCCACGGAGGAGGCGGCGGCAACTGAATATGGGGGTCGGGCCGGCATCGGGGCGGAAACGGGGCACTGCGCACACCGATGATGTCATCGGTGCCGGCGCAGCGCTACCGGCTACCGCTGCCATTACCGCCGAGCTCAATATCAGCGCAACCTCCTCTACTGGCGCAGAGGCCCTCTTTGGGCCTTAACTGGGCGCAAAGCCCACTGAATTTCTAGGCCTATGTCTCTACCCTAGGTGTTCGAAGCTTATCATAAAAAATGGTATAACCAGCAGGTGCATCTATTTGATGTCATTTTTACCACGGTCTTCTGTTTGTGTCTTTTTATGACATGTAATTTAGGACACCTTAACAGGGTGATCTATGCAATTCTTATTTACCTCAGCTGGTTGCAACACAGAATCGTGTCTCCTGTGTTTCATTTGATGTCATTTTTACGAAGGCATATGTTTCTTAATTTTCTGTGTTTCTTACCAAAGTGTAATTTAGGACACCTTAACAGGGTGGTACCATTGTCTTTTTTCCAATGCTGCAGACTTCAGGAGCCTCCAACCTCCTGTTTCAATAAGGCTATTGATTCAGTGTCAATAGCCTGTATGCTGTTTACAGCTTTATATTGTTGAGGCTTCCAGATTTCCAGACCTAGTATGTCATGTTTTAATAAGGCTAGAAGTCTTTCATAGAATGGTATATTTTTCTGAATATGGCTTATTCCTTCACATGGTTTCCCCCAAGGATCTACCCTTGGCCCCCTCCTATTTCTCATCAACATGCTGCCCCTCAGCAACATCGTCCAAAAGCATAGCATCAGTTTCCACAGGTACGCCGACAACACCTAGCTGTATCTCACTGCCACATCTCTATACCCCTCCACTATCTCTAAATTGTCCGACATGCAGTACTGGAGGAGCAGAAATTTCCTCCAGCTCAATATTGGGAAGACTGAAGCCATTGTCTTTGCTCCCTGCCACAAACTCTGTTCCCTAGCCACCGACTCTATCCCTCTCCCTGGCAACTGTTTGAGGCGGAACCAGAATGTTCACACCCTTGGTGTTATATTTGACCCTGAGATGAACTGCCGACCACATATCTGCGCCAGCACTAAGACTGCCTACTTCCACCTCCGTAACATCGCCCGACTCATCATCTGCTGAAACCCTCATTCATGCCTTTGTTACCTCTAGAGTTGACTATTCCAGGCTGGCCTCCCACGTTCTACCCTACGTAAACTTGAGGTCATCCAAAACTCTGCTGCCCATGTCCTAACTCGCACCAAGTCCCGTTCACCCATCACTCCTGTGCTCACTGACCTACATTGGCTCCCAGTTAAGCAACGCCTCGGTTTTCAAATCCTTCCATGGCCTCGGCCCTCCCTATCTCCTCCAGCCCCACAACCCTCCGAGATATCTGTGCTCCTCTAATTCTGTCCTCTTGAGCATCCCTGATTTTAATTGCTCCACCATTGGTGGCCGTGCCTTCAGCTGCCAAGGCTCTAAGCTCTGGAATTCCCTCCCTAAGCTTGTCCGCCTCTCTATCTCGCTTTCTTCCTTTAAGACGCTCCTTAAAGCCTACCTCTTTGACCAAACTGCCCTAATATCTCCTTATGTGACTCGGTGTCAAATTCTGTTTCATAACACTCCTGTGAAGCGCCTTAAAGATGCTATATAAATACAAGTTGTTCTTGTTTAGGTATATTCCTAGGTCAGGAACAGTACCTGACCTAAGAGTGCTCACTAGTGTCCAAAATAGCAATGTAACTGGATCTCCCCACTTTCCGCAGGGATTCTCTGTCGACGTTACAGCTGGAGACCGTAGAACACCCTTGGAATTTTACGGTCTGCATTTCTAGTCATGTAGAAACTGTATCATTGTACTATTGTGAATCCTTATGAAAGTAATGTAGCAGTGACTAAATGCTGATCATCAGAATTGCTAATAAATTTCTAATAAGATGCTACTTAAAATGATAAACTTTTTAAAATATTTTATTTTCCATTAATTTTCCTCCTTTTCTCTCTTTTCTGGATGTGATGACTCATTCTATGTCATGGTTCAATGATGCTTGCAGCCCTCCAGTACACCCCACCCTTATTGTAATTTTTCATTTATGAGCCGAGTCAGTAAATATTTGAAGCTGGTCTCGATCACAACCAAACCTGATCCTACCTCCATCCAGTCTCCTGAGGTCAATGGAAAGTAATCGGAGAAGGAATCCTGGGTAATCTTTCCGCTCATCAGCTCAAGTTTGGTGAGACTAATTGTAATGTTCCATAATGCTGTCCCAGCTGAACATTTCTCAATGTACTATTGTCTTTCCTACAGTGGACAGGTATCTTAGCAATATATTCACTCACTGACCATTTGTTTCTCCCTTTTAAGTGTCATTTGTCACCATTCTCATCCAGCTGCGAGCAAAGGATTGTTCGAACCATGGATGACTTTTTTATCAGTGCCTGTCCATGAATGTCCACCAGAAACTTCAATTGAAGTGGCATTTCATGATTTACATACAGTTACATAGGGGTGAATTTTAACCCCAAAAAACGGGTGGGTTGAGGTTGGGTCAGATATTAGAATTCTAAAAATCTCAAACTCGACTCCAACCCGCCCACTTCTGGGGATTTTTCAGCACAACTGGTCTATGCCAGCAGTTAAGCTCCACACCAACCTCCTTCTACCCCTCTTCATCTAACCCTATCAGCATTTCTTCTATTCCTTTCTCCGTCATGTGGTAATCTACCTTCCTCTTAAGTGCATCTATGCTATTCGCCTCAACTATTCCTTTTGGTAGTAAGTTCCACATTCTTATCACTCTTTGGTTAAAAATGTTTCTCCCTATTGGATTTCTTGGTGACTATCTTACATTTATGGCCCCTAGTTTTGGTCTCCCCAGTGTAGAAACATCTTCTCTACATCTATCCTATCAAACCCTTTCATAATCTTAAAGACCTCCAGAGAAAAGAGCCCCAACCTGTTCAGCCTTTCCTGATAAGTACATCCTCACAGTTCTGGTATCATTCTAGTGAATCTTTTTTGGACCTTCTCCAGTGCCTTTGTATTCTTTTTATAATACTGTATGGAGACCAGAACTGTGCACAGTACTCCAAGAGTGGTCTAACCAAGGTTCTACACAAGCTTAACATACTTCTCTGCTTTTCAATTCTATCCTTCTAGAAATTAACCCCGTGTGTTTAGTTTGCTTTTTTTATGGCCTTATAAATCTGCATCGCTACTTTGTGATTTTGTATCTGTACCCCTAGATCCCTTTGTTCCACTACCACATTTAACCTCTTATTGTCCAAGCAGTATGTGGCCTCCGTTTTCTTCCTACCAAAATGTAACGCCTCTCCCTTATCTATATTGAAATTAATTTGCCAATTACACATCCATTCTGCAAGTATATTAATGTCTTCTTGTATTTTGTTGCAGTCTCTCAGTATTTTCTGTACCGACCAATTTGGTGTCGTCTGTAAATTTTGAAATTGTGCTTCCAATTCCCGAGTCCAAATTGTGAATGTAAATTGTGAACAACAGTGGTCCCAGCACCAATCCTTGTGGCACACCACTTCCCACCTTTTACCAGTCTGAGTAGCTACCTTTAACCCCTATTCTTTGTTTTCTGTTTTGTCACCAGTTTGCTATCCATTCTACTACTTGTCCCTGACTCTACTTGCTCTGACTTTAGTCACACCTCTACTATGGTACCTTATCGAAGGCCTTTTGAAAATCCAAATATATTACATCTACTGCATTACCGTTATCTACCCTTTCTGTTATTTCTTCAAAGAATTTAATAAGGTTGGTCAAGCATAACTTTCCCTTTTAAAATCTGTGCTGACTACTCTATGTTTTCATGGGGAGAAGGCAAGGACAGGGTACTGAATTTGGATGATCAGCCAGGATCTCATTGAATGGCGGAGCAGGCTCGAGGGGCCAAATGGCCTACTCCTGCTCCTATCTTCTATGTTTCTACGTTTCAGTTTCTAGATGTTTTTGTATTACATCTTTGAGTAAAGATTCCATTATCTTTCCTACCACTGATGTTAAGCTAACAGGTTTATAGTTCCCTGGACTTGTTCTAGCTCCCTTTTTAAATATAGGAATCACATTAGATGTCTGCCAGGCCTCTGGCACTATTCCATTTTCTAATGATTTTTTTATATATATGTAATAATGTCTCTGATATCTCTTCCCAACTTATTTTAATATGCATGGATGCAATCCATCTGCACCAGGGGTTTTATCCTCTCTAAGTTTGATTAGTTTACCCATTATCTCCCCCCTTTCTATCTTAAATGTCTTTATACCTTTTATGATCTCTTCTTCTAATGTCATGTCCACCACATTAGTCTCCCTGGTAAATATTGAGGCAAAGTAACTATTCAATATTTCTGCCATTACCTATGGACTTATCTTGTGCATCCCTTATTGGCCCTATCCCTATCCTGATTTTTCTTTTGTTATTTATATGTCTGTATAATACTTCACTATTTCTATTTAGATTTCTTAATTTTGTAGTTCCTCTTTGCTTTCATAACCTCTTCATATTCCCTTTTGTTCTCCTTTCCTTTATTGTCTATGTACATAGGTTTAAGTCGGGTTTCCACATACTTTCTTTAGGGAGCTTGGAAAACATTTTGTAAGCAGGACTTCAAAGGCAGTAATCTCCGGATTACTCCCAGTGCCATGTGCGAGTACAGAAATAAGAGGATAGAGCAGATGAATACGTGGCTGGAGAGATGGTGCAAGAGGGAGGGCTTTAGATTTCTGAGGCATTGGGACCGGTTCTGGGGGAGGTGGGACCTGTACAAGCCGGATGAGTTGCGCCTCAATAGGGACGGGACCAATATCCTCGCGGGGGTGGGAGGGTTTAAACCAGCATGGCAGGGGGATGGGAGTCTGAGCATAGATTTAGTAGGGAGAGAAGCAAAGCTGGAAATGGAAGGCAGTAAATTAGTAAGAGAGTTTGGAAGTCAGAGGAAGCAAAGGCTAGAAAATAGACAACAAAGGAGTTTGGCAGTGCTTAATGGTATATATTTCAATGCAAGGAGTTTAGTGCACAAGGCAGCTGAGCTGAAGGCACAGATAGACACATAACAGTATGATATCATAGCTATTACTGAAACATGGCTTAAAGAAGGAAAAAAAGGGAAGCTTTTGTTAGATACCGAGAACTCAATACTTCAGAGAGCCTAGAGGTAGGCCCCACAGCGGCAGCGGACCTGGGTGAAGCGGCGGCGGCGGAGCTAACTTAAAACCGAGGCGGCAGCAGCAGGTAGGCCCCACAGCGGTGGTGGACCTGGGTAAAGCAGCGGCGGCGGCAGAGCTAACTTAAAACATAGGCGGCAGCAGCAGGTAGGCTTACCAATCTCAGAGCGGGAGAGAGAGAAGTAAAAAATAATCGAAGTGTGACGTCACCAGAAAGCAGGTAAGTGATTGATTGGTGAGTATTTCTCTCTTTCTCCTGTTTTCCAAACTTAAACTCTGTGGTTTATAGTTTCTAAGCTCTCTGTGTGTAGCGGGGACTGTTGATAAACAAGGGCCCTTGAGTATATCATTTAATTATAGTGTAATTGGTGGCATTGATTTGATTTAATTTAATTTAAATTAATTAAAGGGTAAGTCATGGCAGCACAGCTTGGCCCCGTAGTATGCTCCTCCTGCACTATGTGGGAAATCAGGGACACTTCCTGTGTCCCTGATGACCATGTGTGCAGGAAGTGTATCCAGCTGCAGCTACTGGCAGACCGCATTGCAGCGCTGGAGCTGCGAATGGATACATACTGGAGCATTTGCGATGCTGAGGACGTCATGGAGAGCATGTTTAATCAGTTGGTCACATCGCAGATAAAGGTTGCACAGGCAGACAGGGAATGGGTGACCACCAGGCAGAGTAGTAGGCACAGGCAGGTAGTGCAGGTGTCCCCTGTGGTCATCCCCCTCTCAAACAGATATACCGCTTTGGATATTGTTGAGGGGGATGGCTTATCAGGGGAAGGCAGCAGCAGCCAACTTCCTGGCACCATGGGTGGTTCTGCTGCACAGGACGGGAGGGAAAAGAGGTGTAGAGCTATAGTAATAGGGGATTCTATTGTAAGGGAATAGTTGGGTGTTTCTGTGGCTGCAAACGAGACTCCAGGATGGTTCCTGGAGTCTCGTTTGCACGGTGGCATAGTGGTTAGCACTGTTGCCTCACAGCGCCAGGGACCCGGGTTTGAATCCGGCCTCGGGTGACTGTGCAAACTCCACACAGACATTCTCCCCGTGTTTGCGTGGGTTTTCTCCGGGTGCTCCGGTTTCCTCCCACAGTCCAAAGGTGTGCGGGTTAGGTTGATTGGCTATGATAAATTGACCCTTAGTGTTAGGGGGATTAAATACGTGGGGTTACGGGGATAGGGTGGGATAAGTGTTGGTGTAGGGGTTACGGGGATCGGGTGGGATATGTGTCGGTGCAGGCTCGATGGGCCGAAATGGCCTCTATATCTGCACTGTGGGGTTTCTGTGATTTCTGTGATGCTCTGTTGCCTCCCTGGTGCAAGGGTCAAAAATGTCTCAGAGCGGCTGCAGAACATTTTGGAAGGGGAGAGTGAACAGCCAGTTATCGTGGTGCATATAGGTACCAACGATATAGGTAATAAATGGGATGAGGTCCTAAAAGCTGAATATAGGGAGTTAGGAGGTAAATTAAAAAATAGGACCTCAAAGGTAGTAATCTCAGGATTGCTACCAGTGCCACGTGCTAGTCAGAGTAGAAATAGAAGGATATTTCAGATGAATACGTGGCTAGAGGAATGGTGCAAGGGGGAGGGATTCAAATTCCTGGGACATTGGAACAGGTTCTGGGGGAGGTGGGACCAGTACAAACCGGACGGTTTGCACCTGGGCAGGACCGGGACCGATGTCCTAGGGGGAGTGTTTGCTAGTACTCTGGGGGAGGGTTTAAACTAAAATGGCAGGGGTTTGGGAACCTGAGCAGGGAGACAGAGGAAAGGGAAACAAGGATAGAAGCAAAAGACAGGAAGGAGAAAAACAAAGGTGGCAGTCAGAGAAATCAAGGGTTTAAATCAAACAGGGCCACAGTAAATAATTCTAAAATGTCTAAGAGCATTAAAAAAAAATACACCTGAAGGCTTTGTGTCTTAATACGAGGAGCATTCATAATAAGATGGAAGAAGTAGCTGCACAAATAGAGGTAAACAAATATGATATGATTGGGATTAAGGAAACATGGCTCCAGGGTGACCAAGGCTGGGAACTCAACATCCAGGGGTATTCAATATTCAGGAAAGATAGGCAAAAAGGAAAAGAAGGTGGGGTAGCATTGCTGGTTAAGGAGGGGATTAACACAATTGAAAGGAAGGATATTAGCTCTGATGATGTGGAATCTGTATGGGTAGAACTGAGAAATACCAAGGGGCAGAAAACGTTAGTGGGAGTGGTATATAGACCCCCAAACAGCAATGTGGAGGTTGGGGATGGCATTAAAAGGGAAATTAGAGAACTGTGCAATAAGGGCACTGCAGTTATCATGGGTGACTTTAATCTACATATAGATTGGGCTAACCAAATTAGTAACAATACTGTGGAGGAGGAATTCCTGGAGTGTATACGGGATGGTATCCTGGACCAATATGTTGAGGAACTGTAAGGTTCAATAATTTCTGCACAACCCCAGGACAGAAGGAAATAATTATTTTTAAATGATTTTGGAACATTACAGAAGGAATCTGCAAAAAGGATAATTGTATGGTTGGGCCTAACAGAAGAATTTCAAAGAGTTAAATTACACATTTTTCCCAAGTGTAATGAAGGAATATTTTGGACTGTTTTAAGGAGTTATTGGGCCAAAGGGATTTAAAATAAAATCCCAGGAAGATTTGGCTGGTTTAAAAAGACATGTTCAGGCTTGCAAAAGGCTGGGACAAAGGGGAGGAGAGTGGGCCCCCCGAGTTTGGATATTGGTCTGTCTAGGAATGTCCAGGGCCGCCCCAGTTTTACATAAGGACAATGAAGCCTGTTTCCCGCTGAGAATTCGCAGAGCTAGGTATTGAATAAACAGGACATGTCCCCAGCAACACAAAGGAAGGAACATTAGCCCTACAGCGTACAACAAACAAACCACAGTCCAAAACCAATTAAAGAGATTGACAAACGTTTTGCATCTTTAAAACTGGTTTCAAGGCAATACCGAAACCAGTTAAAGGCTGATTAAGTTTAGATGAGCCATCCCCTAAACTTGTTAAGTTTAGATGAGCCATCCCCTAAACTCATTAAGTTTAGATGAGCCATCCCCTAAACTCGTTAAGTTTGGATGGGCCATCCCCGACGCTCGTTACAGTTTTAAAACACATTAAAAATAACGAGCCCGCCAAATTTAAAAAGAAACCCAAGATTTGGCGGTCAGATAAGCCAGGCCCCAAATTAGTATAATTGAGGCCTGTCTTTTCAGTTCAACAGACAGTACAGACAGCAGAGACAGTGAGACAGTTCAAACGGACAGCCAGTTCGAGTTCAAGTTCAGCCAACCAGCTCAAGAGAGAGATCATCATCGGAGACTCGAAGGAAGAAAGAAGAAACAGAGATCGCGGTAACCAAAGGCCTACAGAAACCAACAACCACCAATATTACCACCAACCAGGTAATATTGGGCCACCGCGACCAACAAGAAACCAATCGCTGAAAAACTCACGAACCAAAGATTTGTTTCCACTCTACAGGCTAGTCTGACTTACCCCTGAGGAAAATTTGGACACATACGACCCTAAAACTAGCCCTCACCAAAGAAAATTGGGTACTTATCCGATAGATCCAACAGCACGACTAACCGCATCAGCGGACCAACCCAAACTGAAGACCCACCGCAGGTGCAGTCTTCTATCATGTCCGAGGTACGGCAGGCCCCAACCGCCACAACTAAAGAGAACCCCGAAATTGCGAACCTCTACAACTGTCAAGAAAGCTGTTTTGGTGAGCATTTCCTGGTCCTCTGGATTCCAGCCTAGCTAGTGTAGTGGGGTTGGGAGGGTAAACGATTTTGTACATTGTAATTCTCCCTCGCTTATTCCGAGTGTTCCCCACCCTTTTAGAGTATATGTTTTATTGTATTGTATATTTTCCTGTCTCAAAATAAAGATCTGAATTCTTTTGGCTAACCCAGGTGTCTGTTGCAAGTTTATTACAACACCCAATACGTCCAAAGTCTAGAACAAAAGGGAGTGGGAGCGATTCGAACTGCTCGAAGTGAAGCTGACAAACAACTCACACACCACCCCTTACAGGAGCCAACTAGAGATCAGGCCATCTTAGAATGGGTATTATGTAATGAGAAAGGATTAAATAGCAATCTTGTTGTGCGAGGCCCCTTGTGTAGGAGCGATCATAATATGATAGAATTCTTCATTAAGATGGAGAGTGAAGTAGTTGACTCAGAGACTAGGGTCCTGAATTTAAATTTAGGAAACTACGTAGGTATGAGGCGCGCGTTGGGTAGGATTGATTGGGGAATGTCACTCAAAGTGTTGACAGTGGATAGGCAATGGCAAATATTCAAAGATTGCATGGATGAACTACAGAATTTGTTCATCCCAGTTTGGCATAAAAATAAAACAAAAAAGGCGACTCAACCGTGGCTAACAAGGGAAATTAGGGATAGCATAAAATCCAAGGAGAGGACAAATAAATTGGCCAGAAAAAGCAGTAAACCTGAGGATTGGGAGCAGTTTAGGATCCAACAAAGGAGGACAAAGGGATTAATTAAGAGGGGGAAAATATGTCCTGTCTACAAAAAGCAGGACAAATCCGACCCGGCCAATTACCGTCCCATCAGTCTACTCTCAATCATCAGCAAATTGATGGAAGGTGTCGTCGACAGTGCTATCAAGCGGCACTTACTCAGCAATAACCTGCTAACTGACGCCCAGTTTGTGTTCTGCCAGGGCCACTCAGCTCCTGACCTCATTACAGCCTTGGCCCAAACATGGACAAAAGAGCTGAACTCAAGAGGTGAGGTGAGAGTGACTGCCCTTGACATCAAGGCAGCATTTGATCGAGTGTGGCATCAAGGAGCCCTAGCAAAACTGAAGTCAATGGGAATCAAGGGGAAAACTCTCCATTGGTTGGAATCATACCTAGCACAAAGGAAGTTGGCTGTGGTTGTTGGAGGTCATTCATCTCAATCACATGACATCACTGCAGGAGTTCCTCAGGGCAGTGTCCTAGGCCAAACCATCTTCAGCTGTTTCATCAATGACCTTCCCTCCATCATAAGGTCAGAAGTGGGGATGTTCGCTGATGATTGCACACTGTTCAGTACCATTCGAGACTCGTCAGATACTGACGCAGTCCGTGTCCATATGCAGCAAGACCTGGACGACATTCAGACTTGGGCTGACAAGTGGCAAGTAACATTCGCACCACACAAGTGCCAGGCAATGACCATCTCCAACAAACGAGACTCTAACCATCTCCCCTTGACATTCAATGGCATTACCATCGCTGAATCCCCCACTATCAACATCCTGGGGGTTACCATTAATCAGAAACTGAACTGGACCAGCCATATAAATACTGTGGCTACAAGAGCAGGCCAGAGGCTGGGAATTCAGCGGCGAGTGTCTCACCTCCTGACTCCCCAAAGCCTTTCCACCAACTACAAGACACAAGTCAGGAGTGTGATGGAATACTCTCCACTTGCCTGAATGAGTGCAGCTCCAACAACACTCAAGAAGCTCGACACCATTCAGGATAAAGCAGCCCGCTTGATTGGCACTCCATCCACCACCTTCAACATTCATTCCCTCCACCACCGGCGCACTGTGGCTGCAGTGTGTACCATCTACAAGATGCACTGCAGCAACTCGCCAAAGCTCCTTCAACAGCACCTTCCAAACCCGCGACCTCTACCACTTAGAAGGACAAGGGCAGCAGATGCATGGGAACATCACCACCTACAAGTTCCCCTCCAAGCCACACGCCATCCTGACTTGGACCTGTATCGCCGTTCCTTCACTGTCGCTGGGCAGAAATCCTGGAACTCCCTTCCTAACAGCATTGTGGGTGTACCTACACCATATGGACTGCAGTGGTTCAAGAAGGCGGCTCACCACCATCTTCTCAAGGGCAACTAGGGATGGGCACTAAATGCAGGCCTAGCCAGCGACGCCCACATCCCATCAATGAATAAAAAAAATAAAAAAATAGAGTATGAGAGTAAGCTTTCAGGGAATATAAAAACTGACTGTAAAAGTTTTTATAGATATGTGAAGAGAAAAAGATTGGTGAAGTCAAGCATAGGTCCCTTGCAGTTAGAATCAGGGGAATTTATAATGGGGAACAAAGAAATGGCGAACCAATTAAATACATACTTTGGTTCTGTCTTCACAAAGGAGGACACAAATAACCTCCCAGAGATGTTGGGGAACATAGGGTCTAATGAGAGGGAGGAACTGAAAGAAATCAGTATTTGTAGGGAAATGGTGTTAGGGAAATTGATGGGATTGAAGGCCGATAAATCCCCAGGGCCTGATGATTTACATCCTAGGGTACTTAAGGAAGTGGCCCTAGAAATAGTAGATGCATTGCTGGTCATCTTCCAAAATTCGATAGACTCTGGAACAGTACCCATGGATTGGAGGGTAGCTAATGTTACCCCACTATTCAAAAAAGGTGGTAGACAGAAAACGGGGAATTATAGACCGGTAAGCCTGACATCGGTAGTGGGGAAAATGCTAGAGTCCATTATAAAAGATGTAATAGCAGAGCACTTGGAAAATAGTGACAGGATTGGACAAAGTCAACATGGATTTACAAAAGGTAAATCGTGCTTGACTAATCTACTGGAATTTTTTGAGGCTGTAACTGGTAAAATAGATAAGGGAGAACCAGTGGATGTGGCGTCTTTGGACTTTCAGAAGGCTTTTGATAAGGTCCCGCATAAGAGATTAGCATGTAAAGTTAAGGCACATGGGATTGGGGGCAAGGTAATGACTTGGATAGAGAACTGGTTGGCAGACAGAAAGCAAAGAGTTGGAATAAACGGTTCTTTTTCCGAGTGGCAGGCAGTGACTAGTGGGGTACCACAGGGATCGGTCCTAGGACGCCAGCTATTCACAATATATATTAATGATCTAGACGAGGGAACTAGATGTAATATCTCCAAGTTTGCAGATGACACAAAGCTGGGTGGATGTGTGTGCTGTGAAGAGGATGCCGAGAAACTCCAGTATGATTTGGACAGGATGGGTGATTGGGCAGAAGCATAGCAGGTGCAATATAACGTGGATAATTGTGAGGTTATCCACTTTGTTGTCAAAAACAGGACAGCAGATTATTATCTGAATGGCAATAGATTGGGAGAAGGAGAAGTGCAACGAGACCTGGGTGTCCTTGTTCACCAGTCGCTGAAGGTAAGCATGCAGGTGCAGAAGGCGGTTAAGAAGGCAATTGGTATGTTGGCCTTCATAGTGAGAGGGTTCAAGTACAGGAACAAGGATGTCTTGCTGCAGTTGTACAGGGCCTTGGTGAGACCACATCTTGAGTATTATGTGCAGTTTTCGTCGCCTTATCTGAGGAAGGATGTTCTTGCCATGGAGGGAGTGCAGCGAAGTTTCACCAGACTGATACCTGGGATGGCAGGAATGACGTATGAGGAGAGATTGGGTCGATTGTGCTTGTACTCGCTGGAGTTTAGAAGAATGAGAGGGGATCTCATTGAAACTTATAAAATTCTAACCGGACTAGACAGACTAGATGCAGGAAGGATGTTCCCGATGGCCGGGGAGTCCAGAACCAGGGGTCACAGTCATTTAGGACAGAGATGAGGAGGAATTTCTTCACCCAGAGAGTGGTGAACCTGTGGAATTCTCTACCACAGAAGGCAGTAGAGGCCAATTCATTAAATATATTCAAGAAGGAGTTAGATATATTTCTTAAGGCTAAAGGGATCAAGGGATATGGAGAGAATGCAGGGACAGAGTACTGAATTTGGATGATCAGCCATGATCTCACTGAATGGTGGAGCTGGCTCGAGGGGCCGAATGGCCTACTCCTGCTCCTATCTTCTATGTTTCTATGTTTCTATGTAGGAGTATAGAAAGTGCAGGGGTGAAACTAAAAAGGAAATTAGGAAAGCAAAGAAAATGCATGAAAAAATATTGGCAAGTAAAAGCAAGGAAAACCCAAAGATGTTTTTTTAAATACATAAAGAGCAAGAGGATAACTACAAAAAGAGTGAGGCCTATTAGAGACCTAAAAGGTAACTTATGTGTGGAGCCGGAAGACGTGGGTATGGTTCTTAATGAATACTTTGCGTCTGTCTTCACAGAGGAGAGGGCCGATGCAGACATTGTAGTTACGGAAGAGGAGTGTGAAATATTAGATGGGATAAACATAGAGAGAGGTAGTATTAAGAGGTTTGGCATCTTTGAAAGTAGATAAATCACCAGACCCGGATGAAATGTATCCCAGCCTGTTAAGAGAGGCAAGGGAGAAAATAGCGGAGGCTCTGATCATAATTTTCTAATCCTTTCTGGCTACAGGCATGGTGCCAGGGGACTGGAGGACAACTAACATTGTGCCATTGTTTAAAAAAGGCGAAAGGGATAGGCCAACTAATTACAGACCAGTCAGCCTAAACTTGGTGGTGGGAAAATTATTTTAAAAATTCTGAGGGACAATATAAATCATCATTTAGAAAGTCACAGATTAATCAAGGACAGTCAGCATGGATATGTTAAGGGAAGGTCGTGTCTCACTAATTTGATTGAATTTTATGAGGAGGTAATGAGGAGGGTCAATGAGGGTAGTGCATTTGATGTAGTCTACATGGATTTTAGCCAGACCTTTGACAAGGTTGGTCAAAAAAGTAAAAGCCCATGGGATCCATGGGAAAATGGCAAGTTGGATCCAAAATTGGTTCAGTGGCAGGAAGCAATGCATAATGGTTGACAGGTGTTTTTTTGACTGGAAGGCTGTTTCCAGTGGGGTTCCACAAGGCTCAGTACTAGGTCCCCTGCTTTTTGTGGTATATATCAATGATTTAGACTTCAATATAAGGGGCATGATTAAGAAGTTTGCAGATGATACAAAAATTGGCCGTGTGGTTGATAGTGAGGAAGATAGCTGTAGACTACAGGAAGACATCAATGGATTGATCAGGTGGGCAGAACAGTGGTAAATGGAATTCAATCCAGAGAAGTGTGAGGTAATGCATTTGGTGACGGCTAACAAGGCAAGGGAATACACAATACATGGTAGGATACTGAGAAGTGTAGAGGAATAGAGGAACCTTGAAGGGTATGTCCACTGATCCCTGAAGGTAGCAGGAAAGGTAGATAAGGTGCTTAAGAAGGCATGCGGGATACTTTCCTTTATTGGCCAAATCTTAGAATATAAGAACAGAGAGCTTATGCTAGAATTTCTTCACCCAGAGAATGGTGAACCTGTGGAATTCTCTACCACAAAAGGCAGTTGAGGCCAAATCATTAAATATATTCAAGAAGGAGTTAGATATATTTATTAAGGCTAAAAGGATCAAGGGATATGGGGAGAAAGCAGGGACAGGGTACTGAATTTGGATGATCAGCCATGATCTCATTAAATGGCGGAAAAGGCTCGAGGGGACGAATGGCCTACTCCTGCTCCTATTTTCTATGTTTCTATTAACTGTATAAAACACTAGTTAGGCCACAGCTAGAGTACTGTGTACAGTCTGGGAACCACATTACAGGAAAGATGTAATTACACTAGAGAGGGTACAGAGGAGATTTATGAGGATGTTGCCAGGACTGGAGAATTTTAGCTATGAGGAAAGATTGGATAGGCTGGGGTTGCTTTCTTTGGAACAGAGGAGGCTGAGGGGAGACTTAATTGAGGAGTATAAAATTATGAGGGGCCTAGATGGAGTGGATAGCAATCACCAATTTCCCTTAGCAGAGAGGTCAATAACCAGGGGGCATAGTTTTAAAGTAATTGGTAGAAGGATTAGAGGGGAGTTGAGGAGAAATGTTTTCTACCAGAGGGTGGTGGGGTGTGGAACGCACTGCCTGAAAAGGTGGTAGAGGCAGAAACCCTCATCACATTTAAAAAGTACTTGGTTATGCACTTGAAGTGCTGTAACCTGCAAGGCTACGGACCAAGAGCTGGAAAGTAGGATTAGACTCGATAGTTCTTTCTCAACCGGCACAGACATGATGGGCTGAACGGCCTCCTTCTGCACCCTAAATTTCTATGATTCTATGACTTGCAAATTACGCCCAAGTAAGGTGAACAAGTGGCTGTGACAGATACCCTGTGACTCAGACCTTGCAGCCCTCTGATAAAGAGTTAAATACTTCCACCACTTGAATTATTGGATCATTTAGAATGGTTAAATTTACAACTATTTAAGAGACAACAATTTGGTTAAGGAACCGATACAGTTAAAATGTAAAATTCTGTTGATTACAATTAGTATTTGAAATGACTAGATTACAGAAAAAAATGATAGAAATAGTATTTTGATAAATATAATTGAACTGAATAGATTCATGACTGTGTGCTACACCTAGCCAATACCGAACTAATTAAAAATGAATTATATATAAAATAAATTAAGCACACAACCATGCATGGACATGATTTACACAAATTGAGTGTTTCAGTTTATAGCCAGATGGCACATACTAAAATTATAACATTTTTGGATCTACTGAAAGCACAGACCTTGGATTAAAAAATGAGTTAGCCTTTATATTAATATCTTTTTCCATTTAATTGGGTTCAGATCAGCAATGCAGAAAAGCAAATTTCAAAATTTGGAGCATTCGACTGACATATGGGCCCAGAAATTCGGGTCGGGGGTTTCCCGCGGGTGCAAGCCCCCGACCTGCACTTACCTTGCGCACCGACCGTTGAGCTGTAGGGCCCAGTGGAATTCCGCTCCGGGGCCTGGCCCAGCTACCGGCGCGCTGTGCTTGCGTGTCCCAGGGGCGTAGTTAGTGCGATGCGTCCCCTGGGATCACATGAGCCATGGGCAGCCAATCGGCGCAGGGAAAAGCCCATTCATAAGTAGTGACAGGAAGACCTGTCAAAACTTATAAATACTACGGCCCCAAAATAATAGTAAACCTTCAAATAAATTTTAAAAAATCATCACACTTTTTAAATAAACTATAAATTACATTAAATAACTATTTTAAACAATAATTAAAATTTTAGAAAAAAATAATTTTATATTCTAATGGGGCTAAAAATAAACTTACCTTGCTTTAAAGTATTTAAAAATAATAAACCTGTGGAAAAAATGTTTTAATTTTAATTAATTGACCACTTACCTTTTAAAATGCAGGCCTTAAGCCTGGTGTTTACATTTCTAAAATCTAAAGACTTACCCTCACGGAAAAACCTGTAAAAAAAACGTAAGTTCAAAGCGCACGCGCATCCTCCCCCGCGCACACGTTCAACCTCTGAACCCCTTCGTTCAAAGGAACGGAAGTGCCGGTTTCCCGCGCATGCGCAATGCATGCAAGAAACCGGCACTTCCATCGGGCCCACGCGTGAGTACCCCGTGCGTACTCACCCGTGGAGACCCGAATTTCTGGGCCAGTAAGATTCTCGTAGAAGTTATTCAAAATTGTAAGACGGTGCAATAATACAGCCAGTAAAGAGCCCACCTCACAGTGTAGCACTCAGCACTGAAATTTACTTGCTGTTGTTAGGAATGGTTTTGTTTTTCCTCATTGGGGCAGTTAATAATGCACAGGCATGGAGGTGAGGGTAACTATTGAAGTCAAAAGCTAAATATCTAATCCTGCTGTTGCGTGGCAACAGAATCCATAGGGATTCCATGTCTTCACAGTTATAAAACAAATAAAATAATTACTTTTAAATTCACCTTTGCTGCTGTGGCTCTAGCTGTTTCCTAGCTAGAACTAAGAGCAGGATATATAAAATAGCTGTGTACATAGGCACCAGGATAATGAGTCACTCTGTGCACATGTCACAGTTACACAATGTCAGCATATGTGCTTAGAGGGATCTTTTGTTTCCCTGTGTATGGGCACAACACATTTTATTTAATATAAGGTGTCTGAGCATCTGAATTGAGCTAAAATAAAGCATTGACTAAACTGGCAAAATTGGCAATTTAGGTCACACAGATTTAGAGTTGGGTTTGCTCTGAGGCTAGACACACGCAGCACTAAAAATGGCGATGGAGTATCTAAGGGTTCAGAATGTTCCTCCCCAACAGAAATAAATGGCCCAGCGAATGGAAAGAGCAATTGGAACACAAATAAAGTTTAATATGTCTTTGAGCTTCCAGTTGTAGTAACCCATTTTCTAAAAATAATGGAATCCTGTGATTATTTGTACTGAGCAAGCATCCAATCAATTCAATCATTACGAAGAACAAAATCGAATCACTGTAGGTAGCAAAGTAATAACAGTGTGGTGACTGGTAATCAAAAAGATGCAACATTGATATGTTGATGTTTTAAAGGGTGGATGTGGAGATCCACATTTTTAATTCAGTGTTTATTTGGAAGCATAGTCCACAGCATGTTTGCTATTAAAGAATAATGTGAACATTTGTAAGAAACAGTTTTACTGCATTTCTTACACACTACTCATGCTGACACTCTTCTTGGAACACCAGTGCAAGTTAATTATTACTCATTTGAAATAGGATGAAATCAAAGATCATGAATCTCATGCGCCAAAAATAATACCGCAAGGTTAATATAGAAGAGCAATGTGCGAAGCACAAGGGCAGTGCTATCAATCAGAATCGCCTATGTGCTGTGTGATCTCAAACAGCTGCCTCTAACTGATAAATATAGTCTTGAAAACTGCTGATTAAAATCTGTCAAGTGGTAATTCGCTTTTGTTATGCACAATAGTAAACTAATCATTGTAAAAAAAATTACTTAGTGCCTTCCACTGAAAGCGCAGCCAAAAGGATGCTGATGTGGACTCCAGTAATAGATAAATATATATATATATATATGTTAACAAGAGAAACATTCAGGAAGGATGGAAGAAATGAATAAGTTAATTTGGCCAGACCAGCTATTTAAAAAAAATATATATTTTTATCTTCTGCCAATCTTCCCTCCTTTACTTCCTCCTCTCCTTGAATTATAGAAAGGTTACAGCACAGAAGGAGGCCATTTGGCCCATTGAGCCCGTGCCAGCTCTCTGCAATAGCACTTCAGCTAGTTCCACTTCCCCGCCCTTTCCCAGTAGCCCTGCAAATTTTTTCCTTCAGTTACTTATGTAATTCCCTTTTGAAAGCCACAATTGAATCTGCCTCCACCACCCTTTCAGGCAGTACATTCCAGATCCTAACCACTCACTGCGTAAAAAAGTTTTCCCTCATGTTGCCTTTGGTTCTTCTGCCAAACACCTTAAATCTGTGTCCTCTGCTCTCAACCCTTCCGACAATGGGAACAGTTTCTCTCAATCTACTCTGTCTAGACCCCTCATGATCTTGAACACTTCTATCAAATCTCCTCTCAACCTTCTCTGCTCTAAGGAGAATAACCCCAGCTTCTCCAGTCTATCTACATAACTGAAGTTCCTCATCACTGGAACCATTCTTGTAAATCTTTTCTATAGCCTCTCGAAGGCCTTCACATCCTTCCTAAAGTGAGGTGCCCAGAATTGCCCGTAGCAGATGTCTCAAAATGGGAAAAAGCCTCTTAACTGCCTGTTAACTATCTGTTAACAGGCAGCTAAGTGGCTATAATCCTCTTCCCATCACTAGGAGTCAGGTCCCTGCACAAATCGGGGACCCGACTCCCAGGAAGATTGTTTTGAGGCGGATTGGGAGCGGGTTTGGGACCGGGTCCCATTCTTTTTGATTTTGTCAGCAGTCCCACCTCCAAACCCACCTCCTCAGGGCTGGTAAAATCCAGCCCTATGCCTTTGTTTATGAAGCCCAGGATCCTGTATGCTTTTTTAACTGTTTTCTCAACCTGCCCTGCCACCTTCAGCATTTTGTGCACATATACCCACAGGTCTCTCTGTTCATGCACCCCCTTTAGGATTGTACCCTTTAGTTTATATTGCCTCTCCTCATTCTTCCTACCAAAATGTATCACTTCGCACTTTTCTGCGTTAAATTTCATCTGCCATGTGTCCGCCCATTTGACCAGCCTGTCTATGACCTCTTGAAGTCTATCACTATCCTCCTCACTGTTCACTATACTTCCAGAGTTTGTGTCATCTGCAAATTTTGAAATTGTGCCCTGTACATCCAAGTCTAAGTCATTAATACATATCAAGAAAAGCAGTGGTCCTAGTACTGACCCCTGGGGAACCCCACTGTGTACCTTCCTCCAGTCTGAAAAACAACCATTCACCACTACTCTCTGTTTCTTGTCACTTAGCCAATTTCATATCCATGCTGCTACTGTCCTTTTTATTCCATGGGCTTCAACTTTGCTGGCAAGCCTATTATGTGGCTCTTTATCAAACACCTTTTGGAAGTCTATGTACACCACATCAACCGTATTGCCCACATCAACCCTCCCTGTTACCTCATCAAAAAACTCAATCAAGTTAGTTAAACATGATTTACCTTTAACAAATCCATGCTGGCTTTCCTTAATTAATCCACACTTGTCCAAGTGACTGTTAATTTTGTCCAGGATTATCGTTTCTAAAAGCTTCCCCACTACCGGGGTTAAGCTGTCTGGCCTGTAGTTGCTGGGTTTATTCTTAAACCCTTTTTTGAACAAGTGTGTAACATTTGCAATTCTCCAGTCCTCTGGCACCACCCCCTGTATCCAAGGAGGATTGGAAGATTATGGCCAGTACCTCCGCAATTTCTACCTTTACTTCCCTCAGCATCCTAGGATGCATCCCATCCGGTCCTGGTAACTAATCTACTTTAAGTTCAGCCAGCCTTTCTAGTACCTCTTCTTTATCAATTTTTATCCCATCCAGTATCTCCACTACCTTCTCTTTCACGATGGCTTTGGCAGCATCTTTTTCCTTGGTAAAGACAGATGCAAAGTACTCATTTAGTACATCAACCATACCCTCTGCCTCCATGCGTAGGTCTCCATTTTGGCCCCTAATAGTCCCACTCTCCTCTTACTACCCGTTTACTATTTATATGCCTATAGAAGACTTTTGGATTCCCTTTTATGTTAGCTGCCAATCTAGTCTCAGACTCTCTCTTTGCTGCTCTTACTTTCTTATTCACTTCCCCTCTGAACTTTCTATATTCAGCCTGGTACTCACTTGTATTCTCAACCTGAATTCTGTCATACGTGCTCTTTTTCTGCTTCATCTTACTCTCTATCTCTTTTGTCATCCAGGGAGCTCTGGCATTGGTTGCCCTACCTTTCCCCCTAGTGGGAATGTACCTCGACTGTACCCAAACCATCTCCTCTTTAAAGGCAGCCCATTGTTCGATTACAGTTTTACCTGCCAATCTTTGATTCCAATTTACCCAGGCCAGATCCATTCTCAACCCACTGAAATTGGCCTTCCTCCAATTAAGTATTTTTACTCTAGATTGCTCCATGAAGGTTATG
Source organism: Somniosus microcephalus (assembly GCF_052327205.1). NCBI lineage: Eukaryota > Metazoa > Chordata > Chondrichthyes > Squaliformes > Somniosidae > Somniosus > Somniosus microcephalus. The sequence continues at coordinate 180,962,779 of NC_140994.1, forward strand.
ACGTAATGGTTTCATAGGTACCTTGTCCAAATGGCCATTCCTTAAGTATGAGCCTTGTGAGGTCAAATCACAGTCAAATCTGATCTTGCCATCAACCAATATCTAGACATGTGCCCATTCCAGCAGGAATCACAGGATTGCAATCAGTAACAGCTCAGGGAGCTGAGGCTAATTGCAACATCACTACTGCCTTCCCAGTTGATGTCAGCTAACTCAGCACATCTGGGATCTTAATGCTACAGCAGGCCATACCTTCATAGCTCTGACCAAGAGTTGTCCATGAGGCGCTGCTACTTGATCTCTTACTTCAGCCATTTTGCTGACATCTGATAGATCCTAGCAATTAAAAGCTATTAAACCTGCAGAAACTTTTTTAGCATATGATTAAAATAGCCTTTGAACCTGAAATTTTTATGTTAACTTATGTTTGAATTCTTACTGCTTATTGTTGCATCATGCGACTACCAAGATGGTAGAAGGAGAACTGGATGAACCTTGTTTTTATCTTCGCCTAGCAATTCCTACATTTCTATGTGAGAACACTGGAACTCAAGTATCATGTTCTGTCCTCTAAAGCAGAGGCTGAAGTTGTGAAAGTTAGCAGATGGCGCTAACAGGGCGCTAGAGCATTATCACTGGGGTGAGGCAAATCCAGCGTTGCACGCCAAATCCCACCCCCCTGTAGTGCGCCGGTAACAGTTATCGCCGGGAGCTTCAAAACCAGGTGGATCGTGATGTCAGTGTATGTGCAACGCTCACTGACCACTCGATCTGCAAAATTAATTGTCGCCACCTACCTTAGCACCTGGAGTAAACAGTGACAGGGAGAGCTGGTGTGAAGCAGTAGGAAGCCAGTCCAGGGATGTTATTTAAAGGGGTCACCGCTGTCTGGTTATTGGAGTTTCAGTGGTTTCTTGTCAGTTTCACATAGTCGAACAGTTTCATTCTGTAATTTCAAGGTTATTTTGTATCAGGAGTGTTGTGGCATCTAAAAAGTAGCTATATTTATTCTTAAAAAAATGAAACTGCTAAACATGGTTACATTAATGGGGGCTGTACTGGCAGTCGATCTCACCCTCCAGGATCTACAGCAGAGAGAGTGGAGGCAGCGAGAAAGACTGGAACATGTGCCCAGAGGGAGGAGGAGGGCCATCGGGGCTCTCAACAGGAGGCCTTTCTCTCTGAGGGTATTCCGAAAGCACATCTTCTACCTCCAACTAAGTGAGGAGCAGTGTATTAGAAGGCTCCGCGTCACCAAGGAGGTGGTCACAGAACTCTACCACCTCCTGCAACCAGACTTCCAGCCTCAGATCAGGGTGACCATGGCTCTCACAGTGGCAGTCAAGGTCACCATCACCTTCAATTTCTTTGCCATCAGAACCTTCCAGTCTGCAACAAGATACATGGCTAACATCTCACAGTTTGTCGTCCATCACTGCATCCAGGAGGTCACAGAGGCTCTCTACAGTAGGAGAATGGATTACATTTCCTTCCCCATCGCCAGAGAGAAGCAGGATAAGTGTGCATGTGGCTTTGCCAGTATAGCGTGATTTCCCATGGTGCAGGGCGCCATTGACTGCACCCACATGGTTTTGCGGGCACCGCATAACAATCCTGAGATCTTCTGTAACCGCAAAGGCTACCACTCACTTAATGTGCAGTTGGTGTACGATCACAGATAGCGAATCCTCAATGTGAATGCCCACTATCCTGGCAGCAGCCACGGTGCCTTCATTCTGTGCCAGACCGGTACGCCAGCACTCTTCGAGCCACCACGTCAAGTTTGCAGCTGGCTGGTCGGAGACAAGGGCTATCCACTCTCCCCCTGGCTCAAGACTCCCCACCGCAACCTCAACACTCCTGCCCAGCACTCATATAATGAGAGCCATGCTGCCACCAGGAACATCATCGAACAGACCATTGGCCTGCTGAAGCAATGATTCCGCTGCCTTGACCGCTCGGGAGGAGCCCTCCAATACTCGGCTGAGCGAGTGTCCCATTTTGTGGTGGTCTGCTGAATGCTCCACAACTTGGCCATCATGAGGGCCCAGCCCTTGCCACCAGAGATTGCGGGACCACCTCAGGTGGAGGAAGAAGGAGAGGAGGAGGAGGAGGAGGAGGATGAGGAAGATGATGAGGAGGAGGAGAAGGAACAGGAGCGAGGGAGGGGGCAGCCATTCAATCGACCTTCCGGAAGGTTGGTCCGTGATCGCCTCATCAGAATGCGGTTCGAATGAATTAAACCCCAGAACCCCGTTGCTCACCACATCCCCATCATTCCATCCCTATCACAGGCCATATCACAGCGCAAAGCTGAACACTACAAAAGAATCCAAACTGAATTAATAAATTTATAAAAAATTAATGAACACATATTTACAACAAAAATATTAATTATTCACCCCTGTGCAATCCCTTAGTGCCTCTCATTACTATGCCTTTGCCTACGCTAGTGCTCCTATGAAGTATTGGCCCAGTGGCTGCAGCAGGGCTGGTGGAAGGTGGCTGAATGTCCATGCGGCAGACTTCAGATGGCCTTGCAGGATGCCCTTGACCAGCTCTGGGCCTGGAAGGCCTGGCTGTAGACTGCACCGCCTCGGCATGGGCGGCAGCAGTCTGGGCTGGCTGGATGACAGACAGCAACAAGGGCAATGGCGGTGTGGCAGTGGTGGGAGCAGGAATGCTGTCATCTTGAGAGAGAACAGCAGCATCCTGCTCCACTCGCCCACTGGCACTCCCCCGGGGCAGCACCTCAGCATCACTACCAATCTGTTGGAGCACAGATTGCTGGCCTGCTGCAACACCGTGAAAGCCCCAGAGAATGGTGGTCGACCCAGCCACAATGGCAGCAGTCAGAGCTTGCGTTGCATCAAGCTGAGACTACACGAGAGCAGACTGAAATTGAATGGCACCAACCATAGTCTGCATTACAGCACTAAGACGTTACGTTGCTTCCTCCTGTGCTGCAATGGAAGCTGCAAGATCGCCCATCACACGTGGCATCAGGTCTTGGTCGTCACACTCTCTCTGGGAGTCTACCATCCTTTGCAGACTGGAATGATGGGCTCCATGGTGTGCGCAGAGCCTTGTGCAATGTTGACGGTAGACTCCTCCACACTCCTTACCATGGCCGAGAGGCTCTCAGACACCCTTGCTGTTGCACCTATCATTTCCGTGGGCATGCCCATCACCCTTCTTCTAAATGCCTCCCCATTGAGGTCCTCATCTGAGTCCTGTGCAGCAGAACTTGCGCATGAACTCACCCTCCAGGGAGCTGGCCCCCGAGCTACCCTTTTCCCCTGGCCTTGCTTCAGCCCACTCAGCCCGGTGCCTCACCCTGTGCAGGTCTCACTACTATACTAGCCTTTAAAGAATGTATAGTGCCAGTATCTGAGCTGGTGCCTGCGGGTGAGAGATGCAGTGACGCAATGCGTTCTTCCTCCTCCCCTTCTCCCGCCTTGCTCTCAACGGTGCGCTCAAGGATAGGCTGCTCAGGTGCTTGCTCATTATCTGAAAGCATAAAGGCACAAGAGTTGGGTTAAGGTGAGGGGAGATGGGCAGGAAGGGAGAAATGCATGCATGCAGCATGATTAGCTGGAAAGTGGAAAATGCTTGTGGGGTAAGGGGGAAGTGGGATGTGAGAAGAAGGAGTAGAGATGAACATACCGTTGTTGTCCCCAAGGGGGTCAATGTCGCTGGTGGCCACGGCGCCTACCACCTGGTGCCCAATAATCTGCAGCACTCGAGTCTCCAGCGCAGACAGTGGTTGGGGGACAGCTCCTGCTCCCTCCTGTTGTGAGCCACCTTGGCCTGCAAGAGAAAGGAAAGTGTGTGAGTGAGTGTGGAGCAATGTGTTTGGGTGATGTGCCTGCCATAGTTGTCATTGTGTGCAAGGTGTGAGATGTGGGTGTGAGTGTTGGTAGGTAGAGATTGTTGGTGGGTGAGTGCTGAGGGTTGTTAGAAACCAGGGGTGCCTAAAAATGTACAGGAAACTCTTTTTTATCCGGCACCAACGGGACTGGCGTGGTGCCGGTTTATCAAAAAGTCCAGATTAGAGAGGTATAGTAAAAGGTACGAGAGCTCTGTCCACAGCAACAAATCCAGGCTTCCCTGTTGCTTAGCAACAGGTGCAGGAACCCTGGTTACACAGCCACAGACCCAGGAATGGCCACTAATATGAAGTAAAACTTACCTGAACCTACTCCTGAATTTTGCCGGTTAACAGAGATTTCTGGTTATTTAGGTGCCGGTAAATCGAGAGTTTCCTGTATATGGCTTTTAAATGATAAGTTTTGTTTTCCTGGGAAGCTTGCATTAGAATTTGAGACAGTCTTTTTAATCAGTTAGATTAGGTGAAACATAAACATTCCACACGGGGACCCACAGGATGGTCCTGACAGGCTAGTTATCTATTGTTTGTAAGTTAGGGTTTTGACTTTGTTAATGTACCTTTAATTTGGCCAGTGAAGGCCCAGCCTAAGTTTCTTCCATAATTACTAATAACCATATTATAATTTCCACAGATAGAATTTGGAGTTTGTTTAGCAGAACTGCTTGTGAAGATAATTAAAAGTGAATTAGGAAAAGACATAGAATGAAAGGAATTTGAGGAGGATAAGATATCCATCTTAGAATGGGCCATTTGCTAGATGAAGGTGAGATAGCGACTGGTTAATGTGCGACAGCTCTGGCTGGGGCCATGATTAAGAGGGACAGGGGAGGGCTTTGTACTTGCTGGGAAAAAGGGAGAGAGAGTAAAAAGAGATAGGATGGATTCCAATGGAGGAACCTTCAAAATGTAAAAACAAGAAAGATAAATTGGATGAAGTAATGAGACCTTCTTTTGGGGAGGGCATTCATCCAAACACCAAGACAAAGAACTTAAGCTGTCATTGGTTGATGAAGTTTTGGAGGAACCTCTATAGGTTAAATGGTCTTGTCAATAACTTGGCCTCAGGCCCACCCCTAAAAAGAGAATAAAAAGTGACACCCCAAGGGCTTGCACAAAGACGGTGGAAGGGAGAGCCAAACAGCTGGTCGAACACTTTTTTAAAAGTGATCCCATGCTCACCATCGAAGGCCCTAGAGAGAGAGAGAGAAAGAGAGAGAGAGGCCAGAAGCCAGAGAACTGTTCACACATGCTAGCCGTCTGTCTGATCGGGTCCGGTACAAGCTGCTTGTCACGTCGTATGTTTTTGCTGTATTACTAGTGTGTTATATTCCATCCTAAACTCTGATTAAACGCAATATACCCACCATTTGGTTTGCACTTGATCCTGTTTACCAGAGATACGTGAATCTCTACAGGGTGTGATGCCTTGGGCAGTGTGTGAAGATTGTGGTACAGATGGTGGTATGTAGCATTTGTTGAAGCATTCACTCACCCTGACTACCCGAGTGAGGTCGTTAAATTTCTTCCTGGACTGTGTGTGGGTCCTGGGGACCACAGTGCTGCCCGAGACGTGCTGTGCTACTGCCCTCCATATGGTTCAGAAGACTGGCGGAGGGGGCCGCTTGCTACTTGCCGGGTAGCGCACCGCCCCCTGCCTTGCCACAGCGAACACCAATGCCTCCAATGCTTGATCGCAGAATCTGCGGGCTCTCTCCCTGGGGCGTGGATCTGCCATGAGGACAGATGCTTCAATCCTCCGGCTCTTTCTCCTTGTCCTGCTGCTGTTTGCTGAGGCAGCTGCACAGTCAGCAATGCTGAGATTGAGGTTCTGCAGCATCAATGAACCTCCCCTTTAAGTACTGAAAAAAGCCTGTGACAATCATGACTTGTGATTAGACTGCCCCTGATATTGGTCCACCCTTTGAGTTTAATGCCAATGAGCTTGGGCTTTAAGCCTAGAATTAGGACTCCAATCATTTTTTTGAGCAGTGAGCATGAATTTTGCATCCAGTCTAAAACATTAGCGCCTGGTGCTAATTCTCCAACTTTTCTAATGATAGCGCCCATTCCTGGGCTATAATGAATTTCTAGCCCTAATACTGCAAAGATTTGACTAATTACTACTGTTTCCTCAACAGCTGTTGGAGAATAACAAAGACTTAAAACTTACAGAGCAGTAGTAAAATTGACATGCTTTGAGAATACCCTTAATATTACTACTTGAAATCATCTCATGGGCCCATCATGGATGCTTCTTTAATGCAGCACTTTCCTGCTATCGAGGTATCTGCTTTACCTTTGAAGATTTTTAAAAGTCTTTCCCTAATATACTGGCCTAGAAATTTGGTGGGCTGCGCCAACAGTTAGTGCCTAAAGAGGGCACTCAGTGGCTTTAGCGCCACTGGCCATGCCTCCCGCGATATTTAGCGGGGCGCTAATGGCGGCATTAGCCTGTTGCGCTGTGCCACCACTGATGATGTAATCGGTGTGCGCAGCGCCTCGCTACCACCCCGATCGCGATATTTGGTAGCGCCCGCCTCTGTAACGCCGTTCGCAAATTGCGCCCGGTTCAAGGGGCCTACCTGTGGTGGCAGTGGCGCAAATTAAGGTGGAGGCGCGGGGCGGCCATTTTTTCCGGTGGCCGCCTGCCAGCACCTCCGTCCCCGGCCTCCTGATCCTCCCCCCGGGCAGTGCCGGCTGTGTCCCGAGCGCCTGGCACTTCTCCTTGGTGCCGGGCTCTTTTGCTGGCACTCGCAATCGCTCATCGCGCTGGTGCAGGCCCCTCCCCCTTAAGAAGCGGAGGAAGGCCTGCAGTACCGCAGCATGCCATGCCACGGCGTGTGGCGCTGCAGCAATTTGCGTTGCGATATTTAGTTCCAGCGCCCTAAGAGGGATGCGGGCCACCTCGAGCAGCACCCCGAGTCCCTCTTGGGGCGTTCAAGATGAATTTCCAGCGGTCGCAACTGTTCCGATCGCAGCGGTAATTCCGGTGCCCAGGTGAGCTGGGCGCCCCGTTTGCGGCTCCACCGAATTTCTCCCCCACTGTATTTTACATATCAACAACAACAACAGCAACAACGTAGTAAAACGTCCCAAGGCGCTGCACAGGAGTATTTTAAGACAAAAAATTTGACACCGATCCACATAAGCATAAATTAGGTCAGGTGGCCAAAAGCTTGGTCAAAGAAGTAGGTTTTAAGGAGCAAGGCACTGCACAGGAGTACTTTAAGAAAACAGAAGGCAAGGCCACATTTGTGTTGGATCCGTGATTCAGAGGATATGCTGTTATTAAATAATCACACGGATGCTGTACATTAACAATAAACAGGTCTTTACTGGAGGAGGGTAGTCTCAAGACTGGGGGTACAGAGGCATGCGCAAAGCTTATATACCGGTGTGGACACTGCTGGTACTACAGTATACAGGATCTGTAAAAGTAGTTCTGACTTAAAGGCACATACACTACAATTCCTCCCCTTTTAGATTAGTAGTACCCCTAATATTCAAATAATAATTAACATTTCAACATGTACTTTAAACAACAAAAGTCCATTTATAGATTCAGTCTTTGGGGCGGCTTCCTGACCCTTTCGGGATAGCGCCTTTCCGGAGGTTCTTGTTCTTGGTGCAGAGGCGATTCTGACCACTTTTCATCGGGTAGTTCATCGGGTTCCACTGCTACTGGGTCTGAAGTAGATGCTACCGGTATGTCAGGTTCATCCCCAGGTACTCGAGACATGGGGTTGACGCGTTCCTGTGACGCTAAGATCTGATCGACGTGGCGTCTCACAATGTTCTCCCCGACATCCACTGTGTACATTAATGGCCCCTGCCTTGTACATATCGTTCCGGGTTGCCATATCTCTGTTCGATAGTCACGGGCAAAGACTGGTTGCCCTACATTGAAGCTCCTTGTCGGCTTCTCATTGATGTGCTGGAATTGTTTGTCCTCAACATTTCTTCGCACATTTGGTCTGAGCAAGTCCAGACGAGATCTCAACCTTCGGTTAAAGAACATCATGGCCGGGGTCTGGTTGGTAACTGCATGTGTCGCGTTTCGGTAGGCTAATAAGAAATTGTCCATCTTATGCTGTAGTCGAATTTCATTGTCGCACATGGCCTTTATCGCCTTCTTAAAGGTTTGTACAAACCTCACAGCCAATCCATTTGTGGCTGGATGATACGGGGTGGATGTGTAATGCCTTACCCCATTCCTTTTCATGAATTTTTGGAAATTGTCGGACACAAACTGTGGTCAATTATCAGAGCAAATCTGCTCTGGCAAACCGTTTCTGGCAAATATGGTCCGTAGGACTGCAATCGTTTTCTCTGTAGTGGTTGAAGACATTTTTATCACCTCAGGCCACTTTGAAAGAGCATCCACTGCTATTAAGAACATTGAGTCCATGAATGGACCAGCAAAATCAATTTGCACCCATTGCCATGGAGAGGAGGGCCACTCCCATGGGTGTAGAGGGGCATGTGGTGGTGCATTTTGGACCTTCTGGCATCCTAAGCAGCTCTTAGTTAGGTCTTCGATTTGTTGATCGATTCCTGGCCACCACACATAAGCCCTAGCAAGGCTTTTCATTTTCACTCCCCCCAGATGACCTTCATGTAGTTCATTTAGCACTCTCTCCCTTAACTTGGATGGAATCACCACTCTAGATCCACACATCACTGTCCCCTGGCATACTGACAGCTGTTCTCTTCTGGATGAGAATGCTGGCAACAGTGAGTCGCCATGTGTTGGCCATCCCCTCACTGTCAATTCATATACCCGTGACAGCGTCGGATCATTGCGGGTCTCCTTCTCTATATCCGCGTTTGTTACTGGCAATCGCTCAATTATTGACGAATAAAATATCTCGATAGGGTCCACTGCTGGTGCTTCCTCCACAGTAGGCAGTGGCAAGCGTGATAGCCCATCAGCGTTTCCATGCTGTTTTGTGCCTTTATATTCTATTTCATATTGATTCGTCCCTAGAAACAGGGAGCATCTTTGTAACCGCTGTGCAGTCATCACTGGAACGCCCTTCTTAGGATTAAAGATGCAGAAAAGTGGTTGGTGGTTAGTCAGCAAGTTGAACTTCTGCCCATGCAGATAGTGGTTGAATTTTTTTACTCCCCATACTAGGCTGAGGGCCTCCCTGTCAATCTGGGCGTAGTTGCGCTCGGCTGAAGTTAGTGACCGAGACGCAAAGGCTACTGGCCTCTCCAACCCGTCTGGGAATTTGTGCAACAGCACCGCTCCAATACCATAGGTTGATGCATCACATGCCAAACGAATTGGTAGTGCTGGGTTGAAATGGGCCAACACATCTTTTGATGTGATCATTTCTTTACACTTCTGGAAAGCTCGTCTACGTTCGTCATCCCACTTCCATGGTACCCCTGTCTGCAGTAGGGTGTTCAGTGGGTGTAATACCCTAGACAAATTTGGTAAGAACTTGTGGTAGTAGTTTACCAGCCCGAGGAACGACCTCAGTTGTGACACATTTTCCGGTGCTGGAGCCTTGACTACTGCCTCAATCTTGTCAGGGGACTTATGTAACCCCTCTTCATCGATGACGTGGCCACAATACGAGATCTGTTTCTGCAAAAACTCGCACTTGTGGCGATTAGCTCGTAGCCCATACTCCTTTAATCTGGTGAGCACCTTCTCCAAGTTGGCGAGGTGATCACCGTCATTTTTGCCCGTGACCAAGATGTCATCCAAATAACACTGGGTCCCTGGAATCCCTTGCAGGGCCTGATCCATCACCCTTTGCCAGATAGCCGGAGCCGAGGCTACTCCAAACACCAGCCGGTTGTATTGATAGAGACCTTTATGAGTGTTGATCGTAAGGTATTGTTTCGAAGCTTCTTCTACCTCCATTTGCAAGTACGCCTGGGCTAGATCAATTTTGGTGAAGCATTTACCTCCAGATAGCGAGGTGAAAATATCCTCAATTCGTAGAAGCGGATATTGTACCGTGTGAAGGATTGGGTTCACTGTCACCTTAAAATCCCCACAGATGCGGACCTTCTTTGGTTCCCCAGGCGTATTACTCAACGACCTCTTCATTACAGGAATGATGGGTGTAGCCCACTCGCTCCAGTCCACTTTGGACAGTACTCCTGAACGTTCCAACCCTTCCAGCTCTGCTTCAACAGCTGGTCTGATCGCATAAGGCACTGGTCTGGCCTTCAGAAACTTTGGGCTTGCATTTTCCTCTATTTTAATCGTTGCTGTTATTCCTTTTAGTGTTCCTAGTCCCTCCTGGAACACTTCATTTGCATCAGTTAGCATTTTTGACAGTCGTCCAGGTGTGACGTCGTCATCCTTTTTGGCCTCAACCTTCAGTGCCTGTATGGAATGCCAATCTAATTGTATCTTCCGGATCCATTCACGTCCTAGCAGTGGTGGTCCTCCATCTGGCAATACATATATATCCATTTTAGGTATTTCCTGGCCTTTATATGTCACTTTCACCCTTATTTTTCCTTTGGGGTAGACTTTTTGCCCCGTATACGTCTTCAAGACAATCTCTGTAGCTTTCAAGGGTATGTGTGAAAATAGCCGCTTGTAGTCTCTTTGATTTATGACTGTTAGAGCTGACCCTGTGTCCAATTCCATTTTCACTTGGACTCCGTCTATCTTGAGTGTAACCCAGATAGTCTGGTGATCCTCCATTTCGGTTACCTTATGTAGTTTCAGACAACCCAGCTCCTTGCTTCCGGAGTCTGTGTCACTTTTCTGTTCATCTGAACCACTGTCCATCACCTGGTGTACCTTTTTGTACTTCTCCTGTGGAGATTTCTTACTGTTGGTTTTCTTCCCAGACCTGCAGACTCTTGCTATGTGTCCTGCTTTCCCACACTGTCTGCACACTTGGTCCTTGAACCAACAATCCTTCTGGTCATGTGTTGTTCTGCCGCAGCGATAGCACTTCCCTGTTCCATAGGACATTTCATTGGTGCCATATTCTTGCGGTCTCCGTTGTATCTCTGCAGCGCCCCTTGCGGCTGCTTCATGTGATACTGCCATACTGAAAGCTTTGTCCAGCATAAGATCCTTTTCTGATAGAAGCCGTTTCTGGGTTCCTTCACTTTGTAGCCCACACACAAACTTGTCCCTTAACGTATCTGCTAGTCCTGCTCCAAACTGGCAGTGTTTCGATAGCTTGCGCAGTTCCGTTAGGTACTCAGCATTGCTTTCGTCTTTGTGTTGGTTCCTTTTATGGAACTTAAATCATTCTGCTATCAGCAGCGGTGTGGGGTTTAAGTGGTCCTGTAGGATTTCTACTATGCTTTCAAAATTCTTGTTTACCGGCTTCTCTGGGGATATTAGATTTCGCAGTAACCCATAAGTTTTTGCACCCATGGAATTTAACAGAACCAGTGCTTTATTAGCATCTGGCACTTCATTCGCCCTGCAGTACACCTCAATACGTTCCACATATGTCGCCCAATCTTCGACTTCATTGTCGAACGTAGAGATACTGCCACTCTTCTGCATCCTTGGGTGTGAGTTAACTGTCAAAAATGGCGCCTCCCGCGCTTCCTCTTCTTCTCTGCTGGCACAAAATGGCGACTCCCGCGCTTTCCTTCCTTCCCGCGATCGCCCTTCTTCTCCGCTGCGGCTTCTAAAAATGGCGTCTCTCGCGCTCTTCCTTCTTCTCCGTGGCTCAATGGCGTCTCCTGCGCTCCCCTTTCTTTGCCCCGCGGACCCTGTTCAGCCCGTGAGCCCTGGCTGTGCTCTGCGCGTTCTTCTTTTTATATTTTTCGACGCCGCTCAGTCTAGAACCCAACTCTTTCTTACCCTCTCTCTCTCCGGTTTGTTTTCTTTTTCTCGACGCCGCTCGGTCTTCAACCCCCGGCTGCGCCCTGCGCTCTTCACCCTCTGTCTTACCCCGTCGACGCTGCTCGGCTTTCTCTCCGCCGTCGGTCGGCTCCAGCCGCCGTTGCTCGGGAAGTGTCTGCGCTGGACCTGTCGTCGGTTTCTTGCTGCTCGTCGTGGCTGGGGAACCAAGCCCGGCTCTCCACAGACTCCTCCTGCGAAGTTCAATCTCTGCCTGACGGCTGGGCGGTTGCTCGTGGTCGACGCCCGTGTTCCTGGCTTCGACTATTTTTTTTTTATGTTGCAGGTAGATTCGAATCGATACTCGTCGCCACTGTTGGATCCGTGATTCAGAGGATATGCTGTTATTAAATAATCACACGGATGCTGTACATTAACAATAAACAGGTCTTTACTGGAGGAGTGTAGTCTCAAGACTGGGGGTACAGAGGCATGCGCAAAGCTTATATACCGGTGTGGTCACTGCCAGTACTACAGTATACAGGAGCTGTAAAAGTAGTTCTGACTTAAAGGCACATACACGACACAATGGTTCAGTGATTATAATCAGGGATGCTCAAGAGGGCAGAATTAGAGGAGCGCAGATATCTCGGGGGGTTGTGTGGCTGAAGAAGATTGCAGAGATAGGGAGTTCAATGATACACAACTTCAATGAATAAAAGACAGCATCAATCAAATTTCACTACAAAATGATGTCTATTTCATTTTGGGGTTAGAGGAAATAAGTGGTAATACATTATCTGCTGTTGAAATGTCATTGCTCTTTTAAATAAAAAAAACTCAGACACCATTTCAGTTATTACGTCTTATAGCATAAATATTACACCCAACAAGATTTGAACAAAGGATCCAAAATGTACCATTGAAATACTTCAAACTATCTGTCATATTAGATGATTTATGTCTCTGTTTAAAATGTGCTCACACAATTTCATCCACCTAGCAATCTTGGCAGGGAGAACTTATTTTGATGTGGCCACTGTCGCACTAGGGGGGTGATTTCTGATGTTGGAGGAGGCGGGTTTGGAGGCGAGAATGGCGGGAAAATCAGATTCAAAGAGGTCGGGTTCGCAACCCGCCTCTGCGGGATTTTGCCGGTGCCGGTTTTGGAGGTCGGGAAACACTCCTGCCTCCAGCTGGCCATTGCACTATTTAACATCCTTAAATGCTCGTTAAGGGCCTCTCTAAGCCTATTTTGAGAGGCCCTCGTGATTTTGCCAGCATTTCGGCGTGCTCCACACACCTCCTAAACTATGCCAGGTAAACCTGGTGGGTTGACTCGTGGGTGGCCTCCTCACTGCTGCAGGTCTAACAAGACATCGTTTACTGCAGCAAGGATTACTTGCAGGTGCCAGACCTTGGCTTTAAAAGCACTTTTAGAAGGCCTTCCGAAGTTGGAGGTGCTGCAGCTTGACTCCATCAACTGTGGGACCTCCTTGGAAGACCCTCTCCCCGCTTGCAATGAGCGCTTCCCCAAAGGAGGCATCTACAAGCAGCATGAGAACCATTCGTTTTCTTTCTGCATAGACCTCAGATGAGGATGAGGAGGAGGAGGATCTGGAGGAGCAGGAGGAGGAGGAGGAGAAGGAGGAGGTCAGAGCCCAGGATGCAAGGGATGAACTTATCATGGCCAGATTTGCAAAGCTTGCCCAAGTTGGCACATGTCCTTGGCTCCATCTCAGGACATCTTGACAATGGACTCTCTGGCCTCCTTTCACTCAGGCCACCAACCTGACAATGCACATGTGATGGTGCCCACAATGTGGAGTTGCCTAAGGTGAAAGAACAGATGGCATAACGCCAACATTTTGGCTTCAAATCATTTTAATGCTTTCCAACAGGGATGGCATTTCATCAATACACAGAAACAGTCTTCCAATATGCACACAGGTTTGTAGGTTATATCCCTTGCCACCTGTACCCACACATCCTTGGTTTCTTTGGCAGGCCTCTTCCTCCGAGAATAGTGGAAGAGAACCTCCATGCTAGCTGTCACCCCTCCAACAACATTTACAGCGCCTCAGACACGTACGGCGACGATCCGAGAGCCTCGGGTAGGCCCTTGCCTTGGAATTGGACATAGTGGTTTCTCAAAAGATGTTGGAGGTGGTGCAGGAGACGCAGAAATGCTGTGGAATGAGCCAAGGGAGTAAGAAGCCATAAAATCAGACTGGAAAAGTGCTGTCAACAGAGGCGAGTTTCAGTTCCAAAACACTAATTGATCAAGGGCATCCCACACCTCTGAAATCAAGTGGCCAATCATGGAAAAATCGCAAATTTTTGAAACCTATCAGTGGGGGCGGGTTTCAAACCCACCCAAACTGAAACCCGCCTCCATCTCGCCTCCAGTAGGAAAATCGCCCCCTTGGTGTCAAATTACTGAGTCTACAACAGAGGATCAGGTTGGTTCCAGTTTCCCAGTGCCATGTGTCACCTGAGAGCTAACTCAACTTCAAAGAGATACTGTTTACCTCACACACCCTGCCCACAAGAAACCTTTAAATCCTCAAAGTGCACAATATTTGAGATTTTCTGGACATGGTTGTGAAATACTTTCATTTTGCCTTGAGTTCTTATACCTTTGTTTGAGAGTATGATGCCAAGTTTACTAAAGCAAGAATAGTACTCTATTTTACTCTAAATTATGGACCTCAAGGTGGCTCAAGACACTTCAGGATCCATTAATAGGACACAGACACCAATTTAGATCATTCATTGTACTTATTGGATCTCAATGAGACTTTTAGTATACAATGGAATTAAAGTTGGACAATCTGTTCTTGGTAATTCCATTAAGAAACAGGAACATTGCTTTTGCATTATCTTTAAAATTAGAATCCAGCAATAGTGGAGGCAAATTACCACCCAAACAGAAACTTGAAGATTTGTTCCAACTGTAGGCTGCCTGATGTGGTAGGTGTAGTGTATGTGCCTTTAAGTCAGAACTACTTTTACAGCTCCTGTATACTGTAGTACCGGCAGTGACCACACCGGTATATAAGCTTTGCGCATGCCTCTGTACCCCCAGTCTAGAGACTACCCTCCTCCAGTAAAGACCTGTTATTTGTTAATGTACAGCATCCGTGTGATTATTTAATAATAGCATATCCACTGAACCACGGATCCAACAGTGGCGACGAGTGTCGATTCGAATCTACCTGCAACACAAAAAAAAAAAATAGTCGAGGCCAGGAACACGGGCGTCGACCACGAGCAACCGCCCAGCAGTCAGGCAGAGATCCAACTTCGCTGGGGAGGCTGTGGAGAGCCGGGCTTGGTTCCCCAGCCACAATGAGCCGTAAGAGACCGACGACAGGTCCTGCGCAGACCCTTCCCGAGCAGCGGCGGCTGGAGCCGACCGATGGCGGAGAGAGAGCCGAGCAGCGTCGACGGGGTAAGACAGGGGTGAAGAGCGCAGGGCGCAGCCGGGGGTTGAACACCGAGCGGCGTCGAGGAAAATAAAACAAATGAGAGAGAGAGAGGGTAAGAAACAGCCGGGTTGTAGACTGAGCGGCGTCGAAAAAAAATAAAAAGAAGAATGCGCAGAGCACAGCCGGTGCTCACGGGCTGAACAGGGTCCGCGGGGCGAAGAAAGGGGAGACGGCATTGAGCCGCGGAGAAGAAGGAAGAGCGCGGGAGGTGCCATTGAGCCGCGGAGAAGAAGGGAGAGAAAGGGAGACGCCATTTTTGGAAGCCGCAGCGGAGAAGAAGGGCGAGCGCGGGAAGGAAGGAAAGCGCAGGAGACGCCATTTTGTGCCAGCGAAGAAGGGGAAGCGCGGGAGGCGCCATTTGTGATAGTTAACGCACACCCAAGGATGCCGAAGAGTGGAAGTATCTCTACGTTCGACAATGAAGTCGAAGATTGGGCGACATTTGCCGAACGTATGGAGGTGTACTGTAGGGCGAATGAAGTGCCAGATGCTAATAAAGCACTGGTTCTGTTAAATTCCATGGGTGCAAAAACTTATGGGTCACTGTGAAATCTAATAACCCCAGAGAAGCCGGTAAACAAGAATTTTGAAAGCATAGTAGAAATCCTACAGGACCACTTAAACCCCACACCGCTGCTGATAGTAGAACGATTTAAGTTCCGTAAAAGGAACCAACACAAAGACGAAAGCAATGCTGAGTACCTAACGGAACTGCGCAAGCTATCGAAACACTGCCAGTTTGGAGCGGGACTAGCAGACACATTAAGGGACAAGTTTGTGTGTGGGCTACAAAGTGAAGGAACCCAGAAACGGCTTCTATCAGAAAAGGACCTTACGCTGGACAAAGCTTTCAGTATGGCAGTATCACACGAAGCAGCCGCAAGGGGCGCTGCAGAGATACAACGGAGACCGCAAGAATATGGCACCAATGAAATGTCCTATGGAACAGGGAAGTGCTATCGCTGCGGCAGAACAACACATGACCAGAAGGATTGTTGGTTCAAGGACCAAGTGTGCAGACAGTGTGGGAAAGCAGGACACATAGCAAGAGTCTGCAGGTCTGGGAAGAAAACCAACAGTAAGAAATCTCCACAGGAGAAGTACAAAGAGGTACACCAGGTGATGGACAGTGGTTCAGATGAACAGAAAAGTGACACAGACTCCGGAAGCAAGGAGCTGGGTTGTCTGAAACTACATAAGGTAACCGAAATGGAGGATCACCAGACTATCTGGGTTACACTCAAGATAGGCGGAGTCCAAGTGGAAATGAAATTGGACACAGGGTCAGCTCTAACAGTCATAAATCAAAGAGACTACAAGCGGCTATTTTCACACATACCCTTGAAAGCTACAGAGATTGTCTTGAAGACGTATACGGGGCAAAAAGTCTACCCCAAAGGAAAAATAAGGGTGAAAGTGACATATAAAGGCCAGGAAATACCTAAAATGGATATATATGTATTGCCAAATGGAGGACCACCACTGCTAGGACGTGAATGGATCCGGAAGGTACAATTAGATTGGCATTCCATACAGGCACTGAAGGTTGAGGCCAAAAAGGATGACGACGTCACACCTGGACGACTGTCAAAAATGCTAACTGACGCAAAAGAAGTGTTCCAGGAGGGATTAGGAACACTAAAAGGAATAACAGCAACGATTAAAATAGAGGAAAATGCAAGCCCAAAGTTTCTGAAGGCCAGACCAGTGCCTTATGCGATCAGACCAGCTGTTGAAGCAGAGCTGGAAGGGTTGGAACGTTCAGGAGTACTGTCCAAAGTGGACTGGAGCGAGTGGGCTACACCCATCGTTCCTGTAATGAAGAGGTCGTTGAGTAATACGCCTGGGGAACCAAAGAAGGTCCGCATCTGTGGGGATTTTAAGGTGACAGTGAACCCAGTCCTTCACATGGTGCAATATCCACTTCCACAAATTGAGGATATTTTCACCTCGCTATCTGGTGGTAAACGCTTCACCAAAATTGATCTAGCCCAGGTGTACTTGCAAATGGAGGTAGAAGAAGCTTCGAAACATGACCTTATGATCAACACTCATAAAGGTCTCTATCAATACAACCGGCTGGTGTTTGGAGTAGCCTCGGCTCCGGCTATCTGGCAAAGGGCGATGGATCAGGTCCTGCAAGGGATTCCAGGGACCCAGTGTTATTTGGACGACATCTTGGTCACGGGCGAAAGTGAGGGTGATCACCTCGCCAACTTGGAGAAGGTGCTCACCAGATTAAAGGAGTATGGGCTACGAGCTAATCGCCACAAGTGCGAGTTTTTCCAGAAACAGATCTCGTATTGTGGTCACGTCATCGATGAAGAGGGGTTACATAAGTCCCCTGACAAGATTGAGGCAGTAGTCAAGGCTCTAGCACCGGAAAATGTGTCACAACTGAGGTCGTTCCTCGGGCTGGTAAACTACTACCACAAGTTCTTACCAAATTTGTCTACGGTATTACACCCGCTGAACACCCTACTGCAAACAGGGGTTATCATGGAAGTGGGATGATGAACGTAGATGAGCTTTCCAGAAGTGTAAGGAATTGATCACATCAAAAGAGGTGTTGGCCCATTTCAACCCAGCACTACCAATTCGTTTGGCATGTGATGCATCAGCCTATGGTATTGGAGCGGTGCTGTCGCACAAATTCCCAGACGGGTTGGAGAGGCCAGTAGCCTTTGCGACTCGGTCACTAACCTCAGCCGAGCGCAACTACGCCCAGATTGACAGGGAGGCCCTCAGCCTAGTATGGGGAGTAAAAAAATTCAACCACTATCTGCATGGGCAGAAGTTCACCTTGCTGACTGACCACCAACCACTTGTCTCCATCTTTAATCCTAAGAAGGGCGTTCCAGTGATGACTGCACAGCGGTTACAAAGATGGTCCCTGTTTCTAGGGGCGAATCAATATGAATTAGAATATAAAGGAATGAAACAGCATGGGAACGCTGATGGACTATCGTGCCTGCCACTGCCTACTGTGGAGGAAGCACCAGCAGTGGACCCCATCGAGATATTTTATTCATCAATAATTGAGCGATTGCCAGTAACAAACGCGGATATAGAGAAGGAGACCCGCAATGATCCGACGCTGTCACGGGTATATGAATTGACAGTGAGGGGATGGCCAACACATGGCGACTCACTGTTGCCAGCATTCTCATCCAGAAGAGAACAGCTGTCAGTATGCCAGGGGACAGTGATGTGTGGATCCAGAGTGGTGATTCCACCCAAATTAAGGGAGAGAGTGCTAAATGAGCTACATGAAGGTCATCTGGGGGGAGTGAAAATGAAAAGCTTTGCTAGGGCTTATGTGTGGTGGCCGGGAATCGATCAACAAATCGAAGACCTAACTAAGAGCTGCTTAGGATGCCAGAAGGTCCAAAATGCACCACCACATGCCCTTCTACACCCATGGGAGTGGCCCTCCTCTCCATGGCAACGGGTGCAAATTGATTTCGCTGGTCCATTCATGGACTCAATGTTCTTAATAGCAGTGGATGCTCATTCAAAGTGGTCTGAGGTGATAAAAATGTCTTCAACCACTACAGAGAAAACGATTGCAGTCCTACGGCCCATATTTGCCAGAAACGGTTTGCCAGAGCAGATTTCCGCTGATAATGGACCACAGTTTGTGTCTGACAATTTCCAAAAATTCATGAAAAGGAATGGGGTAAGGCATTACACATCCGCCCTGTATCATCCAGCCACCAATGGATTGGCTGAGAGGTTCGTACAAACCTTTAAGAAGGCGATAAAGGCCATGTGCGACGATGAAATTCCACTACAGCATAAGATGGACAATTTCTTATTAGCCTTCCGAAACGCGACACATGCAGTTACCAACCAGACCCCGGCCATGATGTTCTTTAAC
Source organism: Somniosus microcephalus (assembly GCF_052327205.1). Lineage (NCBI taxonomy): Eukaryota > Metazoa > Chordata > Chondrichthyes > Squaliformes > Somniosidae > Somniosus > Somniosus microcephalus. The sequence continues at coordinate 180,981,825 of NC_140994.1, forward strand.
CGAAGGTTGAGATCTCGTCTGGACTTGCTCAGACCAAATGTGCGAAGAAATGTTGAGGACAAACAATTCCAGCACATCAATGAGAAGCCGACAAGGAGCTTCAATGTAGGGCAACCAGTCTTCGCCCGTGGCTATCGAACAGAGAAGTGGCAACCCGGAACGATATGTACAAGGCAGGGGCCATTAATGTACACAGTGGATGTCGGGGAGAACTTTGTGAGACGCCACGTCGATCAGATCTTAGCGTCACGGGAATGCGTCAACCCCATGTCTCGAGTACCTGGGGATGAACCCGACATACCGGTAGCATTTACTTCAGACCCAGTAGCAGTGGAACCCGATGAACTACCCGATGAAAAGGGGTCAGAGTCGCCTCTGCACCAAGAACAAGAACCTCTGGAAAGGCGCTTTCCCGAAATGGTCAGGAAGCCGCCCCAAAGACTGAATCTATAAATGGACTTTTGTTGTTTAAAGTACATGTTGAAATGTTAATTGTTATTTGAATATTAAGGGTATTACTAATCTAAAAGGGGAGGAATTGTAGTGTATGTGCCTTTAAGTCAGAACTACTTTTACAGCTCCTGTATACTGTAGTACCGGCAGTGACCACACCGGTATATAAGTTTTGCGCATGCCTCTGTACCCCCAGTCTAGAGACTACCCTCCTCCAGTAAAGACCTGTTATTTGTTAATGTACAGCATCCGTGTGATTATTTAATAATAGCATATCCACTGAACAACAGATCCAACAGTACGCACTTCCAGACTCAAAGTTTATTATAATATTATTGCTTTATCCAATTTGGTAGTGCAGGTTAAAAGTAAGTTATGGAAGCAACTGGAACTCCAGAGCACTACTGTACAAGGATTCAATAGTGTTTTTTATCAACTCTGAATGATTCAATTGCCATGTGAAAGGAAAATTATTACGTGTCAGGGAATTCTGACCTGTAGGTGTATGCAAAGTGAGATCACTGTCCACGTCATTGATTTGCAGACTCAGAGAAACTGTAGTTTACACCCATATTTTGGATGAGATGCTAAACCGAGGTCCTGTCTACCCTCTCAGGTCGATGTAAAAGATCCCATGGTACTTTTTCAGGGAAGAGCAGGGAAGTTATCCAAGGTGTCCTGGCCAGTATTTATTCCTCAATTAACATAACTGAAAACAGATTATCTGGTCATTTACCTCATTGCTGTTTGAGGGATCTTGCTGTGTGCAAATTGGCTGCCTCATTTCTTACATTACAACATTGACTACACTTCAAAAGTACTTAATTTGCTGTAAGATGCTTTGGGACGGCCTGGAGGTCATGAAAGGCGCTATATAAATTCAAGTCTGTCTTTCTTTCTATGTGAGATCTACTGGGAAATAATGGATGTGGTACCAACAGGATCCAATGCCAGCAGCACATAGTGAAGGACAAGGCAAGCTGCTGCAATGGATTGTTGATTCGCAAACTTAATACCAATAATGTGTTTCTGGAAGCTATGTAGTGATAGATAAGCAAATATTAGTGACTAATATGTGTGAATCTAAACTTAAGAGTTTCATCACACAAAACATAAAATAGTTTATGGGTTTCACTGAAGACTCAAAACTCCATAAATTTAAAATAGAGATTCTAAGTTGTTAATCTTGCTTTCTTTACTAGCTAAAAATATCTGTAACCCATTTATATAGGAGAAACCCCTTATTTTAATATAATTAAACATTTTTTAAAATAATATCATTATTGACAGGGAAAATCAATTTAGCAGGAAAATAAATAAATATATGAAAGGAAGACAAAATCAGGATGAAAACAGGTGGCAGTGATTCACTTCACAAGGGTTACGAATTCAATGCAGCACCAACGACTTGGCAGTCAGTAGTTATGTCAAAGCAAAAAGAAAATCTGGAGAGGACAGTATTTTTTCACCTCTGGGATCTGGCAAGGAGTCGAGCATAGTCACAGGACTTCAATATTTCTCTGACTGTTGTTATCGAGTCTCCAGTGAAATAGCTCGTGATAATCTCAATTCAGTTCCCACAATATTTGAGACAACTGTGCTAATTTAGTAGAACAGATTTAAGATGTTCACCACCCGAATGAAGAAAAATGTTACGTTACTGGGGGTTCAGATAAGGTGGTAGTGATAACTCTTAATGCTGTGATTGAACTATATTCCTGCTTCAAAATTATATGAAGAATTCCTACACCAGTGCAAAGCTCTATCACACATCACTGAATCCAAATGGAAATTTTAACAGCATCTGATAGCAATCTCACAATAATAAATGTACACATGTCCCCACAATAAGCAAAAGAACAGAATGTACACAATGACAGAAGCAGCATGCTATAGACAGAACTAAGCAATCCCACAACCAATAGAATATTGCTCTTCAGTTATATATTGGTGCCATCAATTTGTAAAGCTTTGACTGTGATATTTAGCAACTATCTGTTTTGTTTGACTTCGGCCGAGAAATTCATTGTAGCCACTTTTGGGGCGGTAAAGTTGGGCGGCCGCTAAAGTTTGCGCCCGCCGCCAAATCGAGGCCACTTCTCCGATATTCATTAGCTTCGCCCTAAGAGTTTGCTCGAGCGCTAAAACTGGCGCTGGACGCCTCTCTTTAGGCGCTAAGCCGGAGGTGCTGAGCGAGAGCGCCGAGGCCGGGCGCAGCGCAGGTGCGGCCATCTCGTGATTGACAGCAGACACCCTGGCGCCGGCCAGCTCTTAAGGGGGAAGGGTCGACTTGGTCTGCTGCCACGCCCTGGATAGTGGAGCCCTCCAGCTAGGCCTGAACACTGCTGCTGGACCCAAATAGCGCCTGAAGCCATGCAGAAGGCCCGTGAACGAGCGCAGCGCTTCTCAGAGCATGATCTGAGTGTGCTGGTTGGTGGTGTGGAGAAGAGGTGCCATCTTTTGTACCCGGACAATGGCAGGAAGGCGCCGGTCCGCGTCTACCGGAGAGCCTGGAGGCATGTCGCCAGCAAGGTGTCAGCCAACAGCGAGGTCCCCAGGACTGGTGTCCAATGCCACAAAAAGTTTAATGACCTCACTCGGATTGTCAGGGTGAGTACCCTTTCCAGTGACCTCCTCATCCTTGCATGTGCACCTCACATTATGGGCAAAGGGACCTGAAAGCCCTAATGGCCAGCCCTCATCCAGCAGCTATGGGACAGGCATGAACATCAATTGCACATTCTGCACTTAACACACTGGCCAAGCTATTCCACCATGGGAGGCAGTGCACACAAGATCAGGGCTACACACTGGCCAGGCTATTCCAGCATGGGAGGCAGTGCACACAAGATCAGGGCGACACACTGGCCAGGCTATTCCACCATGGGAGGCAGTGCACACAAGATCAGGGCGACACACTGGCCAGGCTATTCCACCATGGGAGGCAGTGCACACAAGATCAGGACGACACACTGGCCAGGCTATTCCACCATGGGAGGCAGTGCACACAAGATCAGGGCGACACACTGGCCAGGCTATTCCACCATGGGAGGCAGTGCACACAAGATCAGGGCGACACACTGGCCAGGCTATTCCACCATGGGAGGCAGTGCACACAAGATCAGGGCTACACACTGTACTTAGAGGCCGTCCTTTCTCTTGCAGGCCAAGCTGGCCAATAATAGGAAGAGCCGGACTGTGACCGGGGGAGGCCGACCCCAGATCCAGCTGCTCACCGAGCTGCAACATCGCGTGGAGCGCATCATGGGTGGCCGGGTGATTGGCCCCGTTGCATGTGGAGATGCCGACCCTGTTCTGGGCACCAATGGTAAGGACATCAACGTTTGGACCTCTCTCGTCCCACTTGCGCATCAGATCTACATCCTTTGCCACTGTCCGACCAATGCTCTGAATGCCACCACTCATGCATCCCTCGCTGACGCCCTCTCCTCACTCTAAAGCTACTCTTGTGCCTTCCTGCTTTCAGATGGTGAGGAGGAGGTCCCTGAACTTGCCAGTGACAGCCCCTCAGAAGAGGAGGAGGAGGAGGAGCAAGAGGAAGGCGGCCCATCAGGGGAACCCTCATCCGCGGCAACCCATGCGAATGTAGGGGACACGTCTTCCCTGGAGGGGAGCGTGGCGGAAGTGTCGGAGGGGAGGGGAGCTCATGGGACCTGCGGCCTGCAGAAACGCGGGAGGGGGGTGGATGCTCAGTGGCCTTCTCCCCAGAGGGGGGAAGGGTCGGAGGGGAGTCCAATTGCTGGGCCCAGCGGCGTCCAGCAATGCAGGAAGGGTCGGCCAGCTCGGCGGCCTTCTCCCCAGAGGGAGAGTCCGGCCTCCAGTCCGGAGATGGTCTTCGCCGAGGAGATGGAACGCCTCGAGGACTTGTCCGCGGACTCGGAGCGCCGGCACACAGAGCTCATGGGGGTAGTGGCACGGTTGCCTGAGGCCATCGAGTCCCTCTCTCGGAGTGTCACCGACGTCGGGGCCTCACAGGCCATCAGTTTGGCGGAATTCGGGGCAGAGCAGGCAGCGAGTCGGGCGGCATTCGGGGCAGCTCAGGCAGCGAGTGGGCAGCTGATCAGTGGTGCCGTGCAGTCACTGGGTGCTCTGATGAGGTCACTGAAGAGGTCAACACGGGCACTCACTGCTGCCACACTCGCTGTGTCAGCCAGGCATCGCCAGGGCACCCGGCGCGCTGCAGCAGCACAGCGGTCTGTCCCTCGGCAGAATGGTGCGCATGCTGAAGTGCTGGCCCGGGCGAGTGCCAGTGTCTCAGGCGACCAGCGAGCGCCTGCCATCCGCCAGCTTGCCCCCATTCCTCCAGCCGCCATTGCCACTCCCCCAGTGGAGCTGCCAGGAGCTGCTGCAGCGACTGATGCTGGCCAGCCACAGCTGCAGCATTCAACAGCCGCCCGCTCGACGGCCAGACCTCGACTAGGCCGACCCCCAAGGGCATCTGCCGTCACGACATGTGCCCCTCTGGAGCCTGCCCCCAGCCTTGCAGCAGCCAATGGCCTTACTTTGAGGAGAAGCAGCAGGGCGGGCAGGGGCCACACAAAGATGGCCAAGGCATCACCCTAGCGGGCCAAAAAGTCGAATGTGTGGCCAGTTGTGTTTGTTTTTTGAGGCCGAGAATTGGATGTTTGTTTTTTGAGGCCGAGAATTGGATGTTTGTTTTTTGAGGCCGAGAATTGGATGTTTGTTTTTTGAAGGCCGAGGGTGTGATGTTTGTTTTTTACGAAGGCCGAGGATGGCGGCCATTTTAGTTGCACTGTTTTGTTAATCCTCTCCAGGTTGTGGGAGCGAGTAATGTGTTTGAGTGTTTTTTGGGTGTTTCGTCTGTTTTTGGTTTTCATGTGGGAAGGGCCCTGAGTTTGTACAATAAAGCATTTTATTTATTAATATTGTCCATGTTTGATCTTTGAAGTGTTTGTTGCCTTAACCGGCTGAGGGCTTGCGGAGCGGCTGCAATCATTTTCTTTCATTGGCACAAGCCATTCCCTGACAGGGGGCCTAGAAGTGACGTTCAATAAGCCGCCGATGGGCGGCCCTTGGACCTTCTGCCTCCCTCCTGGGCTGGTACTCCTCGTCCTCCTCCTCCTCATGCTCCTCCTGCTCCTCCTCCTGAGGTGGGGGTCCAATGTGAGGTGGCAGTGCCTGAGTCCTGCGGATAGCCAGGTTGTGCAGCATGCAGCAAACGACGACGAATTGGGAGACTCACTCCTGCGAATACTGGAGGGCTCCCCCGGAGCGATCGAGACAGCGGAACCGTTGCTTGAGGACGCCGATTGTTTGTTCTGTGATGTTCCTAGTCGCTTGATGGCTCTCGTTGTATGCCTCTTCAGCAGGGGTCGTGGGCGCGCGGAGCGGGGTCATGAGCCAGGTACACAAAGGATAGCCTTTGCCTCCGATAAGCCATCCTCTTGGGTGAGGCTGTGCCTGGAACATGTCAGCCACAGTTGTCTGTTGCAGGATAAAGGCATCGTGGCTGCTGCCTGGAAAGCGGGCATTGACAGCTAGGATGCGCTGCCTGTGGTCACACACCAGCTGTACGTTGAGGGAATGGTAGCCCTTCCGGTTGCGGTAATCCTCGGCATGCTCCAGAGGTGCCCGCAAAGCCACATGCGTGCAGTCAATGGCGCCCTGCACCATGAGGAAGCCCGCTATTCTTGCAAATCCCACTGCACGCTGCTGCTGCTTGTCCAGGGTCATGGGGAAGGAGATGAATTGATGTCTCGTTCTGAAAAGGGCTTCGGTCACCTGGCGGATGCAGCAATGCATGGTGAACTGGGAGATGTTAGCGATGTCCCCAGCAGCGGATTGGAAGGAGCCGGTGGCATAGAAGTTGAGAGCCACCGTCACCTTCACTGCCACCGACAGAGACGTCCTGCGCATCAGCTGTGGCTGCAGATCTCTGTGAAGCAAGGGGCAGATGTCTGCAACCACCTCCCTTCTGAATCGCAGCCTCCTAACACACATCGCGGCAGACATGGTCAGATAGGAGGACTGCTGGCGGTATACCCTGGGTGGGTAAGGCCTCAGTTGGCGATGCCTGTTGCCCCCTCTGCGTCTAGCCAGGGCTGCCACTCTCTCACGGCGTCTGTATGCCCTTCTGGCATAAGGCTGAAAGTCAGCGTTGGCACCCAATGCAGCCCCCATTATATGCTGGCAAACATTGAGCTCTCAATGAAGGCAAAGATAATTGCTAAGCTCTGGCCTGAGCCAAAAATACCTGTCCTAGTGTTGGTCCAAACCAGTAAGCTCGCCTCCTTGGTCTCTCTCCAAAAAACCGTTGCACAAGAGTGAATGCTGCAAAATGGCTGGCCTTTGTAGTGCAGGGTAAGTGCCCTTTAATTAGCGCTCCCCGCGGCCCGCCTCGGCTGTGTACCATTCCACTTCACAGTCGTTAGGGCCGCCCGGCGCACAATGGGCCGGCGCGAGTGAAGTTCCGGTTCGGGGCGCACAAAGGGCGTTGCACTAGTAAATGACGTCATGATCTGCGCGTGCAGCAGGGCGCGCGCTAAGACTTTGCGCCGGCGCTAAATGTGTACTGAAGTTGGGGCGAGGCGCAGATCGCGCTGCGCCCGGGCGCTAAGCGCCTAGCGCTCGAAATCTACTCCTCCTAAGGCGCTAACGGCTGGCGCGCCCAACTGAATTTCTAGGCCTTCATCTTTTAGCATAGGTATATACGTGGTATATAATACATACCAACGAGATTATTCCATTCAATCATTTAATTTTTAAATGGGAACGTTATCCCAGAAAAGGAGAACTTGTCCAAATGACTGACAAGTAATTTCCTGAATTCTTCCAGTAAAATAATATTAAGTGATTGGAATCTAGTAAATTCTCAGGCTGCACTCATTTTTCAGCTCTGGTATCATATTTTGTCTTAGGACATTAAAACTATTTCAACAGAAAGCTGCACGATAATATTGATTTAGTAATATAATTCCGAGAATCTACAAAGTAACAGATGGCACAAATACAGATTTGATTGACTTATTGCTGTACATATTTTTGAATTTGCAGCCGTTCATTTAAAAATGCCTCTCAACATTCATCATAACGAGATGTTTTGAGGGAATGTGTTAAGGTAGTGTATATGCAGCAATTTATGTTTGTGAAAAGACCTGCTTGAGCAATTCCAAAAACAAAGCTGCCACATCCGTAAGACAAAGGTCCTTGACCAACCTGCCCCCGCCACACAGTACTGCCCTCCGATTATCAAAATCCACGACGAGGCCTTGGACAACGTGGACCGCTTTCCATACTTCAGGAGCCTACTCTCAACAAGGGCAGATGTTGATGAGGAAGTCCAACACCGCCTTCAGTGTGCCAGTGCAGCCTTTGGTCGCCTGAGGAAGAGAGTGTTTGACGACCAGGACCTCAAACCCGGCACCAAGCTCATGGTTTACAGAGCAGCAGTGATACCCGCCCTCCTGTATGCTTCAGAGACATGGACCATGTACAGCAGGCACCTCAAAGCACTGGAGAGGTACCACCAACGCTGCCTCCGCAAGACCCTGCAAATCCGTTGGCAGGATCGGCGCACCAACGTCAGTGTTCTCGATCAGGCCAACATCCCCAGCATCGAAGCTTTGACCACACTCGATCAGCTCCGATGGATGGGTCACATCGTCCACATGCCCGATACGAGACTCAAAGAAACATAGAAACATAGAAGATAGGAGCAGGAGTAGGCCATTCGGCCCCTCGAGCCCGCTCCGCCATTCAATGAGATCATGGCTGATCATCCAAATTCAGTACCCTGTCCCTGCCTTCTCCCCATTTCCCTTGATCCCTTTAGCCTTAAGAAATATATCTAACTCCTTCTTGAATATATTTAATGATTTGGCCTCCACTGCCTTCTGTGGTAGAGAATTCCACAGGTTCACCACTCTCTGGGTGAAGAAATTCCTCCGCATCTCTGTCTTAAATGGCTTACCCCTTATCCTTAGACTGTGACCCCTGGTTCTGGACTCCCTGACCATCGGGAACATCCTTCCTGCATCTAGTCTGTCTAGTCCTATTAGAATTTTATAAGTTTCAATGAGATCCCCTCTCATTCTTCTAAACTCCGGCGAATATAAGCCCAATCGACCTAATCTCTCCTCATACGTCATTCCTGCCATCCCAGGTTTCAGGCTGGTGAATCTTCGCTGCACTCCCTCCATGGCAAGAACATCCTTCTTCAGATAAGGCGACCAAAACTGCACACAATACTCAAGGTGTGGTCTCACCAAGGCCCTGTACAACTGCAGCAAGACATCCTTGTTCCTGTACTCGAACCCTCTCGCTACGAAGGCCAACATACCATTTACGTTCTTAACCGCCTGCTGCACCTGTATGCTTACCTTCAGCGACTGGTGCACAAGGACACCCAGGTCTCGTTGCACTTCCCCTTCTCCCAATCTATTGCTGTTCAGATAATAATCTGCCTGCCTGTTTTTGCCACCAAAGTGGTTAACCTCGCATTTATCCACATTATACTGCATCTGCCAGGCTACTGCCCAATCACCCAACATGTCCAAATCATACTGGAGTTTCTCGGCATCCTCCTCACAGCACACACGCCCACCCAGCTTTGTGTAGTCTGCAAATTTGGAGATATTACATCTAGTTCCCTCGTCTAGATTTATACATATTGTGAATAGCTGGGGTCCTAGGTACCCCACTAGTCACTGCCTGCCACTCAGAAAAAGACACGTTTGTTCCAACTCTTTGCTTCCTGTCTGCCAACCAGTTCTTTATTCAAGTCAGTACCTTGCCCCCAATCCCATGTGCCTTAACTTTACATGCTAATCTCTTATGCGGGACCTTATCGAATGCCTTCTGAAAGTCCAAATACACCAAAGGAGGACAAAGGGATTAATTAAGAGGGGGAAAATAGTGTATGAGAGTATGCTTGCAGGGAACATAAAATCTGACTGTAAAAGCTTTTATAGATATGTGAAGAGAAAAGGATTGGTGAAGTCAAGCGTAGGTCCCTTGCAGTCAGAAGGTTCTCCCTTATCTATTTTACCAGTTACATCCTCAAAAAATTCCAGTAGATTAGTCAAGCACAATTTACCTTTTGTAAATCTATGTTGATTTGTCCGATCCTGTCACTGTTTTCCAAGTGCTCCGCTATTACATCTTTTATAATTGACTCTAGCATTTTCCCCACTACCAATGTCAGGCTTACCAATCTATAATTCCCCGTTTTCTCTCTACCCCCTTTTTTGAATAGTGGGGTAACATTAGTTACCCTCCAATCCATGGGAACTGTTCCAGAGTCTATCGAATCTTGGAGGATGACCAGGACTGCACCTACTATTTCTAGGGCCACTTCCTTAAGTACCCTAGGATGTAGATTATCAGGCCCTGGGAATTTATCGGCTTTCAATCCCGTCAATTTCCCCAAACCATTTCCCTACAAATACTGATTTCATTCAGTTCCTCCCTCTCATTAGACCCTATGTTCCCCGACATCTCTGGGAGGTTCGCCATTTCTTTGTTCCCCATTATAAATTCCCCTGATTCTGACTGCAAGGGACCTACGCTTGACTTCACCAATCTTTTTCTCTTCACATATCTATAAAAGCTTTTACAGTCAGTTTTTATGTTCCCTGCAAGCTTACTCTCATACACTATTTTCCCCCTCTTAATTAATCCCTTTGTCCTTCTTTGTTGAATCCTAAACTGCTCCCAATCCTCAGGTTTACTGCTTTTTCTGGCCAATTTATATGTCCTCTCCTTGGATCTTATGCTATCCCTAATTTCTCTTGTTAGCAACAGTTGAGTCACCTTTCTTGTTTTATTTTTATGCCAAACATGGATGAACAAATTCTGTAGTTCATCCATGCGATCTTTGAATGTTTGCAATTGCCTATCCACCGTCAACCCTTTGAGTAACATTCCCCAATCAATCCTGCCCAACTCGCGCATCATACCATCATAGTTTCCTTTATTTAAATTCAGGACCCTAGTCTCTGAGTCAACTAATTCACTCGCCATCTTAATGAAGAAATCTATCGTATTATGATCGCTCCGTCCCAAGGGCCCTGGCAAAACAAGATTGCTAATTAATCCTTTCTCATTACATAATACCCAGTCTAATATGGCCTGATCTCTAGTTGGTTCCTCGACATATTGGTCCAGGAAACCATCCCGTATACACTCCAGGAATTCCTCCTCCACAGTATTCGTACTCCCAAAACAAGCGCTCTACTCAGAGTTCTGACATGGCAAGAGAGCCCCAGGTTGGCAGAGGAAACACTTCAAGGACACCCTCACAGCCTCCTTGAAAAAGTGCAACATCTCCTCTGACACCTGGGAATTCATGGCCCAAGACCGCTCAAAGTAGAGGAGAAGCATCTGGGAAGGCGCCGAACATCTCGAGTCTCTTGGCCGGGAGCAAGCGGAAGCCAAGCACAAACAGCGGAAGGAATGCACATCAACCCAAGCACCCCACCCACCAACCTTCAACCACCGTCTGCCCCACCTGTGACAGAGACTGTCGGTCCCGCATTGGACTCATCAGTCACCTGAGAACTCATTTTTAGTGTGGAAGCAAGTCATCCTCGGTTTCGAGGGACTGCCTAAGAGAGTGAAGAGTTGTTTGTGAAAAGGTCTGCTTGAGCAATTCCAAAAGCAAAGCTGCCACATCCCTTCAACTCTACAGAGGCTAAACAACAGTGTTGACTCGTAGGACCTAATGTCATGATAAAGTTGCAATAAAACTCCTCAGTTATGGAATTTATAACAATCCATTTTACTTCGGATTTTACCATATCACAGTGTGATGAGCTGTATTACACTGAGCATATTTTCCTTAATGAGATTTGTCTTACGCTTTAATGCTTTCCATTTGTACACCTCAAATACCACATATAGTTTACTGGTCCTACCATCTCAGGGCCTCCTTTCTCCTACAAACAGCAGTCCTAGACAACTCTCCAACTACCAGCCTTTCTCTTCCTTCCCTTGAACCTCACCATTTTATGCTCAGCTTGCGGGGGTAAGTCTTCCCCCCACTCCACTTGTAATTACCTTTTAAAGGCGAGGTTCTTTAGAGGGGCTATACCCATCCTCTTAAAGGTGAGGTTATTTATAGGGCCACACCCTTACTCGGGGATCAGGGCCCTCATCAGCCTATGGCTGACATGTCAGCCCTCAATCACATGGCTATAATATGTACAAAAACCCTGTATTTGAAAATGTTTAACAAGCACTGTGATTCATAATTGTACTTGCTTTATAAAAATAACTCAAGGGGGGAGAAATTCATTTTTGCCTGTTTGGGGGCCTAACTTTGAAAAGTTGAGAAAATTAGCAGCAGACGCTAATGTTTCTAAATTTTGAAAAATTCGCTTTTGCGCTCCAATAAAGAAGTGGCGAGCTAAATCAAGCTCTCCACTTCCTTCTTGGAGCACAATCGGCAGCAGGCAGGGTGGAGACTTCAGCAGCACTGCACACTGGACCATGCAGCGCTGCCGCGTTCATAGGCTCCTTCCCTCCCTTAAAGGGAAGGGCCATCATTGCAGGCTCTGCAATAGAAAAAGTACCTACCTGGACCACCAAGGCAGCCGCGATCCCGCACAATCAGCCCGTCACTCAAGCAGAGTGCCGGGCTGATTGATCGTGGGCAAAACTGGAACAAGAAAGGTAAGTTTTTTTTACTTACCTTGGCCACCTTGCCCTTAATCATTGCCCCCGAAGCGGCCGACCGCCCGATACATGCCTCCTGTAGCTGACGGTATTTTTGCCTGGCGCTGCTGCAGGGGACGGAAGCCAATTTCGCCTCCGGGGCGCTACTGGGGCGATGTGCACGGTGATAACGTCACGATCTCTGGCCGAAGGAAATTGGGGCACAACGCTGCAATTCTCCTGCCGAATATGGCAGGAGTCGATGTCAGCGACATGCCTGGTCGCAAAGCCATTTGCACCTCATTAGCGACCCCAGATGCGCTAATGGGAGGTGCAAAGATGCCCAATTTCACCCCCTAGGACTCAAGATTCGAAGTAAAAGGCATTCTTTGATGAGTGTTATTACTAAGGATTATTTTTGGCTTTCCCTAATCATGCAAAGTCTATAAAGTAAAGGGATCTCATGAAGTTCATCAATTTTATAGTATTTTCATAGAATCATAGAATGGTTACAGCACAGAAGGAGGCCATTCGACCCGTCGAGCCCATGCCGGCTCTCTGCAAGAGCACTTCAGCTAGTCCCACTCCCCCGCCCTTTCCCTGTAGCCCTGCAAATTTTCTTTCCTTCAGCTACTTATCCAATTCCCTTTTGAAAGCCGTGATTGAGTCTGCCTCCACCAACCTTTCAGGCAGTGCATTCCAGATCCTAACCACTCGCTGCATAAAAAAGTTTTTCCTCATGTTGCCTTTGGTTCTTTTGCCAATCACCTTAAATCTGTGTCCTCTGGTTCTCGACCCTTCCGCCAATGGGAACAGTTTCTCTCTAGTTACTCTGTCTAGACCCATCATGATTTTTAACACCTCTATCAAATCTCCTCTTAACCTTCTCTGCTCCGAAGAGAACAAACCCAGCTTCCCTAGACTATCCACGTAACTGAAGTCCCTCACCCCTGGAACCATTCTCGTAAATCTTTTCAACACCCTCTCTAAGGCCCTGCCTCCTTCAATGATTTGTGTACATATACCCACAGGTCTCTCTGTTCATGCACCCCCTTTAGAATTGTACCCTTTAATTTATATTGCCTCGCCTCGTTCTTCCTACCAAAATGTATCACTTGAAATTGTGCCCTGTACATCCAAGTCTAAGTCATTAATACATATCAAGAAAAGCAGTGGTCCGAGTACTGACCCCTGGGGAACCTCACTGTGTACCTTCCTCCAGTCTGAAAAACAGCCATTCACCACTACTCTCTGTTTTCTGTCACTTAGCCAATTTCATATCCATGCTGCCACTGTCCCTTTTATTCCATGGGCTTCATCTTTGCTGGCAAGCCTATTATGTGGCATTTTATCAAACGCCTTTTGGAAGTCCATGTACACCACATCAACTGCATTGCCCTCATCAACCCTCTCTTTTACCTCATCAAAACACTCAATCAAGTTAGTTAAACATGATTTGCCTTTAACAAATCTGTGCTGGCTTTCCTTAATTAATCCACACTTGTCCAAGTGACTGCTAATTTTGTCCCGGATTATCGTTTCTAAAAGCTTCAACACGACCGAGGTTAAACTGACTGGCCTGTGGTTGCTGGGTTTAATCTTACACCTTTTTTTGAACAAGGGTGTAACATTTGAAATTCTCCAGTCCTCTGGCACTACTCCTGTATCTAATGAGGATTGGAAGATTATGGCGAGTACCTCCACGATCTCCACCTTAACTTCCCTCAACATATTAGAATGCTTCCCATCCGGTCCTGGTGACTTATCAACTTTAAGTACAGTCAGCCTTTTTAGTACCTTCTCTTTATCAATTTTTATCCCATCCAGTTTCTCCACTACCTCCTCTTTCACTATGACTTTGGCAGCATCTTCTTCCTTGGTGAAGACAGATGTAATGTACTCATTTAGTACCTCAGCCATGCCCTCTGCCTCCATGCGTAGGTCTCCTTTTTGGTCCCTAATTGGCCCCACCCCTCCTCTTACTACCAGTTTACTATTTATATGCCTATAGAAGACTCCAGGAAGCTCTGACTTTAGTTGCCCTACCTTTCCCCCTCATGAGAATGTACCTCGACTGTACCCGAACCACCTCCTATTTAAAGGCAGCCCATTGTTTGGTTACAGTTTTGCCTGCCAATCTTTGATTCCAATTTACCTGGGCCAGATCCGTTCTCAACACACTGAAATTTGCCTTCCTCCAATTAAGTATTTTTACTCTCGATTGCTCCCTGTCCTTTTCCATAGCTAATCTAAACCTTGTGATACTGTGATTACTGTTACCTAAATGTTCACCTACTGACACTTGCTCCACTTGACCTACCTCATTCCCCAAAACCAGATCCAGTAATGCCTTATTTCTCTATGGACCGGAAACATACTGATCAAGAAAGTTCTCCTGAACACACTTCAGAAATTCTTCCCCCTCTCTGCCCTTTACAGTATTACTATCCCAGTCTATATTAGGATAGTTGAAGTCCCTCAAATTTTTATTGCATTTTAGAGACATTGATAACGATTGTTATGATTAATTAACAGCTCCATGTTCATTGTATCATGTATGTGCGTGTGAAATAAACACACCATTGCAGGATTCTGTATGAACCTGCGAAAAGCATGTTTATCAGTGTAATTCTGACCCCTCAGTTCAAATGCATATTCTCAGGCAGGGCCATACTGAATAGTGCATAATGCATTTGTAAAGCCTATTTTTTTTTAAAGAATGGTTGAATTGGTATTGGCTCTAATCTATCTTGAACAGACAACAAATTGTTTTAACTACATAGGCAATTGTTTGTGGGATACTCCCTGATACTAAAGGTTAACTGGTGTCTGAAATCCTTCCTTAATGAAACTATAAAAGGGTAATATAATTGTAATTTTAATCTTCACTGCAAACACATAACCCTGATGGTTCTGGACGCCTGACCACTCTTTAACTCATTGCCGAGTTCAAGTATTTCCTGTTTAGTTAACATGTATCTCTGGATCATTTTGCGAGGGAGGGTCAGGATATTCCTCAAGTGGAGCAGAATGTGTAGCACACGGCCACAGTGTGTAATGCTAGTTTTTCAGGGCATTCGTTGAGAAATAATGCATCAGTGATTTTGCTGGAGCTCATTGTCAAGTAGTGACAGAAAATAAAGTTTCAAGGGTCCAAAGTTTAGAAATAAACTGACATGGATTTAGTTCCAATCAGAAGATCAGTTGAACTTCCTGAGAAAGTTTTCCTCCTATTTGAATACCAGAGGCAAATTAATGTCATGTCGTCAGAAAGGAAATCAGTGATAATGCAGTGTGGAACTTGTACCATTCATGAGTAATTAATGATAACTGAATTCTCCAGGAATTCAATTTTCCACTAAGTAGCAATTCGTAGGTTTACAAATTTCTTTGATTAGGACATGGATATGAATATGAAGCCGAACAACTCTGCTTTAATGAATATGTACTTTCACAGCTAAGGGTCAGTGTCAAACAACTGACTTTAAATCGCACGTATCTACAAAAGTTCTGCAAGATGTGTGATGGGGTTAATTCCTGTAGGTCTGCAATTGGTTCCTGAATCAAGAATTCATTCAGAATTTCTTTGCAAATTTAGTAACTCACATATCTGTGGAGTGGAGGTTGAACCATCCTTGGGATTATTGGTCAACAGAGGCTTGTCTATAAGCAGATTATTGTACTCATGTAGCAACAATGGTCAGATGACTAGGCTCGCAGGACAGTAAAAGGTTCCCATTTAGGTAACTGGAATTAGCATCTTAACTGTGAAGTTATTCAGTTTGACTTTTTTTCCCTTTGGGTGACTTTTAGTGGTTCCAGTTGTGTTACCTGATAGAATTACATAGAAATTACAGCACAGAATCAGGCCATTCAGCCCAACTGGTCTGTGCCGTTGTTTATCCTCCACTCGAGCCTCCTCCCACCCCAATTCATCTAACCCCATCAGCATAACCTTCTATTCCTTTCTCCTTCATGTACTAATCTAGTTTCCCCTTAAATGCATCTATGCTATTCACCTCAACTACTCCCTGTGGTAGCACGTTCCACATTCTAACCACACTCTGGGTAAAGAAGTTTCTCTTGAATCCCTTATTGGATTGACACCCAAGAGTAGCAGAGTATTCCATCTTGAAATTTGGTACTAAAACAAATTTCTCCTGTGTTGCTCAGGGCATTCCTGTCAGTTAACAGAGGCTGGCCTTGTGTGCCTTCTCCTACTGCATGGAAGACAGTAGACAAAAGACAAGAAAGTGGCAGATATAAAAAGAATATACACAAAGTCATGTAACTAGAATTAAATAACCATTTTCACAGTATTCAACGGGTTTGGCAGGCTGTCATTAATGAGTTGACTTTACGGGGTCAGTATCAGGTAAAATATTTCTCTGATTGTTTTTACTGGTGGTGGAACCCAAGGTGGCAGAGTTCAAACTAACGTGACAAGACAAGAGTATAGAGGAATACATACTTGCTGAGCATAAGTTCCATACTGTAAAATATTCATGCGCACTTAAAAGAAACAAGTACATCTTTATATAAATAAGCACCTCCTTTGCGCTTGATGCACTTGGATCTATCTGTAAAATACATCTATGATTAATTCATCCTCTCACCCAGAACAGTAAAGATGCCAGAAAGTTTGGAAATTGCTGCAATTACCGCTGATGATCCTGTTATGTATAATATAAGAATAGCATCAATTGCGAGCGAAGATGGAACATTTCCATCGCTGATAATTTTCTGCAGGTAATGAGCTGTCACTCACAGATAGCATCTTGATAGAAAGTATTAATCGCTGTAATAAAAAATATAGATAATCAATATGAAGCGTTGAAAAAAAATTGATTTCAATTTAATTTTGTACAACCCAAGTTCTTCCTTGCCCTTTTATTAACCTACCTGGTTTAGTTTTTATGAAGCATATATAAAAAATGGAAAGGTTATTTACTCACTCAAGTTTAAAATAACATAAATATTCCTTTGCAACCATAGTAATAGAGCCAGCAATACTTTGTGAAGGATATAAACTACTTCTAATAAAAGTGGTTTGGTTTAAAATATTCATTCAAAGCTGTAACTTAATTACTTTTTTATTTCTGAGCTCTGACATTCAGAAGGTCATTGCACTTTACATTGGAGAAAAATACATTATTAAAATAGAGGCTCGGTTGTTCACTCAGTTTTCATCTTTAATCAGACGGGAAGCCCAGAGGTCTCGATTTTCCTGCATGCTGTGGAGTTTTAAAGGGACCTTGGGGGGCCGGTGGGAAGCACTGCTGCTTCTCCTGGCCCAAGCAAATAAAAGCACTGGGGTTCATTTCTAGAGGAGTGCAATTGGAAAGCAGAGAAGTTATGTTATGTATGGAACCTTGATTAGACCACACTTGGACTACTGGGAACAGATCTGTTCTCCATGTTATAAAAAGGATATCGAGGCACCGGCGAAGGTGCAACAAAGATTTACTAGAATTATACCTGGGTATAACCTCTCAGTTCTGGTTTCATTCTAGTAAATCTTTGTTGCACCTTCTCCAGTGCCTCTATATGCCTTTTATAACATGGAGACCAGATGGCCTCTGCCTTAACTTGCTTTGCAGGTTTAACAGTGGCCGGCCAGGCTTCCCAGGCCTTGGGAAGCCCGGCAGCTGAAGGGAGGAAAGGACAGCTTCAGGGAGAAGGTAAGTGCCTTTACAACACTGTTTGTGGGCCAGGGGAAGCAGGAGCGCTTCCCCCTGGTCCCCAAGCTCCTGCTCCCAACAGACACCCCCCATACAAAGACCCCCAGGGTTGTAGATCGGACCCTCTCCCGGGATCAGGGATTGGCCTCCCCCTGGGATCGGACCCCCCCACCACTGAGATCGTGGATCGGATCTACTCCTGCGACCTGCTGTGAAGTCTTCCCCAGCCGAATGGAAGCCAAGCCTGACAATCAGGTTGACATCCGGGCAGGGAACCTGTCAAGGAGAAAGGATGCACACAAAACTCCACAGCATGCTGGAAAATCCGGACTTCTGTGCTTCCCATCCGAAACTCCGCCTACGCAACCCGCCCTTGTCAATATCCAGGCCTTAATTTCCAAAAGGTATGTGGCCTCCTTTTTCTTCCTACCAAAATGTACTACCTCACATTTATCTATATTGAAGTTTATGTGTCAATTACACACCCATTCTGCAAGTTTATTAATGCCTTCCTGTATTTTGTCACAGTCCTCCTTTATAAAAACATAAGAACATAATAATTAGGAGCAGGACTAGGCCATATGGCCCCTTGAGCCTGCTCCACCATTCAATAAGATCATGGCTGATCTTCGACCTCAACTCCACTTTCCCGCCCGATCTCCATACCCCTTGATTCCCCAAGAGTCCAAAAATCTATCTATCTCAGCCTTGAATATACTCAATGATTCAGCATCCACAGCCCTTTGGGGTAGAGAATTCCAATGATTCACAACCCTCTGAGTGAAGAAATTCCTCTTCATCTCTGGGTTATATTAACTACATCCCCAATTTGGTGTCATCTGCAAATTTGAAATTTTACTTGATGTGCGGCTGGTAAAGTTGTGGCAATTATTTCCAAGATTTTGACCATTAGGAACCTTCTAGCGTTAGAAACTGAGAGACACAAAGGAAAAAGATGTCATGGAGGAATAAGGAATGTGCAGGAGAATGCAAGTCATATCGCCAAATTGTGGAGATTGAAAAACTTGAGGCCTGATCTCAAGACATGAGCTTGAGATGCTCATAATCTTGTTAATCATGTACACCTATGGAACCATACTGGGGGTTAAATTAGATAGCCCCCGAAATCGGGCACAGGGATTGTGAAGCGTGATTAACCCGCGCCTGTTCAGTGTAATGCAAGTAGCACACCAAATTCGTGCTGCCTGCTCATTATAATGATTTCTGCATGCAGCCAATGATAGACATGCTGTTCATTGGCTGCATGCAGCAGCATGGGGCCCAATATCGTTAGTAACTTGCACTTCTTAAAGCTAGCCTCCACTGCTTAAAGCTAGCCTGCACCTCTTAAAGGGAAGGTGCATTGTGGCTGGAGCAGGTGCTGGGAGCCGTTCTAAAAGTGAATCTGACCTGGGAAAGACTGAAGAATGGCACAACATGGGAGCAAGTGGGCTCCCAGGTTTTTGGACACTACACCGGAGGCCTTGGTGGAGGACGTGGAAAGGAGGAGAGATGTCCTGTATCTGCAGGGGGGCAGGTGGCCCTCCAGATACACAATGAGAAGGCAGTGGGAACAGATATTCGTGGAGGTCAGTGCCAGGGGTTTAGCCCCATTGACCTGGATGCAGTGCCACAAGAGGTTTAATGACCTCACACAAGTGGTCAAGGTCAGCGAATGCATCTTCAAATATCATATCCTACCAACTGCACTACTAGCCTCAGCTACTGCTCAATTCACCACAACCCCATCACTCACCTACCAACAACCTCTATCAATCACGACTCATACCTAACATTCATATGCTTCACCTCACCCTCACACACTTAGCACTGTTGCAAACCTCATGCCCACATCTCACAGATTGCACACACTACTAGCTATTCGACCATGACATCCACATCACCCAAACAGATTGTATGACACTCATTGACAACTTGCCTCTCTCTGGCAGGACAAGGTGGTGCACAACCGGAGGCAGCAGAAACTAATGGGAGGGGGAGAGGTGCGCCTGCATGTTCTAACCCCCATGGAGGAGACAGTGCTGGCCATTATGGGAAGGGACATTGCTGAGGCCGTAGCCAGTGGCGGGGCTGAATCCACTGAAGATGACAGTATCTTCATACCTAATCTTCCTTCTCACATCTCACTTCTCCCTCATCCCATCTCTCTTTTGACTTGCAAGCTACAGATGGTGTAAGCATATGCTTCTTAATTTCTCCTCTCCCCTCACCACAACCAAAACCTTGTCCCTTTTTCATTCAGATACCCAGGAACTGCAACCTGCCCAGGCAGTGGTGGAAGAGCAGGAAGACAGTGATGATGAAGACACACCATCACTTGATTTCACACTTGCAGCCACGAGCTCAGATTCTGAAACTCCGCATACTGTAGAGGATAGCATAGAGGCTGGATCTGCACATGGTGAGACATCGGGCACAAGTGCGCTGCAGCCAGGGTAGGGGGCAAGGATAGCACAGGTGCCAGTTCACCAGATGATGAGGTTGCACATGAGTTCTGCTACAGAGCACTCAGATGAGGCCTTCGATGGGCCAGGCTACAGAAAAAGGCTGATGAGTGTACACACTGAAATGCTTGGTGCATTAGGAAGCCTGCCAGAAAGCCTGCATTCAATGTCAAGGTGCATGGAGGCCATCCTTTCCAGCATGGAACTTGTGACCAACTCCATCAACACATTTGTGAACCAACCATGATGTAGCGTCTGATGGCTGATGTCTCAGCTTCTGCTGCAGCACAAGCAGCAGCCACCCAATGTCTGAGTGCTGCAGTAGAAGCCTGCTTCTCTCTGGCAAGAGGGAATGAAATGAAGTTATCTCTGTTTGCGTAGAGGGCCTCAGTAACCTCCCTTAGGCAGCAGTGCACTGCAAACTGCGAGATGTTGCTTATATCTCCAACAGCAGCCTGGAAGGAGCCAGACACATAAAAGTTTATTGCCATGGTCATCTTCTCAGCCACTGGCAATGCGGCCCTTGCCATGCTCTGAGGTTGGAGTTGTGGCTGCAGCAGGTGGCAGAATTCAGTGACAATCTCCTTAGTGAAGCACAAACATCTCAAGCATTGGTCATCACTGAAGTTCAGGTCGGATAATTGCTCCCTGAACACCCTGAGCAGATATAGCCTCCTGCTGATAGCCTTTCTCCCCCTCTCTCTTCGAGCAGCTTGTCCTGCTCTGCGGGGCCTCTGCTCATTCTCCTAGTTATGCGCAATTCCAAGAGGAAGGCCCACTAGTGCCCCTATGTTTGGGAGCTACTGGTTTGTGCAGAAGCCTTGAAGTCAGCACAAAGTAATTCAGCACCTGCCACACCACTCCCTGTAGACTTTTGAAACTTGACACCACTATGGAAAGCACCAGAAATGTGTAGAATTGCAGCAACAGCCAGAAAAATAAACCAGCAACTAACCTGTAAGTAGTTGATGATCCCTTTAAATAATGCTGGTGGGGGTTCCTCCATGCTGCTTAACGTCATGTTCAGCTGTGCGAAGTTAAGAGAGGTTGTAGGCTGGAGCATGGAGCTCCAAAATGGCAGTGCTGGCGTCAAGTCATGATCTGCCTGCTCTGCATACTTCCGGCGGACATTAGGTGTGTACGCGCTAACCGCCTTACCAAGATAGCATCAGGTGCACTTCATGTCAGAAGTGTGCACGCGCGCCGTGGTCGCCATTTTGGAACCCTACGGGGCCACATAGTGCCCCAAAAATGTCCGCTACTGAGCCCAATATCTTAGAAGCCACTTAAAGAACTGAAGCAACTCCTTTGAAATGTTGTACCCTAGTGGACCTGAGTAGAACAATATGTACTGATGAT
The DNA here is from genome assembly GCF_052327205.1 of Somniosus microcephalus. Classification (NCBI taxonomy): domain Eukaryota; kingdom Metazoa; phylum Chordata; class Chondrichthyes; order Squaliformes; family Somniosidae; genus Somniosus; species Somniosus microcephalus. The sequence continues at coordinate 181,003,417 of NC_140994.1, forward strand.
AAAAAGGAGTGTTTAATGGAAAATGTACAATCAGAGCTTTGGCAGAAAGGAAATTGAGCAGCCTGCATTATTCATACTCCATGTAGGGCACTGAGTCAAGCTAAAATTCATGTTTTTCTGATTGTCATTCAGCATATGGGGCTCAGCATGTTAACTGACCCTTCACACACTAAATAGAATGCAATTATAACTGCACATTTGAAAATTGTATCACTTTTGTTTAATTTAGAAATGTCAGCGATTGTATTTAGCTTTGAACTACTTACATTACTCACATTCCCTGATTGCATTTTTATATTCAATTTTTAAAAAGTACATTCTTTTAAAATGTTGAATGTTTTCTAGAAATCTATGTATTTTTTCCTTAATTTTGCTAATTTTGTGTTACAAACTTTCTCATTACTTTCCTCATCTCCATTTGTACTCTTCATTTTAATTTCTTCTCCCAGACTCACTCGTCTTGTTGTCATTTTTTTGTCCTTTCTGAATGCTGACTTTTTAAAGTCCGAGGCCTCTTTCTACTTAATCCTCAGCTGTTTCAGCACCATTCATTGAGTATGTGTGTCACCCATTCGGTTTTCTTTGTGAAATAATTTACAATTTTCTGCATGAAGCTCATCTGCTATTGTTCATGCCGTTTGTATTTTGTTTAACTCATTATGTAATTTCTGGGCTGCTTCTTTTGATTCTACTGCCCTTGGGGTTTGGAGTCACAAATTAAATCAATTTGCATGGAGTTTCTAAATGCAAGTCCTGATATAAATTGGAAACAGCAGTGATTCTATTGTTCAACCTTGGAGCATCTGACTCAGTACTTTTGTTCACCCTGGATATATAAGCATTCCCCGGGCAAAAAGTGAGTAAAATCAGCCCTCGTATCTACTTGTGTGTAGTTACCTTTGCATGCTTTGACAGTGTGCTATAAAAATACAAGACACTTTGGGCTGGATTTTCATTGAGGAGTTGGGTAGGAGGAGGGACTACAACTTTTGGGGTTGTAGTCCCACCTCCATTGAGTTCTAGCCAACCCATGCGATTTAGACTTGATTGACCTTGTTGAGCCCACCCAGTGGGCTCAGCAGGCCAATTAAGGGCCACCTGGCAACAGGTGACGTCACAGATTGATATTTCATCTGTCAAGACCTTTTGACAGATGAAATATCAGCGTTTCACAGCAGTTTGAAGCTGTCAAACACTGATAATCTGTACTCCAGGTTAATTCCTTCCTCTCAGGATGATTTAGAGATCTCCGCGGAACAGAAAGCTGAATGCTGCAGATTTTGACAGCTGGCGGCCATTCTGCCTTCTGTGCCGGTGAGATGAGGGACTCCCGAGACCTGAAGGAAGGAAGGCTGTAAAGGTAGGTAAAAGTTAGTAGAACTTCTTTAACGCTTTACACAGACCAAACACACTTACCTCTGCACTCATGCACCCATCACTCACCTGAACACTGGACATCTCGACCCCTCCAAGCCCTTCATCCCGACGGCCCACCTCGCTAACTTGGCATGGTTTGGAGCCGTCGGGAATCCCACATTTCAACAATGAAAATAGGGAATAGGCTAAGAACTGCCTGTTAACTACCTGTTAACAGGCAGTTAATTGGCATTAATCCCCTTCCCACCTCGGGGAGGCGGGTCCCAGTGCGGAGCGGGTACCCGCCTCCTTTGAAACTGGCATGGAGGCGGGTTGAGGGCGGGATGGGATCGGAACCCCTGATTTCAGGATTTTAAACCCCCACACGCCTCCAATCCTGACTCCATGGCCCAATGAAAATCCTGCCCTATGCCTCAAGGTTCTTAGGTTAAAATTGTTTACAAGTAGCTTGACTTAGCAACGAGAACCATATTTCAAGTTGTGTTATTTTTCCTCTTGATTATTAGTTTGTTTTTCTTCACAGGCACAGATTGCATGAGTAGAAAAAAGACTTCTGTTCATATAGCACATTTTCACATTGTTCAGAAACATGCCAAGGTACTTCCTATACAATAAACTGCTTTGAAGCACAGTGACTGTAGCTGCCTTTATGTGTATAACATTGAAATGTATGATCAATTTATTGCCCGGTGTTGGTTGAGCAAGGAAAGTTGGATAAGATCCCACTTCCAAGGGATCATTAAAGTGCATTGAAACGGCATCAGCTCTGCCTCGAACTGCTATATGTGCGGGTTAGGTTGATTGGCTATGATAAATTGAACCTTAGTGTTAGGGGGATTAAATACGTGGGGTTACGGGGATAGGGTGGGATATGTGTTGGTGTAGGGGTTACGGGGATCGGGTGGGATATGTGTCAGTGCAGGCTCGATGGGCCGAAATGGCCTCTATCTGCACTGTGGGGTTTCTGTGATTCTGTGATTCTGTGATCCCCCCATTCATCTTCATGAATAGAAAATCTCCGGCTGATGAGTGCGGAAGCAGAAAAAGAAAACCCAAAGGTATTTGTGTCTTCCTGGAGTGGAGCTTCAATCCACCACCTGCTGCCTCAGAAAAGAAACTGCTGCCAACTGAGGCAACCTGACACTAAAGTGGATTGCTACTATTAGAATTATTTAATTAAATACTCGAAAGGGTTACATTTTACTTTCTCTGCAGCGTAAAGATTTAACATTTGATATATTTGGCCACAATATGTGTCCCAGGTTATCAGCAGCAGAATTCAATTCTCTTGTTATCAGCCATCAATGATAAAGGATGCTCATCTCCTTTGCTTTGGATTTAAACTCAACTCTATCTGAAGCTCTTTGCCAACTGTACCATTAGAAATGTAAATATATAATGAAGTACAAATAAAATACCATTGCAATCTATTTAATGGATGGGCAATGAAAGTTGTTTTGAAATTTATAACTGGAGTTGTAGTATTTAATAAATAAAAGTTTGTGGCTGTTCTTACCTGTATATCTACAAAAGCAGGTAACCTGAACAATGGCCCAGATTTTGCATTGAGAATACCGCTGAGGCTAACATACTCACCGTTATAATGGAGTAAATCAGACAGCAAATTCTAGAGTGTGCATATGTGCAGTTAAATGCGGAAATCCGGAAGTTGCGGTCCTAGTTATCCTGCTCCTCTACAAACTGCACTATCACAGTCACTCGCTGATAGACTCGGCATTGAAATTAATGAAAGAGCGTGAAGTTGCGGGACTTACCCACTAGTTACCCATTAAACATGGTAGAAAATGTTAGGGCTGGTGCATTCAGGTGTAAGTGAATTTTTAATGGCGTGATCATTCATAATTATTGCCAAACAACCTCTTTGGCCTTGAAAATATAATTATCTAAGCATGGAGTCTTATTCCTTCAGAATTTAATTAGTGTTGGAGATTCTTTTTTTTAAATTGAAATTAAAATTAAAATTTTTGTTTTTAACTTTTTCTGTCTGTAATTTTTCTCTCTCTCTCTCTTAATCCCATCTTTCTTTCCCAATCTTTATTTCACTTTCTGTACATGATTTAAATCTAATTTATACTTCCTGGTTTCTACTTCCTGGTTTAGACTCTGCAGCCACGATTTTGTGATCAGTGTTGGGATGGGTGCGGGACAGCTGGTTTCTGGGCTCTGGTCCCGCCTCCAGCTGCCTCCGCTCCACAGATGTAATTTTCCCTTTGACTGACCTTGTTAAGCCAGCCCTGCAGCCTTAACGGCCAATTAACAGGAAGCGGGTCTAATGATGCTATTTGATGACACGTCATCTGTCGGTTTCCTTAAAGGGACCATGCACAATTTTATTTTGACAGTTGAATTTTCAGTGGTTGACAGCATTGAGGTGCTGAAAACACTGACAATCACTGCACAAAGGTGAACTCTTGCACCCAGGTTCTCCAATGACTCCCTCCATATGCTGGAATAGATGGCAGCTACAGGTGAGATGACAGAAGCGATCTGTCACTGGTGAGAGAGGTTCTCCCAATGAGGTGGCACTGGACATATAATTGGATTTAAAAACTTGTATGCTAAAGAATTCTGTATATGTTTTAAAAATGCAGTAACCAACATTTCCTTTGCTCTGAAACTCACCATGTGCAACATTGCATCCTTCACACCACTTCTGCAGCTGTCATTTTTTCACAAACATTACACCAGACTCACAACACACCACACTTACCTGGTGTGGTGTCCAGACGTTGTGAAACCCGACCCAGAAGCGGAAAAATTGAAAAACAGGCTGAAAACTACTGACAAGTACCTGTTAATAGGCAGGTAATTGCCTTTAATCTGTTTCTCACTGCTAGGTGTCAGGTCCATTCGCAAATCACGGACTTGGGAAAGCTGTCTGGAGGCGGGTTGACGGCGGGTTCGGGACCTGCCGTCAATCAATAGCACTTTCACCTCTGACCCGCCTCTCTGAGCACTGGCAAAATCGCTGCCTGCGTGTCTCACTGAGGATTCTGGATCAGGTGCCCGATGGCAGCAAGGCTATGTTCAAAAGCCCACGAAAACTCTGTGGGCAGCTGTCAGCGTACTGAACAGCGAGCGCCGTTCCTTCACTGCTGACTGCAAAATCCGGGCTAAAGTCTTTTCCTTTGAATAGTCATGGTCTTGTTTCATTAAATGTTCATCTGATGCATTTGTACCATTTGTGAACTTTAACTAATATTGTAACATTGGCATGGACTATCTTGAAAAATATGCAATTACATCAGATTTCATTAACGGTTTACAGCATTGTTTGCATAAAATTAAATTATTTTTTTTTAGCTTGGCAACACTCTTCAGTGACTCAAAAGCATTGATTGTAGAGTAAGAAGATCAAACAGTTGTTTATTGGTGACTTTGAACAACTCGTTAGGTCTGTATACCTAGAGAATGTTGTCACTAGGATCTAAAAACAATATGCCAGGACTCCAAGGCTTGAGGTTGAAATTCTTGCATCCACAGGCTCTTCTCTGGGAAATGAAAAATCAATGCTGACCTTGCAGATGAGTTGAATTTAACATGCCTTTTTACGGAGTAAATTGTACCAGCAAATACAGACTAACAGAGAATATTGTACTCTCACCATTCTTTTCCCCTAATATATACATTCATGGCACAATCTTGCTTGAAACATGATTGTTGCGGAGTTTGTACATTATGTTGATACCAAGGTGCAGGTAGAGGAAACTAAAACAAGACCAGTTGTGTTCAGCATTTGACCTGGTTGGTTTGTGGGAGGATGAATCAGCAAATCAGTTTACCCAGTTTCAGCAAGTGACTAAATGGTAAAACTTTAGAAGGAGTAGAGGAGCAGAGAGACCTAGGGGTTTAGATACACAGATCCTGCATTTTTAAAGATCTGTGATTAAACTGGAAAAAAACCCAATGTGTATGGGATTCCAGGTTTTATAAATAGGGACAAGTGGTACAGAAGCAAAGAAGTAATACTAAATCTATGCAAATCATTGGATAGGCAGTTAAAATATTTTGTGTCCAGTTTTGGGTGCCGTACTTTAGGAAGGATGTCAAGATCATGTAGAATAGATTCGTAAAGGATTATACAAGGGATGATATGCTTTAGTTATGAGGAAAGGGTAGAGAAACTGTGGCTCTTTTTCATAGAACAATGAATATTAAAGGAGATCTGATAAAGGTGTTCACAATTAATGGCCCAGAATTTCGTCAAATTACATAATGGGCAAGTTTTGCTGAAATTTCCTGAAAATCTCATTACTATACGCCGGAACGTAAAAACTGGTGTAAAATGAGCAGAAATCAACGTAAAGCATGAAACTTATGCCAGTCTTTCTTTTATGTATGAAAATTAAAATGAAGTCATCAAACCATCTTTTAATACACATTAGACACACAGGCTTAAGAAAAGGGAAGTGCAGGAATGATCCTCCCAGCTCCACATTAAAACCAAGGGCCGTTGCTGGCCACTGCTCACCCCCTCCCAATGCCCTCTTCCCTCCCTCTCCTAGTTTTCCTCCACTTCCTCTCCTGATTGCTGCCTCCCTTCCTCTCCCAGACAACCCCTCTCCTAGGACCTACCATTCAAATCTATTTTGCTGGTGAGCTGCCTAGGGACGCCTAGCAGGTGTCTGCAGCTTGCTGCCTTCATAAAATGAGACCTGAGGCCCAACTGTTTTGCCACAGGTCTAGGCCATTATATCCAAACAGAAACTTTTGACAGAGACTGAGGGCAAAGTTAGGTCATGGCCCCTTTTAGCGCCCCAGAAAAATTAGCACCCCCGCGCCCAAAATTCACTGGTAGCGCCCTAAAAGGGAGGCTGGGCGCTCCTGGAAGCACCCTGCCTCCCTCTTGGGGTGCTGCGAGTGAATGTCGCACCGCGGTACTGTAGGCCTTCCTCCCCTTATTAAAGGGGAGGGGCCTAATGCAGCGTGACCCGGGGCCCAGCTGGGCCACCAGGGATCGGACTGCCGGCAAAAGAGCCCGGCACTCAAGAGAAGTGCCGGGCTCACGGAGCGCAGCCAACACGCCATGGTGGGGGTGGGGGGGGGGCTTCACAGGAGGCCAGGGACGGCAACAGGGGCAGGTAGCTGGCAGGCGGCCAGCAACAAAAATGGCTGCCCGGCACCTCCCCTTTAATTTGCGCTGCCCCGGCCGCAGGTAGGCCCCCTTGGCCTTGTCGGACATAGAGTCCGGCGGTAAGTCGGGGGCACTACTGAAGATCGTGGATGGGGCATGAGCAGGGCACTGCGCATGGCGATGACATCATCACCGGAGGCGCAGCACTGTGAGCCGCTAACGGCGCCGCTGCTAGCCTCCCGCTGAATTTTGCGCTAACGGGAGGCGCAAATCAACTGAATTTTTCCCCCTGAGGCCTTCAAGTAATAACTCTGATGAATGTATTAAGAGACACAAAAAACAATTCAGTGGGTAAATGTAATCCTGTTAGTGTGAATCATGGAGCAGGAATTAGGAACATAGGAACAGGAGTAGGCCATTCCGCCCTCAAGCCTGTCCTGCCATTCAATGAGATCATGGTTGATCTGTATCCTGACTCCAACCACCCACTCAAAATCCAAAAACCCTAGTCAAATCACCCCTTAACCTTCATTATTTCAGGGAATACAAGCCTAGTTTATGTAATCTCTCCTCATAATCTAACCCTTGGAACCCTGGTAACACTCTGTTGAATCTGCGTTCCACTCCTTCCAAGGCCAATATAATCTTTCTAAGCTGCGGTGCACAGAACTGTACACAGTACTCCAGACGTGGTCTAACCAGAGCTTTGTCTAGTTGCAGCAAAACTTCCTCCCCTTTATATTCTAGCCCTCTAGTTATAAAGGCTAACATTCCATTAGTCTTTCTGATTCTTTTTGCATCTGACTAGACTAGTTACTGGAGTTATGGGGTTACATGAAATCATTTAAATTGACATCCTTTATGATGAACACATGATGTCACTTTGTGAGCCATAGCCCAAATTTAATTCCAGCTCCTTTTTTTCAAAGTGTTCTCCATGGATGGAGTTGAAAAAACTGGAAAATAAATTTGAAGGTGTGAAACTAGGATTTTTGAATTAGTTTAAATATTTTGACTTCTGGGCTGGCATTTTCCTTACTAAGTCAGGTCGGGTGCATGCTGGCCATGTAGCGGGTGGGTACCATGATGTATTGATCAGCCCGCTCCTCAGAGCGACTTTATTAAGGCAGACATGCGCATTTCCCAGCCCTATTAAATGGTGTGGGTCTGATGATGTCATCAATGACTCATTTCCAGTGGGGACATTAAAGCAGCCTTGGCCATATCGGATTTGAAGGTTCATGTAGGGGTGTGGAGAGTGGATTGGAGAGGAGTGTCTTGTTGCAGAGAAATAGAAAAATGACTTCCCAAAGACAGAGGGCTGCTCCACGCTATTCTGATGAATTGCTACATACTCTTGTGGAGGGAGTCATAGCATGCAGGGAGGTCCTCTCCCCCTGCTGATGGGCGGAAGAGACCTCCCCAAGAGACCAAAAGAGCCTGGCTCCAAATTGCTGAAGAGGTCAACAGCAGGGATGTCGTAAGGAAGACCTGAGTGCCGGCAGGAAGCACTTCACTGATCTGATGAGATCAGGAAAGGTGAGTGCAAAGCCACACACACCTTCATCCTGATTTGCCTGTCACCATATCACCATCACTCTGCCTTCTCAAGCCTACTCCTGCACATCATTACTCACACCAACATACCTTGCATGTCCACCCATCCCTCTCTCTCTATGTACATACTCACATCCCCATCTGACTAACCACCCCTCTCACTCACCCTCATCCTAATGTAATCATACCAAGTAACACCACACAGAAGGAGGTTATTTGGCATTGGCACCACACTCCCTCATAGTCACCCTTTACAGATCCAATCCATGCAATCCTTACACTCATGCCATCACTCTCACTCAAACTTTTCTTCTTTCCCTCCTTGCAGGAGAAGAGATCCCACAACAACAGGGAAAGGGAAAGAACCATAGGTAGCCCTCCATCCTTCAGTACCTTAACTGCAGCAGAGGAGGTGGCCCTGGAGGTCTCAAGAGTTGCAGAACTGCTGGTGGTGGGAGACAGAGAGAGGGGGACCTCTCAGCAACCTGGTGACAGAATTACATCTCATACAGCCATATGACATACAGCACTCATATGGGGACTGATGTCAGCAGCCAGTGAATGTTCATCATGTGCATAATGGTAACACTACTTATTCTTAATATAACATTTCTATATCATCTCTTTACTCTCCCACAGGTCCATCAAGAGCCGCCCCCCCACTGTCCAGCCAGAGGAGGAAGACAACTCCCCAGAGGCGCCTGCAGCCTCTAAGGGTGCACTGTCACCATACCTAAGCGTACCCAGCACCAATGCAGATACACACACCTCGGTGGGTCCTATGCGAGATAGAGTAGTGTTGTCATCTGGTGCCTCACACTTCACAAGTGAGCAAGAGCCGATGGTGTTGACAGGGACAGCAGTGGAGACTCCTCGCCGGAGGATGCAGGACGCTCCAAGCTCTGCTCAGATGCATGCAGAGGCTGAGCCTCGGGGACCATCGAGAAAGAGGGTGATCCTGGAGGGGCAGCAAGAAATGCAGAAGGCTCTGGCAGGTTTTGCAGCCGTGATGTCTGCAAGTATGCAGAGAATGGAGGAGTCCAGCTCGAACATGAGCACCACCATGTTGCAGGCGATGGCGAATGTAAGCTTTTCTATGGAAAGGATAGCCACCTGCATGGAGCAGCAAATGCACCACTCACATGAGCACTTGTTAGCTATGGAGAACAGATGGCAGATGCTCACCAACCACCTCTCTAGGAGGGACCAAAATGTAGACTTTGGTCCCCGTGGCCCCACTGATGTGGAGCAAGGTGCACTCCAGCTCCTTGCTAGCAGAGAAGTGCGGGTGGCCCATGAGAAGGATGATGGTGAGAAGGGACACGGAAGTGAGGGCTCCTCTCAAAGTGCTTACACTTCTCCCCCATTGTCCCCCCTTCAGTCAGAGCCCCAGATGCCTCCTGGGAACGCGATGGCTGAGTCTGCCCTGCACAGGCTCAAGAGGAGCAGACTTTGCTGGGGCCATCACATGCTCCAAAACCCAGAGGATGTCCGCCAAAAGTGTCAACGCATTTGCAGCAGGAAGTGAGCAGCCTGCCTCTACCTCTGCTGAAGCCACAAGGGATACACCTCATAGAAGCATGCATAAAAGAAAAATGACACACAAGTAAATTCACAAGGGTAGCCACTTGGGTGTATTGGGTGTTATTGTTAAGGTTCCGTTACTGTTATCACACTTATAAATCTATCTATTTTCAGCACTTTTTGGTCATGCCCATTTTTGTCTGCTACTTTGAAAGTGGCTTTGTGAGTTGGAATGAATGGTGAGACATAACGCTACCTCCGGCAATGGGGGTCAGTGTGAAAGGAATGGCTTGGTCATTGTAGGGATGCTTTATGGTGTTGTTGGGGAGAGAACTTAGCACAGCAAATGGAGAACAGATGGCAGATGCTCATCGACCTCCTCTCTAGGAGAGATCTAAACGTAGACTTTGGTCCCCATGCAGGAAGTTAAGTAAATCTGGCTATGATGAGGCCATCCTTGGCCTCCAGGGCTGCAATGTGCTCCGGTGTTGGTGCCATCTGGACCTCAGGTTCCTCCTCCTCCTCCCCCTCTGAAGAGGCTGTGCACTCTGTGCCTTGCTCCTCATGCAGCTCTAATCCTCTTGCTGCACTATGTTGTGCAGCGCGCAGCAGATGACAATGATTCTGGAGACCCTGGCTGGTGCATACTGAAGGGCTCCGCTAGATCTGTCAAGGCATCTGAAGCGCATCTTCACCATGCCTATTGTTTGCTCTATGACACATCTGGTGGACTTGTGGCTGTCATTATAACACTCCTTGGCCTCATTGCTTGACCTCCGCCAGGGTGTCATGAGCCATGTTTTCAGTGGATAGCCCTTGTCACAAAGCAGCCAGCCAGTAAATGTGTTTGGCGGTGCAAAGAGCTGAGGGAGGGTGGACTAGCGCAGGATGAAAGAGCCATGACAGCTGCCAGGGAATTTGGCACACACATGCATGATGATCTTCCTATGGTTGCAGACAAGCTGCATATTGGGTCATATGGGGTGCCCTGATGGCCACATGCGTGCAGTCGATGATGCCCTGCACCTGTGGGAAGCCAGCCAGAGCCGCAAAGCCGAGTGCACGCTTACTAACACTGGCTTCATCATTGGCAAAGTTGACATAATTGGCTGACTTGTTAAACATAGCATCGGTCACCTAGGTGATGCATCTCTGGGCAGCTGACTGGGAGATGCTGCAAATGTCTGCTGCAGATCCCTGGGAGGAGGCTGAGGTGAAGAAGTTGAGGACGCTGTTGACTTTGACAGCTACTGGTAAGGCATGTCCACCCGCTCCTCTGGGCTGCAGGTCTTGTTCCAGCAAGCTGCAAATGCCTGTGACGACCTAGCCTGACGATAGCCTGAGACTCGTGAAGCACTGCTGCTCAGTCATGTTGAGGAAGCTCATCCTCTGCCTGTATACCCTGTGTTGGGGGTATCGCCTCCAGCGCAGTGCAGCCCTGCACTGATGCCCTCTCTCGTTGAGGAGAAGGTTGGTGGTGTTGCTGCTACTGCTGCTGTTGGTGGTGGGGCTCATCCTGGTCCAATTGTGAGGACCAAGGTGAGGCAGTATAAGCGGCACCCATGCTGATGTAATAGATGACAGGCCAAGTGGAGATCAGAGGACCAATTTGTCAATGTTGTGATAGTGAGTAGCAATGTGGTGACAATGGCTTCTGAGGGTGCAGAAAAGACTTGCAAACTCTCGACATCTAAATCTGTGCTCAACATGGAGTCAGCAAGAGCCTTTCCCTTAGGCAAGTAAGCAGGTGTCATGTGGGAGTATTTATTGGGATTTCCACATTGTGCATTAATGACCTCGATCAATGGCCACTGAGCTTCTGCCTCAGGTTGACAGACATGGTTCCCGAGCTGCGTGATTCCCGTGGTGATCCAGTGAAATTAAAAAGGTCTGGTTAAAATCCCTGTTAACAGTCTCACAACAAGGATTTAATGAGCTTAATTAGTTCACCCATCTCTGCCGTTTGTGTCTGTGGTGCGCTGGCAAACACGCCCGAGTTAAAGGTGCGAGGAGGCGTGATGACACCACGTTCCTGACGCGCTCGCATTTTCTGCAACTTTTATAGCCGACCCGCCTCCAAACCCTCGCACATAGCAGTGGGAAAATTCTGGCCCTGGTCTTGAAGTCATTAAAAAAATGCCAAAATCAACTTGCCTCTCTTAATGCAAAAACATTGAGATTATTAAATAATGCCATAAAGGCAGATATGACAAATTGGTATTTTAAAGTGGTTGCCTAAGGTATTTGAGGTTTAATTTGTATCTAGATGAGATCAGCTATCCTGGTCACACTTAGTCGTGGTTAAGCTTCAAAGGCAGAGTTTACAACTGTGCTGCATAGCAATGGGAGTGGGCCAATAATAAAGCTGAAAATTCAGGCAGGAAATCTCTACTGTGCCTTATGTTGATTCTCAACTTTTCAACCTAATTCTTAATCATTCACCCGACTAAATGGAATAGGATTTCCACACAAAAGATGCAAACCAGGAACAGTTGGAATGAATTGAATAAATGAGATCGTAAGTAAACACAAGCGCCATATTATGTAATAGAGTTGCTTTTATACAATTAATAGAAAACTGCTGTACAGAAAACAATTCTCATTACTTAGGAACCCATATCCTCATCCACTGCTGTGTTATAAAGCAGACAAATGTTTGACTTAAGGTCCTGGTTTCAAAATGAATTATAGAAATCTTGCACTGGTAAATATAAAAGATGATCCGCCATCTGGCTAATAATTGCTAAGCAAATCTATAACCTGTCAACAATACTCCAGGAAAGCGTGTTGTATCTCACTAGATAATCCTAACTAAATCAACATGACATCAACTAAGGGCAGCATGGTGGCATAGTGGTTAGCACTGTTGCCTCACAGCGCCAGGGACCCGGGTTCGAATCTGGCCTCGGGTGACTGTCTGTGTGGAGTTTGCACATTCTCCCTGTGTTTGTGTGGGTTTGCTCCGGTTTCCTCCCACAGTCCAAAGATGTGCGGGTTAGGTTGATTGGCTATGATAAATTGACCCTTAGTGTTAGGGGCATTAAATACGTAGGGTTACAGGGATAGGGTGGGATATGTGTTGGTGTAGGGGTTACGGGGATCGGGTGGGATATGTGTTGGTGCAGGCTCGATGGGCCGAAATGGCCTCTATCTGCACTGTGGGGTTTCTGTGATTTCTGTGATTCTGTGACATGCCAAGCAACGTGTTGAGTTTCTCTAATAGCCACAGAATGCTCTTTCTTCTGCAAAAACAACAGTAGATTCCTTTACCAACAGCACTGTGCTGTCCATCAATGTTGCTCCTTTTTTAGCAGCACTGTACTTACAGCACTATTCCCTTCCAACCAGTGAAGTATTTTTTTCCCAACAGCTATATAACTTCTTTTGCAAAAGCTGTCGGCCATTTCCTTATTTTCAAACACTTGTCGTGCTTTCCTCCTTTCCCACCAGTTATAGTGTTATTCTTCTCAAGTGCTTATCGTAGCAATTTAGACTTTTAAGAACATAAGGACACAAGCAATAAGAGCAGGAGTAGGCCACTCGACCCTTCGAGCCTGCTCCACCAGTCAATAAGATCATGGCTGATCTTCTATCTCAACTCCACCTTCCCACACTATCCCCATATCCCTTGGTTCCCTTTGTATCGAAAAGTCTCAACGACTGAGCATCCACAGCTCTCTGGGGTAGAGAATTCCAAAGATTCACAATCCTTTGAGTGAAGACATTTCTCCTCATCTCAGTCCTAAATGGCCGTCCCCTTATTCTGAGACTATGACCTCTAGTTCTAGACTCACCAGCCAGGGGAAACAACCTCCCAGCATTTACCTTGTCAAGGTCTTTTAGACTTGTACAATAATTGTGGTTCTTTCCTCCTTTTCCAACAGCTTTGCAGCACTCGTCTGCATCACTTATTGCTCTGTACATCTTCTTTGTCCGCCACAGTGCTTTCCTTTTCCAATAGCAAGAGTATCGTCCTCTTCCAGCAACTACATTACTGTTACAACTTTATCCTCTGTTTTTGACAGTGTCTCAATGCCTTCATGTTTTGCTGCTTTGTGGTGCACATCTTATTCTAAATGCCCTTCTTTCCAACAGCTACATTGCAGTACCTCTCTTCCAGTAGCCATTCACTAATACCAACCATGCTATCCATCTTAATCCAACAGCCACAATACTATCTGCTTACAGTACTGTTCACCTTATCCAATACTTATGCTGCTGCAAGCATCTATAAAATCACTCCAGTGACAACTGCTTATTGAGGTCATCTGTACAAATTAGATCTAAAGTATGGAAGTGTTAGTTACTGTTTGCAATGTGTGAATATTTGAAAGGTTGGCTATAGTGTAAGATTTGCAAAATTTTTACATTTCCCCAAAGGTTATTATTAATAAAAGGGACCCTGCATGGACATTTTAACAAAAAGGGTACCCAAGATGGCGTCCGTGCCTCGTGGCAGAAAGCCTGTGAGATTTTAAAACTTGGACTCTGCGGCACAGGCAGCTTGTGGAGAAATCGAAACCAAAGCTGCAGTTTCTGTGAAGAAAGACTGTGCATTTTGAAAACTCGACAGGACTTTGAATTATGTATTAGGCCAAATCAGAGACAGATCAAAACCCAGTTAGGCTCATAGTTAAGGCCATTAAGCAGTTTGCATAAATAATCGGGAACAGCTTAAGGAAGCCATCGAGGCTGGACAGGCCCATTAAGACGTATTAATAACAAAACAATTCAATTATCAGGCCAGTAGATGCGATTACTGGCCATCTAAAAACAGTTAGTGTAGATTGCTACCATTATTTAAAATAGCCCGCCAAGATTGGGACAAAGAACTAACTTGATTTGGCGCGCAGATAAGGGCCATCTGAAGGAGTATAACTGAAGGCCCTGAAGGCATGTAAACTCCACCTGCCGACCGAGGAAGAGGAACCATCATCCCTGCGATGTAAAGTACCCAAGCAGAGACTTTAACTTTGGGGTACTCGTACGTGGACAACGCCCTTGCAGCACCCTGAGACCACGTGATGACGGCAGGCTCCAGAGAGCACAAAGATCAAACCCCAAGCCCCACCGCTGTTTTGAATTCAGCAGATCTTTGATTGGTGAGCATAAATTCTGGCCCCTCATAGCTTAATCTAGTTAGGTATAGGGGGTGGGATAAGGATAAGGGGATTGTTAAGATCGTTGCTTTCCCTCGATGTGCCGCGTGTTCCCTATTCCCTGTATAAGTATAGTTATTTGTATTTGCCTGTAATTTAACTAGTAACTTCTCGTAAGACTGTGTTATTTTTCTGTTTAATAAAATCTTGGTTTTGCTTACATCCAAACCACCTGTCTGCTCGAGTCATTTCTGTATCGCTGCCTGTACCTAAGTCCGGTCTCTAGAACCCAGGGGCGTGGGAGCGATTTGAACCGCTCACAAACAGTCAGAGGCATAACTGACTGGACGCACGCGCCAACAACCACCACATGCCACCCCCTTACAGAAATGGCGACCGCGGCAGGACACCGGCAACAGGGTTGCGATACAGTAGACAATGGTTCGGATGAGCAAACCATGATGGAGGAAAGGATTTCTGATTATGTGTTTAACAAGGTGAATATCACTAAGAAGTGGATCACCACTCTGTTAAAGGCTGGGCGTCCGGTAGATGCAGCAGCTAAGTGGACAGAGGGAAAGGAACACAAGAAGCCCTGAGAGAAGGCAGTTTGGCTGATGTGTTTTAAAAAGCAGGTCCAGCTTTTGGACAGGCTCATTGCAGCACAGGCAGTCGAGTTAAGGGAGTCAGCCCTGGAGATCCAGGATAAGGCTCTCGCAGGGGAAAAGTTATTAGTAGCTTTGCAGGCTTTGAATCAGGAGAGAGTGCACTTAGTGGGAGAACACAAGGCCCAGTTGGTATACCTATGGTGCCAAGTCACCGAGGCCAAGGGAAATGAGTTAAGGTTGCGGGAGAAAAACGCCCGCATGGCAAGGCAGATTAGGGAACAGTAAGAGAAAGTGCAGGAGGTAAAGGCTGCTTAAAAGCTAGCGAGTGAACAGGGGTTTGAGGAGGCAGACCACGGCCCCTGTAAAGAGAGGATAGAAAATCTGAGCCGGGCCCTCCGGAAGGCAAAAGGCATGGTATGCCTCATAAGCCCAAAGGCAGGTCAGGCAGATTTTATGGGGAATGAGGGGAGGACAGTTCCAACATCACCGGTAGTGCCTAGGGATGACCCGGTTGAGAGAGAGGAGACCTCACGACCACCACCCGTAGCGCCAAGTTTCAGCGAGGTTTGGCAGCAAGGGGGGGTTGAACCAGGAGTGGAGCCAGAGGTGGAGGCAGAGGTAGAGCAACCCCCGCCCGAGAGGTCAGAGCTGGGACCGATATGCCCAGCACGGCATCAGAGGTTCAGCCCACCCGCCAATAGCGACATTGAGGGACCCCTCCAAAACCAGTTCTTATTACCCTTTAACACCCAACAGCTTAGGGTTATGGTCAACCATATCCCGAGGCTCTCCGTAAAGGGAGACCCCTCGATCCACTTCAGGGAAGTAGAGCAGGCAGCCAGCGTCAACGACTGCGATGACACTGAGAAGGCCAAGATGCTGCTATTCTCCCTGGAGGGTAGTCTCCTCCAATCCCTTTCTGATGAGTGTTAAAGGGGGCAGAGCGGGTACGAGGAGCTTAGAGATGCATTTCTGGAGGCCATGGGGATGGATGAGGGAAGTCCTTTCTCCCGCGTGGAGAAGACGATCCAGCTCCCAGGGGAAACCCCGCAGGCTTTTGCGGACCGGCTGTGGCCGGTGTACCGGAGGGCCTGCCCGGGGACGTCGGACCGAGTGTTCCTGAACAGGGATTCCCTGGCCCATTGGTTCCGTTGCCTGGTGGCGAACAGCTTGCCACAGGTCCGGGCCAAGGCAGAAGCCTGGTTCGGCCCCAAAAATCCCCAGACCACCGAACTTACAGTAATTAGGCAGCTCACTCTGGCCTATAAGAACAGTAGGTGAGCTGATGCACACCCACCCAAGGGAAAAGTGCATGAGGTAAAACCCGGACCGGGTAGGAAAGAGTGGCACCAGGAAGGGAGTAACCACCACAACAGAAAGACAAATTGTTACGGGTGTGGGAAGGATGGTCACTGGCGGAAGGAGTGCAAAAACCTTTGGAAAGATAACAAGGGAAAGCATCCCACAGCCCCAGCCCAAAAGGCGGGGGCAGGGACTCCTTCCGCAGAGGTTGAGTCACTTTTGGATGCCATGAGGTCCTTACTGACTGGCCAGGGGAGAGTAGCAGCCGCCACCGGTGCTCTCACTCCGTCAGCCCCATCCAACCCACAGCCATGACTAGAGCCAGCGCAACCTGTTTACTTGCGTTCTCTCCGGTATGATGAGTGGAAAAGACCCCTTTTAGAGATGGAGGTGGAGAAGGTGACAAGGACCTATCTGTTAGACATGGGGGCATCATGCACTGTGGTCTACTCAGCTAACCCCACCACCTCACCTCTCTCCAGCGGGGTCCCATAGAGTCTATCGAGGTTCACAGGTAGGGAACAGGCTGGCTTGTTTTCCATCCCGCTCGCCATTCGGTTAGGACCGCTCCGCTCCAAGTGGACCTGTGTCCTGATGAAATGGGATGTGGAGGGTGGAAGATGTAAGATTTGCAAAATTTCTGCATCTCCCCGAAGGTTATTATTAATAAAAGGGACCCTGCATGGACATTTTTAGTTAAAAAGGATACCCAAGATGGCGTCCGTGCCTCGTGGCAGAAAGCCTGTGGGATTCCAAAATGGATTCTGCAGCGCAGACAGCTTGGGAGAAATCGAAACTAAGGCTGCAGGTTTTCTGTGAAGAGAAACTTTGTGTTTTGGAACGAGACAGGACTTTGAATTATGTATTAGACCGAATTGGAGACAGATCTAAATTCAGTGAGGCCTATAGTTAAAGCCATCAAACAGTCTGCATACATAATCGGAAACAGTTTAAACACAGCCATCGAGGCTGGACAAACCCATCAAAGAATTTTCAGGACAATACAAGTCAATTATCGGGATGGTAGATGCAATTACCGGCCATCTAAAAACCGTCAGTATAGATTGCTACCATTGTTTAAACTAGCCCGCCAAGTTTAAGACAAAGAACTAACCTGATTTGGCGCAAAGATAAGGATTTTGGAAAGGAGTATAATTGAAGACCCCGGGTAGCAATCGGGGTCGGGTATTTTGGGCTGCTGCCTCTCGCTTCTCTGCAGGCTCTTCTGCCCCCTCGCCCTCGTGGCTTTTGCCTTTCCCCTGTCCCGTGCTTATCCCCTGGCCTCCGCCCGTATCATTGTGCCGCTCTACCTGGGCATCGCCCCGGCACTGCATCGGGCAGACACGAACAATTCAGGCCAGGCGAGGCGGGACACGAAGAGGGGAGGAGGGAAGACCAACTGAGGGTAGGCTTCGAATCATCGGGCCTTCAGCCTTAGCTAACCTACGACTATCTTCATGCAAACTCCAACTGGCGGCTGTCGACGAAGAATCATCCCTGCAAGGTAAAGTACCCAAACAGAGACTTTAACTTTGGGGTACTCGAACCTGGACAACGCCCTTGCAGCACCCGGAGACCACGTGATGACAGCAGGCTCCAGAGAGCACCAAGAGCGAACCCCGTACCCCACCGCTGTTTTGAATTGAGCAAACCCTGTTTTTGATTGGTGAGCATAGATTCTGACCCCTCATAGCTTAATCTAGTTAGGTATAGGGGGTGGGATAAGAATAAGGGGATTGTTAAGATAGTTGTTTTCCCTCGATGTGCCGTGTGTTCCCCATTCCCTGTATAAGTGTATTTGCCTGTAATGTTATAGTGATAACTTCTTTTAAGACTGTATTAATTTTTCCTATTCAATAAAATCTTGGTTTTTGCTTGCATCCAAACCACCTGTCTACTCGAGTTTTCTGTATCGCTGCCTGTACCTAAGTCCGGTGTCTAGAACCTGGGGGCGTGGGAGCGATTTGAACTGCTCACAAACAGTCAGGGGCATAACTGACTGGGTGCATGCGCCACACCCGCCACCACCCCCTACAGAAATGGCGACCGCAGCAGGACACCGGCATCAGGGTTGCGATATGGTAGACCATGGTTCGGATGAGCGAACCGTTATGGAGGAAAGGATTTCTGCTAATGTGATTAGCAAGGTGAATATCACTAAGAAGTGGATCACCACTCTGTTAAAAGCTGGGCGTCCGGTAGATGCAGCAGCCAGGTGGACAGAGGGAAAGGAACACAAGAAGTCCTTAGAGAAGGCAGTTTGGCTGATGTGCTTTTAAAAGCTGATCCAGCTTCTGGACGGGCTCGTTGCCGCACAAGCAATCGAGTTAAGGGAGTCAGCCCTGGAGATCCAGGATAAGGCTCTCGCAGGGGAAAAGTTGTTAGTAACTTTGCAGGCTTTGAACCAAGAAAGAGTGCATCTAGTGAGAGAACACAAGGCCCAGTTGGAATACCTACGGTG
Source organism: Somniosus microcephalus (assembly GCF_052327205.1). Classification (NCBI taxonomy): domain Eukaryota; kingdom Metazoa; phylum Chordata; class Chondrichthyes; order Squaliformes; family Somniosidae; genus Somniosus; species Somniosus microcephalus. The sequence goes on from NC_140994.1 coordinate 181,022,440, forward strand.
CCAAGTCACCGAGGCCAAGGGAAATGAGTCAAGGTTGCGGGAGAAAAATGCCCGCATGGCAAGGCAGGTTAGGGAACAGGAAGAGAAAGTGCAGGAGGTAAAAGCCGCTTACAAGCTAGCAAATGAACAGGGGTTTGAGGAGGCATCCACGGCTCCTGTAAAGAGAGGATAGAAAATCTGAGCCCGGCCCTCCGGAAGGCAAAAGGCATGGTATGCCTCATAAGCCCAAAGGCAGGTCAGGCAGATTTTATGGGGAACGAGGGGAGAACAGTTCCAATGTCACCGGTAGTGCCTAGGGATGACCCGGTTGAGAGAGAGAGGAGACCTCACGACCACCACCCATAGCGCCAAGTTTCAGCAAGGTTTGGCAGCAAGGGGGGGTGAAACCCAGAGTGGAGCCAGAGGTGGAGGCGGAGGTAGAGCAACCCCCGCCCGAAAAGTCGGAACTGGAACCGATGTGCCCAGCACGGCATCGGAGGTTCGGCCCACCCGCCAATGGCGAAGATGATGGACCCCTCCAAAACCAGTTCGTATTACCCTTTAAATCCCAACAGCTTGGGGTTATGGTCAACCATATCACGAAGCTTTCCGCCAAGGGAGACCCCTCGATCCACTTCAGGGAAATAGAGCAGACAGCCAGCGTCAATGACTGCGATGACGCTGAGAAAGTCAAGATACTGCTATTCTCCCTGGAGAGTAATCTCCTCCAATCCCTCTCTGAAGAGAATAAGAGGGGACAGAGCGGGTACGAGGAGCTTAGAGACGCGGTTCTGGAGGCCATGGGGATGGATGAGGGAAGTCCTTTCTCCCGCGTGGAGAAGACAGTACAGCTCTCAGGGGAGACCCCGCAGGCTTTTCCGGACCGGTTGTGGCCAGTGTACCGGAAAGCCTGCCTGGGGACGTGGGACCGGGGATTCCTGAACGGGGATTCTCTGACGCATTGGCTCCGTTGTCTAGTGGGGAACAGCTTGCCACAGATCCGGGCCAAGGCAGAAGCCTGGTTCGACCCCAAAAATCCCCAGACCACAGAGATCACGGTAATTAGGCAGCTCACTCTGGCCTATAAAAACGGTAGGGAAGCCGATGCACACCCACCCATGGGTAAGCTGCATGAGGTAAAACCCGGACCGGGTAGAAAAGAGTGGCACCAGGAAGGGAGTAACCCCCCCCCCAGCACAAAGGCCAATTGTTATGGGTGTGGGAAGGATGGTCACTGGCAGAAGGAGTGTAAGAACCCTTGGAAGGATAACAAGGGAAAGCATCCCACAGCCCCAGCCGAAAAGGCGGGGGTAGGGACCCCTTCCGCAGAGGTCGAGTCGCATTTGGACGCCATGAGGTCCTTACTGACTGGCCAGGGAAGAGTAGCAGCTGCCACCGGTGCCCTTACCCTGTCAGCCCCATCCAACCCACAGCCATGACTAGAGCCGGCGCAGCCTGTGTATCTGTGTTCGCTCCGATATGATGAGTGGAGGATACCCATGTTGGAGATGGAGGTGGAAAAGGTAGCGGGGACCTATCTGTTGGACACGGGGGCATCGCGCACTGTGATCTACTCAGCTAACCCCACCACCTCACCTCTCTCCAGCGGGGTCCCATACAGTCTATCGGGGTTCACAGGTAAGGAACAGGCTGGCTCGGTCTCCACCCCGCTCGCCATTCGGATAGGACCGCTCCGCTCCAAGTGGACGTGTGTCCTGATGAATTGAGAAGTGTAGGGTGGAAGAGGGGTCCTGGGGGCTGACTTTATCGTAGGTCACGGGATCCTGGTGGATTTGAGGAATCACTGCCTCTGGGGGGCAGGAAAGGTAAAGAACGGTGAGATCGTAGTTATCCCAGGTAAGGAAGGGAAGGGGACCCTCTGCACCATGAAGCCCAAAGAGGATTATAACCTCGGGCTCATGGTCAGCAACACCCCACCAGAGTTCCAGGCATTTGTGCAGGCCCACCTGGCCACATTTGCCACTCACAAACACGACAGCGGGAGGGTCACAGGGTTCGAGGTCAGAGTAGACGGGGACCCCATGGCCCAACCACAGAAACAGTATAACTTCCCCAGGGAAGCAGAGCTGGACATGGAAGCTGCCATGTCCTCGTTAGTACAGCAGGGAGTTCTGAGGCCGATAGCCACCCATGTAAACTCTCCGTTGTGGCCGGTTAGAAAACCAGACAATTCCTGGAGGGCCACGGTGGACAATCGGGTGCTCAATAGTAACATCCCAGCCTGTGCACCTACAGTGGCAGCAGTTGCCGACCTGATAGGGAGTGTTCCAGCATCCGCGACCACTTTCACGGTGCTGGATATTTCCAATTGGTTTTGGTCCATCCCTGTAAGGAGGGAGGATCAGTACAAGTTTGCCTTTACGTTTAAAGGGCAACAGTACACGTGGAACTGCTTGCCTCAGGGCTTCCATAATAGCCCCAGCATCTTCCATCAGTGCATGGCAGACAGTTTGAAGGACTTTAGTGGATGACCTGCTCCTGTTCACTGATTCGAAAGAGGAGCATGGCCCACTATTGGCCGAACTACTGGAGCTGTTAGAACAGAAGGGTTTCAAAGTGAATCCCAAGAAGGCGCAGATCGGCCAGCAGGAGGTGAAATTCCTCGGTCTGACCGTGCGCGCTGGAGAAAGGGCCATAGATAAGGCTAGGAGGGAGGCGGTACAAGAACTACCGGTCCCTAACACAGTAACGGGTGTGAGGTCGTTCCTGGGGCTCACTGGGTACTGTAGAGACTTCATTGAGGACTATGCAGCTACCGCAGCCCCTCTGCTCCGACTCCTACACAAGGGAGTGGAGTGGCTTTGGGATGAGGGTTGCCAGGCAGCATTTGTCAGGCTCAAGGAAGACTTGCAGACCGTGCCAGCTTTAGGGGCCATAGATGGGGGGAAAGTGTTTTTCCTGGAGGTAGCAGCCAGCGGGGACAGCCTGAGTGCTGTGCTGCTCCAAGAGCGGCACGGCCAGCTGCGGCCGGTGGTCTACTCCTCCAGGATACTCACAGGTGTGGAAAGAAGCTATTCCAATTGTGAACGGCATCTTTTGGCCACACATTAGGCTGTGAAAAGATCTTTGATCATCACAGGCACCTCTCCCATCACCCTCCTCACCCATCACACACCCACCTAGATGCTTCTGGAAGGGAGGATCAAGGATGGGACAGTGAGCAGTGCCCGCATTGCCCGCTGGACCTTGCTCCTCTCACAGATGGATCTGAAGGTGAAGGGTCTCTGTGAGCCAATGCTCGCAGCCAACATGGTATATCCTGGAACAGCCCATTGGTGTTCCATCAAAGGTGTTTGGGAAGTAAACATAGGTTTACGGGCCGGGATACATCCCACAGGCCGCAAAATCTATGTAGACGGTTCTAGCACTGTACCTGCTGGCGAGCGTCACACGGGGTGTGGAATTTACGACCCAGCGGCAAACATTGCCCTGGCGATTATGCTCCCCAGCACCATGAGCGCCCAGCAGGCTGAACTGTCCATGGTGGTGTACGTTGTTACACACCCCGAGATCTTCCCCACCCCATACACGATTTGCTCGGACAGTATGTTTACGTACAACTCGTGTATGGAGTACCTGGCCATCTGGTCCCACCGCGGATATATCTCTGCTGATGGGAGACCCCTCACAGTAAAGCCCCTGCTGGGAAAGATCCTGGCAGCCGTGGGAGAGGAAGGGGAGGTTTTCATCCACAAGGTGAAGGCCCATTCCTCCACCGAACCCCACGGCCAAGGCAACCAGCAGGCTGACTTGCTCGCCAAGGAGGGTGCCCGCACAGGCACTTTCTGGGACCCATTTGGGTCCAGACCCATGGCGGCAGTCAGAGGTAGGGACGGGACCCAAGGGAGTGTAGCAGTAGCGTTAGCTCCGGACCTTAAGACGGTCCAAGCCCAAGACGCCGCCATCAAAACAGTCTTCAGCGCCATAACTGAGGGAAAGGAGATAGAAGGTCCGTACGGCACAGCGACTCTCTCCGTTAAAGAGGGTATGCTGTTCCGGGGGGAACAGTGGGTTGTACCGCAGCAACAACGGAAGGAATTCCTTCAACTGGCCCATGGGGGTCCAGGAGCGGGACACCCTGGGCCTGAAACTACCTGGCAATGGGTGGAACAGTCGGGATGGTGGCCGGGACTCAGGGACGCTGTCCGCGAGTTCTGTGCAGGCTGTCTTGTGGGCGCTGCAAACAACCCTGACCCCCACAGAAGGAAGGTCCCCATGGGACATGTCAGGAGGGTAGAGGGACCATGGCAGTCGATACAAGTCAACTACATCGGGCCCCTGCCCACCGCCCAGGGAGGCTATGAGTACTGCCTAGCCCTGGTGGACGTGTTTACCAAGTGGGTAGAGGCTTTTCCCTGCAGAACTGCCACAGCTCTGGGTACTGCCAGGATCCTAGTCCGGGAAGTGTTCTCGAGGTGTGGACTCCCACAGTTTGTGGAGTCCGACCAAGGGATTCACTTCACCGGACAGGTGATGCAGAATACCCTCATGCTGCTAGTCATTGAGGGGAAATGGCACGTAGCCCACAACCCCCAGTCATCTGGGATCATAGAACGCATGAATCGGACCCTGAAGGAAAGGTTAAGAAAGGAAACGGTGGACTCGCCCCGTAAATGGGCCGAAGTCCTACCGTTGGTTTTGATGGGGATCCGAGCCAGCCAGTCTAAAAGCACTGGGTGTTCCCCATACGAGCTGATGACTGGCAGGGTTATGCGGACCCCCACCCATTAGCCCCAGTGCTCACGGAGGGTCAGCTCAGGGAGGTAAACCGGGACAGGTTCGCCCAAAACCTCTTTAAGCACCTGAAGCAGGTCCATGAGCTGGCGGCCAGGAACATGGGAAGGCAGCATCGGAGTAACCGATTGCTGCTCAACCCGAGAAAACACCACGAGTGGGAGATAGGAAATCAGGTTATGGTAAGAAACTATGCCCGAGTAGGTAGTTTGGAACCATTGCACATGGAGTCCTACAGTATTGTAGATAAAGCCAGCCCCATGGTATACGCCGTGAAGATGCCCCGGCGTACAAAATGGTTCCATATCAACTAGTGTAAGCTGTTTACACCTGAACGGGGAAAACAGCCAGTTGGGAAAAGGTCTGAGGATAAAGATCCTCAGCCTGCAGCAGGAGCAAGTTAACAGACTGCACAGGCAGGCGCTGTGGCTTGCTTGAAGGGAGGGGCCATCCCACCCATCGATTGGGACACTCCCCCACTCTTCTGGGATCCAGACGAGGGGGAGGGACCTGAGGGCGAAAACACCGCCTCTAACCCAGGTGTAGAGAGGGAGGGACCTGAGGTCGAATACCCCACCCCGAACCCAGCCATTGGACCTGGGGGCGGAGACTCTGAGCTCGCAGCAGCAGGCTGCGAAGAGTTACCTGCCCCTAGCCCGGGTTCGGGATAGGTCAAGACCGGGCGAGCAGCGGTTTGGGTTAAAGGCCCATCGGCCAAGAAAGCTCCACCCGTCAAGGCCCCCAGAAGGTCCCCACGGACGCCCCAGCCAAGAAAGCCATGGTCACCATCCCTCCAGTTATGAAGGGCCGCCACTTGAGTCAGGGAGAGGTCCAAGGACAAAGGTCCTCAGCCAGCAGCCACGGGCTGTGAAGGAACAACATTGAAGGACGGTGCAGTCACGCCGGGGGTAGTGGCGAGCCGCAGCCCAACCAGGGATTAGCCTGGCCGCCCGGAGACGGGCGGCGGATGTATATAGTTTTAGTTTAAGTTTTAGTTTAAGGAAAGTTTAAGTATTTAGCTTAAGTTTGGGTGTTTTAGTTTAAGTTAAATAAGGTGATGGGTAGTTTTAAATAAGTAATCTGCTAAGAGTGTATATTTGGGTCGAGGTTGCGGGACCCGACCATACTTCACCAAGCCAGAGAATCTCTTGGGGACCTGGCTGCATGTTTTTACATCTTTTTGCAGAAAGGCTTTCAGGATGGAGGGGATCGTGATCCTACTCGCCCTGATTGGGATGAGCGTCGGAAGACGGGGCGACGTCCAGGGAGACAGAGCACCCATAGCGATCGATGGAAGCGGTGAACGGGATGCGGAGGAAACCGCCGTCTACGTCCACGAGGGAAGGTGGCCAGGATGGTTGGGGTCCAATTCGTCTCAGTACTCCAGCCAAACCGGATTCACGTATGGGGAGGCCTCCATCCTGTGCCCGAGGGTACGGGTCGTTACCATGAGGGGCAGCGTCACCGTTGGAAAGCGAATATGTTTGACGTGTAAAGGACACATTCCTCTGGATAGGTGGTGGTGGCTCAGAAAGCTGAGCAAGGACATGAGGAACCCCGAAGTCAAGTGGGAACGGTTGGGGAACAACACCCACCGGACGATTACAGGGACACATGGCGGATTGAGTGTGTGGTGGGACAAGTGTTGGGAACCAGATCAAGGGATTTATATCTGTATGTGGGGGTCAGAGAAGGTCTGCCCCGCAGGCATATCCATAATTTTCCACTGGCGGCGGCAAGACGCCGGGAGGGGATGAGGTGGGATACTAGCCTGAAGGCATGTGCAGTCCCATTCTCCCTGATCCCAGTCAATGCCACTGAGCTTGTAACTCGCCCCCGAAAGCCCCCATCCACGGTGCCGGCAGCGAGGATACACAGGGAAGGGTGCCCCGCCACCACCAAGGGACCAGGGAATGGGCTGGCACTAGTCCCCACCGATCAGATGCTGTACCAGGGGGCACCCTACGCGGTAGCCTCCGTGATTTTAAATCTCACCGAGGTACATTTACCGGAGTGGTGCCCCAAAGAAGCAAAGCAGCTATACCAGGCCCTATTAAAGGACATGTTCAAGAAGTTTTACGAGTTTGATTTCGCCCACGTGGACAAAACCGAACTCTACACCACACTCCGAGAATTTTTGGGTAATGCAGGAAGACAAAGAAGGGGAGCATGGAATGATGTTTTTACTGCTTTTAATACTGGGTCCTCTGTCATCAACAGTCTGGATGACATAGAGCTGCAGACCCAGATAAACGGTTTAAAAACACAGCAAAGATCCAAACATCAGGGACCCAAAATAAATTTCACAGTAGGAACAACCAAAATTGAACAAACCACTAACTACACATACTTGGGCTTAAAAATTAGTTCTACGGGAAACTTCAAACTGGCTGTGAATGAACTGAAAGAGAAAGCAAGAAGGGCTTCCTATGCCATCAAAAAATCAATCCAAATAGAAATCCCAATTAGCATTTGGCTCAAAATTTTCAAATCAGTAATTGAACCAATTGCACTCTATGGCAGTGAGGTATGGGGACCGCTAACTCAACAAGAATTCGCAAAATGGGACAAACACCCAATTGAGATCCTACATGCAGAATTCTGTAAAAGTATCCTCCGGACTCAAAGGAAAACAGTAAACAATGCATGCAGGGCGGAACTAGGCCAATATCCATTAATAATCACTATCCAAAAAAGAGCCACCAAATTTTGGAATCACCTACAAATGAGCAACCCCCAATGCTATCACTACGATGCCCTGAAATGCCAAGAGCTGACCAGAAAGAAGAATACCCTCAGTCAACTAGTCCTGGGACTCAGTGAAGTAACTACTAACAATACTAACAATAACCAGCCCCAGGACAGTGACAGGGTAACACAAAGAATTCGACCCAACACAATCGTCGCTAAGCAAAAGGAAAAATATCTGACATATTGGGCAGAAACAACAAAAACCCAAAGCAAACTCAATTGCTACTTGGCCCTAAACAGACAATACAACATAGCTGATTACCTGACCATGGTAAAGGATAACAAACTGAGAAGAACCTTGACGAGATACAGACTTAGCGAACATAGCCTAGCGATCGAAAAAGGCAGACACAGGCAGACCAGGCTGCCAAGAGAAGACAGGATATGCTCTCACTGCAGTCAGGGAGTAGTGGAGACAGAGATGCACTTCCTCACAGCCTGTGGAAAATATCAGGACATCAGGGAGAATTTCTACCAAAAATTCTCACAAATATGCCCTGAATTCAGAAATCTGAATGACAACCAAAAACTCCCATTCCTACTGGGAGAGGAGAGAAGCTGTGTAACACTGGCGGCACACTATGTTACAGCTTGCCATGAACAGAGGGACAACCAGTAAACTAAGAAAAGAGTATATATAAACAATGCGAATGTATATTTATACACTCAGGGATATACCTGTTTATACACTGTATGAATAGAACTGCGTTTATGTGCTCAACCATAAATGTATTTTGATGCTTTGGCAACATAAGATGTAACTTATCATGCCAATAAAGCGATTTGAATTGTGAATTGTGAATTGTAAAGAAAATATTACTGGATGAGAACAAGTTAGTGGGCTCGGAGTTGCATGAGGACCAGGCCATGACGGTCCATTTAAAGGAGATCATAGCGGAGTTGGAAAAGCATGCAAAGACGGTAAATGCTCTCATAAGGGAGGACAGAAATGCTTCTGACCAGGCTGCGCAGAATGAGGTGTGCGTGCTATACGGGGCGTGGTTACTGTGCGAGGGCCGCAGTAATCTGGAGGATTTAAAACAGGGTTAGGTCCCCTCCTGGATTAGCAACAAGCACCTCGCAGCCCTCCACCCTTTTGAGAATGCATTGAGCCCGTGCCAACTCCGGCTAGCCTCCGAAGCCTACCCAGTCCCCATGGATTGTGGGCGGTCCAGCCACACAATCATGGGAGTAGTAGTTAGAATGCTGGTCATGGGTAGAACAGCCCGACCCGCACCGGTATACAGGGTGGAGAACATTGGAGTTATTCAAGGGGGTGCACACATTCGTTTCACGGCGGTCCCGCCTTACGTCATAAAGTGGGAGCACGCTATGACAGGTACTGACCTCTCAGGGTGCCGGAGCCGGGGAGCACACATAATCCTGTGTCCCCAGCACTTGAATGCCTATTCAAAACCGCAGTGTGAGTTCAGAGCTGCTGGCGTGAAACCTATAAATTGTACCATGGAGGCAATGGCACAAGGCCATGTTCCCCTGCAGGTAGCATATATAGGAGGTGGGACATATTGTGTCACCACCGGCATGTCCCACTACCAGCATGGACAGCATAGCTGGTGTCCGGTTAGTGACAGCAGTTTCTGTTTTAAACCCGAGGCAGAAGTTGAAGTGGCCCAGGAGCGAATTGACCCCATTCCTGAACCCTCCACTGTTCACCTCACTGTGAAGGAGAATTTTACGAATTTGCAGAAGTACGTAGCGCACTTTGGCTACGAAATTCCCCCACTCCCTGAACACCTTACCAAAATACTCAAAGCTGTTATAGTTTCCCGGAAACATTGTTACACTCTGGAGCAGAAAACAGTAGAGATAGGGACTAAGATACTGGATATTGTGATTCCAACCTGGTGGGATATTTTCAATAATATAGAGGTCCCTTCGTGGATCAGACTGGCTTCCCACATTCTCGTGGTTTGTCAGTTAGGGATAGTGTTGTATTTAGTTTGCATTCAATGTAAGGGAAAAGGTCAGTGGTCAGAATTCCGAAACCAGAGGATCTGGAAGGAACATTATGTAAAGGTGGAGGGAGATACGCCTGTTTGAGTCTTTTCCTTGTATTTCTGATTAAAGAATGTGGGTTTTTTTTGTGTTTGTTATTTTTAATAAAGGTTTTTCTGTTGTTTTTTTTGTGATGCGTTTAATAAAGATGTATGTGTACCATGTGGTGCAGGGGTGTTGGACCCCCTCCATGCTTGGATGTGTGTAAAGTCTGTAATTTTATCCTAGGTATGCTTATGTACACTTCATTTTCACGGAATGGGAAGTGCATGTGTCGTGGGTATATTAGATAGGTAATTACAGGGGAAGGTTGACTATGGAGGGTCAGAAAAATTTTGCTCACCAGGTAAGAATGATACTTCAAGCAAGTTTTAGTATCACAGCGGGGAGTGTAAGATTTGCAAAATTTCTACATTTCCCCAAAGGTTGTCTATATATATAAAAGGATCATGGTGTCTGTCTGTCTGTCTGTGTGTCTGTCTGTGTATATGTTATGTCCGGGCATCACTCAAAAGTTATAGAGCGTACCTACACATATGTTATATCAAAAGAAAGCTTATGATTAGGGAAGTGTCATAGGCATATTTACTTTTTAGTCAGACAAAAATGGTTCCGACAGTATACAACAAACATTCAAAGAACGGACAAAATCCGCTCATTAGTGGTTGACTAATCATACCGCTCATTAGCGTTGAGTAACGTGATGGTTGACCAATCCTACGGGGGCATGGGGGGCATTTCATGGCATTTGTGGGTGGGGCCTAATCCTTCAAACTGCCGTTAGTGCTGGAGCGGGAGCTGAGCTGAGGTGAGTGGCAGCCATTAAAGACCGGCCAGGCCTGAAGCTAAAAAAATGTTAATGGAGGTGAGGAAATTGTTGATTCATTCGTATTGATTCAGGAATTTCTCTCTCTCTCTCTCTCCTTCCCCCCCCTCTCGCTCTCTCTCTCCTGAAGCGGGAGCTCAGTTGAGGTGAGTCGCGGCCCGAGAGCCTGGCCGGGCCTGAAGCGCTAGGCCGCGCATGACCACCGCGACTGTGCTCAATTTTCCAAGCCCTTCCCCTAGGGTGTGCTGTCTCTCTCTCTCTCCTTCCCCCCCTCTCTCTCTCCTCTTCCCCCCTCTCTCTCTCTCTCCTTCCCCCTCTCTCTCTCTCTCTCTCCTTCCCCCCTCACTCTCTCTCTCTCTCCTTCCCCCCTCTCTCTCTCTCTCTCCTTCCCCCCGCTCTCTCTCTCTCTCTCCTTCCCCCTCTCTCTTTCTCTCTCTCTGCTTCCCCCCTCTCTCTCTCTCTCCCCTTCCCCCCTCTCTCTCTCTCCTTCCCCCCTCTCTCTCTCTCTCTCTCCTTCCCCCCTCTCTCTCTCTCTCCTTCCCCCCTCTCTCTCTCTCTCTCCTTCCCCCCCCTCTCTCTCCCTCCTTCCCCCGCTCTCTCTCTCTCTCCTCCCCCCCCTCTCTCTCTCTCTCTCCTTCCCCCTCTTCTATCTATCTATCTTATCTTATCTTATCTTATCGCATAATGGAGCGGGCAAGGACACTGAATGCACAATTGCAAGAGATAGATTGTTAGGCAGGGGAGGGAGGGAGAGAGAGGGGGAGACAAGGGGAGGGAGAGAAAGAGAGAGAGGGGGAGGGAGGGAGCGAGGGGAGGAGGGAGGGAGAGAGAGGGGGAGGGAGGGAGAGGAGAGGGGGAGGGAGGGGAGAGGGGGAGGGAGGGAGAGGAGAGTGACCAGGCGAGACATACCCAAAACTGTAAAACCTGGAGTATATGGCTACTGGCGATCCCCATTAACAAAAAACGAAGTTAAACAACCACCTCCTGGGTGCTTAGGAAGAGTTCTTCAATCCCAACAGTCTCACAAACAGTTTTACAAAAAAGCCTCGGCAACGCCGGGCACCCCAGCTAGTTATTAATAAAAGGGACCCTGCGTGGACATTTTAACAAAAAGCTTACCCAAGATGGCATCTGCACCTCGTGGCAGAAAGCCTGTGACATTTTAAAACTTGGATTCTGCAGCACAGGCAGCTTGTGGAGAAATTGAAACCAAAGCTACAGTTTCTGTGAAGAGAGACTTTGCATTTTGAAAACCCGACAGGACTTTGAATTATGTATTATGCCAAATCGGAGACAGATCAAAGCCCAGTTAGGCCTATAGTTAAGGCCATCAAGCAGTTTGCATAAATAATCAGGAACAGCTTAAGGAAGCCATCGAAGCTGGACAGGCCCATTAAGATGTATTAATAACAAAACAAGTCAATTATCAGGCCAGTAGATGCAATTACCGGCCATCTAAAAACAGTTAGTGTAGATTGCTACCATTATTTAAAATAGCCCACCAAGATTGGGACAAAGAACTAACCTGATTTGATGTGCAGATAAGGGCCATCTGAAGGAGTATAACTGAAGGCCCCGGGTAGCAATCTCTCTCTCTGGCCTCTCTTCTTCTTCTTGCTCCTCGCCCTCGTGGCTGCTGTTCTTCCCCCGTCCCGCACTGACCCCCTGGCCTCTGCCCGTGCCTTTCCCCATTCCATCAGGAATGCCCGGCATTGCACCGGGAGGACACGGACAAACCAGGCCAGGCCAGGCGGGACGCGAGGAGGCGAGGAGGCGAGATGATGTGGGAAGACGAATTGGGAAGACGATTGAAGACAAGCTTTGAATAATCGGGCCTTCAATCCAGCTGACCTGTGACTATCTTCATGCAAACTCCAACTGCCGACCGAGGAAGAGGAACCATCATCCCTGTGACGTAAAGTACCCAAGCAGAGACTTTAACTTTGGGGTACTCGTACGTGGACAACGCCCTTGCAGTACCCAGAGACCACGTGACGATGGCAGGCTCCAGAGAGCACAAAGAGTGAACCCCAAGCCCCACCGCTGTTTTGAATTCAGCAGATCTTTGATTGGTGAGCATAAATTCTGGCCCCTCATAGCTTAATCTAGTTAGCTATAGGGGGTGGGATCAGGATAAGGGGATTGTTAAGATAGTTGTTTTCCCTCGATGTCCTGTGTGTTCCCCATTCCCTGTATAAGTATATAGTTATTTGTATTTGCCTGTAATTTTATACTAGTAACTTCTCGTAAGACTGTTATTTTTCTGTTTAATAAAATCTTGGTTTTGCTTCCATCCAAACCACCTGTCTGCTCGAGTCTTTTCTGTATCGCCGCCTGTACATAATTCTGGTGTCTAGAACCCAGGGGCGTGGGAACGATTCGAACCGCTCACCAACAGTCAGAGGCATAACTGACTGGGCGCACATGCCAACAACCACCACACGCCACCCCCTTACACTTATCAGACTGTCAATACTAACTTGTGCCTGAAAGCATGGATGGTACTTTGTGCCCATTGGGTATCCACTGTTAATTATAACATTCTACTGTAACACTTGCGGTATGTTTTCAACAAAAAAGGAAGGAATTTAATGATCAGTGTCAACTCAAAACTATTTTCTGTTCTGCCTTGTCACCCTCTTCACTGTCTTACTCATCTTATAACCTCTCTTGGTAAAATATAAACTCAATGTGACCTATAGCTATATATTCTTCATACTTGCATCAAATCAAGTAGCAATAGATCACATCCTGATGAACCACTGCCCCTCTGTTATTGCCCCAGATTAGGGCAGATTTAAAGCTATTGCAATAATTAAGTATATTTCATAACATAATTTCAGTGTTTTTACTGCAAGAATCTTGCATTTATATGTTGCTTTTTATGGTCTCAGAACATCCCAGAGTGCTTTGCAAATCAATGTTTTTGAAGTGGAGTCACTGTTGTAATGTAGAGAAACATGGCAACCAATTTATGCACAGCAAGGTCGCACAAACTGTAAGGAAATAAATGACCTGAAAATCTATTTTAGTGAGGTTGGTTGAGGGATAATTATTGGCCAAGAAACCAGAGAAAACTACCCTTTCTCTTCTTTGAATAGTGCTTTGGCATATGTTCACCTGAGAGGTCAGGCAGGTTTAATGTCTCATCTGAAAGATGGAATCTTTGACAGTGCAGCAGTCCCTTAGTGCTACAAGGAAGTGTTAGCCTGAATTATGCGGTCAAGTCCTGAAGTGTGGCTTGAACTGATGATCTTTTACCTCAGAGATGAGAGTGCTACCACTGAGCCAAGGCTGACACATAAAGTACACTGCTGTATAAACTCTTCTTCATATTTGATAGATGTCATCAAAATCCCAATTTGTAATTTTATCTTAGTTTTCTAACCAAACAGGCTGAGTTTTAAATGCACTTTGCTGTGCCTCATTTAACTTATGACTTTCATTCCTCGGGGATCAAATTCAACTTTGGCGGGGGCACAGATGGGCGGTAGTTGATCGGCCGCCCATTATACACCCAGCCTGATTTTCCTCTCCATTGAAGTCAATGAAAAGGAATATCCGGCTGGGTGTTTAACGCGTGGTGGATCCACTACCTCCTGCTTTTTGCCCCTGACAAAGTTGAATTTCACGTCCTTGGTCTTTGAAAATAGCCCCACCCTCAAAAGGCACAGAACTTACTGTCAAAATAATGATGAGGCTGATCGCGCCCTCCGTTATTTAGGCGGAAATCGTACAGCAACTTCAGACAAAGGCAGATGCGCGGTTAAAGTGAAAATCAGGAAGTTGCTGTCTGAGATGCGCCGCTCCATCTTTAACTTCCTGAAAATGGCAACTCGCTGTACACACCCATAGGGACATCGGAAATGCCGGTTTCAGGCATGAGAAGCACATGTGCTGAAAACCGGCACTTCCGATTTGTCAAGAATCCTCTTGGCAGATCGCACGCTTGCCAGTGTCGGGAAGAGCAGAGAGCGGCGGTACAGTGAGTACTTAAACTCACTTTCGCTGGCTTTTTTACAGAGGCCAGTGTCAGGAGGAGCAGAGAGCGGTGGTACAGTGGGTACTTAAACTCACTTTCGCGGGCTTTTTTACAGAGGCCAGTGTCAGGAGGAGCAGACAGCGGCGGTACAGTGGGTACTTAAACTCACTTTCACGGGCTTTTTTACAGAGGAGAGTGTCAGGAGGAGCAGAGAGCGGCGGTACAGTGAGTACTTAAACTCACTTTCGCGGGCTTTCTTTCAAAGGCTTACCAATTTCACAGACCGACGGTGGCATTCCAGAGCTATGTCACGATTCTAAAAGTGATGCGGGCAAGAGGAAGCAGCTGATTAGGTGAGTACAGCCAGGTGAGTATTTATACTACTCTATAGTTTGACAGTTAAGATTAATGAGGCAGTAATTCCTCCCCAAACGCGTGAGTACGGAAGGGGTACTCACGCGTCTGGCCGGAGGAAATGCCGGTTTTCAGCATGCACAGCGCATGCGCTGAAAACCGGCATTTCCTCTCCTCTAACCCAAGAGGTGAAGAGGCTAGCGCGTGCGCTGTAGGGGGCAGCGCGTGCGTCTTGGATTTCCTCTGTTTCGGGGGATTTGCGCATGTGTAAAGGCCTCCGGTCTTTACGCTTGTAAAAAGCACACGTAAGTATTTATTTTTACAGGTAAGTGGTGTTTTAGAGCAATTTAGAATTTTTTTTTCCACAGGTTTATTATTTTAAAGAATCTACAATACGGTAAGTTTAGTTTTAGACCCTTTTTATTAAAAAATTATTTTTTTCAACAAAAAAAAATTATTGTTTAAATTATTTTTTTAAACTTATTTATACTTAATTTAATGATTGGGAAGTTTTTTAAAATTTTATTTAAAGTTTAAGTAGTGTTTTGGGGTGCAGTACTTTTCATGAGTTTGACAGTTCTTACTCTCAAACTTATGAATGAAGTTTCCCCTCCCCTGATTGGCTGAACAGTGCTCACCTGATCCCAGCCGGCACATCGCACTAACTACGCCGCTGGGTCAGGTTAGCACAGCGCGCCGACATCAGAACCGGGCCACTGACAGGAAATCCACTGCGGGTCAGGTTTCAGATGTCGGCGCGCCGGGTGAGTGCAGATCGGGGGCTTGCACGCGCGGCAAGCCCCCGACACCAAGTTCTGGGCCAATAGTTTATAAAATTTAGATAGTCTTAATTTTTGTGGTTATATTTTCTAAGGTCTCTTGTGTATCGGGGAGTGCTAGTAACCAAGGGCCCTTGAGTATATCATTTAATTGTAGTGCAATTAGTGGTATTGATTTGATTTCATTTAATTTAAATTACTTAAAGGGTAATCATGGCAGGATAGCTCGGCCCCATGGCATGCTCCTCCTGCGCTATGTGGGAAATCAGGGACACTTCCTGTGTCCCTGACGACCATGTGTGCGGGAAGTGTATCTAGCTGCAGCTACTGACAGACCGCATTGCAGCGCTGGAGCTGCGAATGGATACATACTGGAGCATTCGCGATGCTGAAGACATCGTGGATAGCACGTTTAGGGAGTTGGTCACACCGCAGGTAAAGGCTGCACAGGCAGGAAGGGAATAGGTGACCAGCAGGCAGAGTAATAGGTGCAGACATGTAGTGCAGGGGTCCCCTGTGGGCATCCCCCTCTCAAACAGATATACCACTTTGGATATTGTTGAGGGAGATGGCTTGCAGCAGCTGACTTCCTGACACCATGGGTGGTTCTGCTGCACAGGACGGGAGGAAAAAGAGTGGGAGAGCTATAGTGAAACATAGAAACATAGAAACATAGAAGCTAGGAGCAGGAGTAGGCCATTCGGCCCTTCGAGCCTGCTCCGCCATTCAATGAGATCATGGCTGATCATCCAAATTCAGTACCCTGTCCCTGCCTTCTCCCCATATCCCTTGATCCCTTTAGCCTCAAGAAATATATCCAACTCTTTCTTGAATATATTTAATGAACTGGCCTCCACCGCCCTCTGTGGCAGAGAATTCCACAGGTTCACCACTCTCTGGGTGAAGAAGTTCCTCCTCATTTCAGTCCTAAATGGCTTACCCCTTATCCTTAGACTATGGCCCCTGGTTCTGGACTCCCCGGCCATCCGAAACATCCTTCCTGCATCTAGTCTGTCCAGACCTGACAGAATTTTATAGGTTTCGATGAGATCCCCTCTCAATCTTCTAAACTCCAGTGAGTATAAGCCCAATCGACACAATCTCTCCTCATACGTCATTCCTGCCATCCCAGGTATCAGCCTGGTGAATCTTCGCTGCACTCCCTCCATGGCAAGAACGTCCTTCCTCAGGTAAGGTGACCAAAACTGCACACAATGCTCAAGGTGCGGTCTCACCAAGGCACTGTGATAGGGGATTCTATTGTAAGGGGAATAGATAGGCGTTTCTGCGGCTGCAAACGAGACTCCAGGATGGTATGTTGCCTCCCTGGTGCAAGGGTCAAGGATGTCTCAGGGTGGCTGCAGGGCATTCTGGAGGGGGAGAGTGAACAACCAGTTGTCGTGGTGCATATAGGTACCAACGACATAGGTAAAATATGGGATCTGGTCCTAAAAGCTGAATATAGGGAGTTAGGAGGTAAATTAAAAAATAGGACCTCAAAGGCAGTAATCTGAAGATTGCTACCAGTGCCACATGCTAGTCAGAGTAGAAATAGAAGGATATTTCAGATGAATATGTGGCTAGAGAAATGGTGCAAGGGGGAGGGATTCAAATTCCTGGGACATTGGAACCGGTTCTGGGGGAGGTGGGACCAGAACAAACTGGACCGTTTGCACCTGGGCAGGACCGGGACCAATGTCCTGGGGGGAGTGTTTGCTAGTGCTGTTGGGGAGGGTGTAAACTAAAATGGAAGGGGGTTGGGAACCTGTGCAGGGAGACAGAGGAAAGGGAAGCAAGGATAGAAACAAAAGACAGGAAGGAGAAAAGCAAAATTGGAAGGCAGAGAAATCAAGGGTGTAAATCAAACAGAGCTACAGTAAATAATAATTCTAAAAGGACTAAGAGTGTTAAAAAAACAAGCCTGAAGGCTTTGTGTCTTAATGCGAGGAGCATTTGTAATAAGGTGGATGAATTATCTGAGCAAATAGATGTAAACAGATATGATATAATTGGGATTATGGAGACATGGCTCCAGGGTGACCAAGGCTGGGAATTCAACATCCAGGGGTATTCAATATTCAGGAAGGACAGGCAAAAAGGAAAAGTAGGTGGGGTAGCATTGCTGGTTAAAGAGGAGATTAACACAATAGTAAGGAAGGATATTAGCTCTGATGATGTGGAATCTGTATGGGTAGAGCTGAGAAATACCAAGGGGCAACAGTGCTAACCACTATGCCACCACGGTGGCATAGTGGTTAGCACTGTTGCCTCACAGCGCCAGGGACCCGGGTTCGAATCCGGCCTCGGGTGACTGTCTGTGTGGAGTTTGCACATTCTCCCCGTGTTTGCGTGGGTTTCCTCCGGGTGCTCCGGTTTCCTCCCACAGTCCAAAGATGTGCGGGTTAGGTTGATTGGCTATGATAAATTGACCCTTAGTGTTAGGGGGATTAAATACGTGAGGTTACGGGGATAGGGTGGGATATGTGTTGGTGTAGGGGTTACGGGGATCGGGTGGGATATGTGTCGGTGCAGGCTCGATGGGCCGAAATGGTCTCTATCTGCACTGTGGGGTTTCTGTGATTCTGTGATTCTGTGAAAAGTTGTGGGAGTTGTATACAGACCCCCAAACAGTAATGCTGAGGTTGGGGATGGCATTAAACGGGAAATTAGAGACCCGTGCAATAAGCGCACAGCAGTTATCATGGGTGAATTTAATCTACCTATAGATTGGGCTAACCAAATTAGTAACAATACTGTGGAGAAGGAATTCCTAGTGTGTATACGGGATGGTAAAGGATTAATTAGCATTATTGTTGTGCGAGGCCCCTTGGGGAGGAGCGATCATAATATGATAGAATTCTTCATTAAGATGGAGAGTGAAGTAGTTGACGCAGAGACTAGGATCCTGAATTTAAATAAAGGAAACTACGATGGTATGAGGCACGAGTTGGCTAGGATGGATTGGGGAACGTTACCTAAAGGGTTGACGGTAGTTAGGCAATGGCAAACATTTAAAGATCACAGGCTGAACGACAGAATTTGTTCATCCCTGTTTGGCATAAAAAAATTTTTAAAAGTTGACTCAACCGTGGCTAACAAAGGAAATTAGGGATAGCATAAGATCCAAGGAGAGGACATATAAATTGGCCAGAAAAAGCAGCAAACCTGAGGATTGGGAGCAGTTTAGGATTCAGCAAAGGAGGACAAAGGGATTAATTAAGAGGGGGAAAATAGAATATGAGAGTAAGCTTGCAGGAACATAAAAACTGACTGTAAAAGCTTCTATAGATATGTGAAGAGAAATAGATTGGTAAAGTCAAGCATAGGTCCCTTGCAGTCAGAATCAGGGGAATTTATAATGGGGAACAAAGAATTGGCAGAACAATTAAATACATACTTTGGTTTTGTTTTCACAAAGGAGGACACAAAGGCCGAGAAATTCAGTTGCGTTCGCCAGCCGTTAGCGCCATAAGAGGGGTAGATTTTGAGCGCTAGGCACTTAGCGCCCGGGCGCAGGCCGATCTGCGCCTACGCCCAACTTCAGTTGACATATAGCGCCGGCGCAAGCGCCCGCTCAGCTGCGCGCGCAGCTTATGACGTCATTTCATCGTGCAACGCTGTTTGTGCGCCCCAAACTGGAAATTCAGTGGCGCCCACCCAATGTGGGCGTTGCGCTGTTAAGAACTGTGAAGTGGAACGCAGCAGAGGCCCTGCGGGCCTCGGGGAGCGATAATTAAAGGGCACTTAGACTGAACTATAAAGGCCAGCCATTTTGCTGTAATGACTTTAGTGCTTTGGATTTCTGGACAGAGACCAAGGAACAGACCTTACTGATTTGGGACAACATAGGAGAGGTATTTTTGGCTTCTGGCCAGAGCTTGGAAATTTGACTCATTGTGATTTCACTGTTTGCAAGTTTATTATGGGGGCTGCATGGGGTTCCAACCCTCAGTTCCAGCATTATGTGTGAAGGGCTCGCAGACGCTGTGTGAGAGGGCCAGCCATGCCTAGACGCAGAGGGGCCATCAGGCGTCGGCAACGTAGGCCTTACCCACTCAGGGAATACCGGCAGCAGGTGTCCTATCTCACCATGACTGCCGCGCATTGTGTTAAGAGGCTGCGCTTCAGAAGTGGGGTGGTTGCAGACATCTGCCAGCTGCTTCACAGAGATCTGCGTCCACAGCTGATGTGCAGGACGTCTCTGTCGGTGGAAGTGAAGGTCACGGTGGCTCTGAACTTTTATGCAAGCGGCTCCTTCCAAGCCGCTGCTGGGGACATAGCGAACATCTCCCAGTTCGCCGTGCATCGCTGCATCCGGCAGGTCACCGATGCCCTTTTCGCAAGGAGACACCAATTCATCTCCTTCCCCATGACCCTCGAGAGGCAGGAGCAGCATGCAGTCGGTTTTGCCAGGATCGCCGACTTCCCCATGGTGCAGGGCGCCATTGACTGCACGCATGTGGCTATGCGGGCACCTATCGACAATGCCGAGGATTACCGCAACCGGAAGGGCTACCATTCCCTCAATGTACAGCTGGTGTGTGACCACAGGCAGCGCATCCTAGCTGTCAATGCCCGCTTTCCAGGAAGCAGCCACGATGCATTTATCCTGCGCCAGACTACTGTGGCTGACATGTTCGAGGCACAGCCTCCACCAAGGGGATGGCTTATTGGGGACAAGGGCTACCCTTTGTGTACATGGCTCATGACCCCACTCCGCGCGCCCAGGACCCCTGCTGAGGGGGCATACAACGAAAGCCATCAAGCCACAAGGAACATCATAGAGCAAACAATTGGCGTCCTCAAGCAACGGTTCCGCTGCCTGGATCGTTCCGGCGGATCTCTACAGTATTCGCCGGATAGAGTCTCCCAGTTCGTCGTCGTTTGCTGCATGCTGCACAACCTGGCTATCCGCAGGATTCAGGCACTGCCACCTCACGTTGGACCACCACCTCAGGAGGACGAGCAGGAGGACCATGAGGAGGAGGAGGAGGAGGAGGAGTACCAGCCCAGGAGGGAGCCACAAGGTCCAAGGGCTGTCCGCCAGCGGCTTATTGAACGACACTTCTAGGCCCCCTGTCAGGGAATGGCTTGTGGCAATGAACGCACCTGAATGCAGCCGCTCCGCAAGCCCTCAGCCGGTTAACGCAACAACCACTTGAAACATGACAACTGGACAAGCTGAATAAATAAAAAGCTTTATTTAACAAACTCAGGGCCCTTCCCACATGAAACAGAAAAACAGACAAGACCCCCAAAAAACAGTCAAAAACATATCTCACTCCCAGAACCTGGGGAGGAATAACAAAACTTGTCCATCCAATTGGCCTTCATCCTCGGCCGAACCAAGACAAACCCCCCCATACAGAACACAAACACCCCCATATAAAAAAACAGTTGGCAACACACTCTACTTGGTGTGCCGAGAGGGCGAGTCCTTGTGCAGGCTTCTCCGGCCCCTGCCCGACCTGTTGCTCCGCCTCAACCTGGGCCCTGTGGGTGTTGCAAGGCTGGGGGAAGGCTCCTGAGGGGCACAATACGTGACGGCAGATGCCCTTGGGGGTCGGCCTAGACGAGGTCCGGCCCTGGAGGGGCCGGCTGCTGACTGCTGCAGCTGTGGCTGGGCAGCATCAGTCTCTGCAGCAGCTCGTCGCAGCTTGGCTGGGGGAGTGGCAGTGGCGGCTGCAGCAATGGGGGCAAGCTGGCTGATGCCAGGCGCTCGCTGGGCGCCAGAGACACTGGCACTCGGCCGGGCTGGCACTGCAGCAAGCGCAGCAATCTGGTGAAGGCCAGACCGCTGTGCTGCAGCAGGGCGGCGGGTGCCCTGGCGATGCCTCCGTGACACAGCGAGTGTGGCAGAAGTGAGTGCCCGAACTGCCCTAGTCTGTGCCCGCATCAGACCAGCCAGTGTCTGCACGGCACCACTCAGGAACTCTCGACTCGCGTCCTGTGCTGCCGCGAGTTGGTCGACACCCCTGGCCTGTGAGTCCCCGAAATCGGCCACACTATGAGCCAGGGACTCAATGGCCTGAGGCAACTGTCCCACAACCCCCATGAACTCGGTGTGGCGCCGCTCTGAGTCCACGGACATTTCATCAAGGAGGCGCACCTCCTGGACGAGGACCATCTCCGGACTGGAGGTCGGACTCTCCCTCTGGGGAGAAGGCCGCCGTGCTGCCCAACCCTTCCCGCATGCCTGGACGCCACTGGGCCCAGCAACTGCCCTCCCCTGCAACACTTCCCCCCTCTGGGGAGAAGGCCGCCGTGCATCCCGACCCTTCCCGCGTGCCTGGACGCCACTGGGCCCAGGAGCTACACCCCCCTGCAACACTTCCCCCTGGCTCTCCTCCAGCCAAGACGTCTCCCCTCCATTGCCATCCCCTGGCGCGGATGAGGGTTCCCCCGATGTGCCGCCTTCCTCTTGGTCCTCGTCGTCCTCCTCTTCCGAGGGACTGGCACTCTCAGCTTCAGGGACCTCCTCCTCACCAGCTGAAAGCAGGAAGGCACAAGAGTAGCTTTAGAGTGAGGACAGGGCGTCAGCGAGGGAGGCATGAGTGGTGGCATTATGCGCATTGGTGGGACAGTGGCAAAGGATGTAGATCTGAAGCGCAAGGGCAACAAGAGAGGTGCAAACAGTCATGTCCTTACCATTGGGGCCCAGCACAGGGTCGGCATCTCCAATAGCTACGGGGCCAACCACCCGGGCACGCATGAGTCGAGCCACGCGCTCCTCCAGGTCACTGAGCTCCTGGAACTGGACACGGCCTCCCCCGGTGACAGTCCGGCTCTTCAGATTCTGCGCCAGCTTGGCCTGCAAGAGAAAGGACGGCCTCTAAGTACAGTGTGGTGCCCTGTTGTTGTGTGCACTGCCTCCCATGGTCGAATAGCTTGGCCAGTGTGGTGCCCTGTTGTTGTGTGCACTGCCTCCCATGGTCGAATAGCTTGGCCAGTGTGTAAAGTGCAGAAAGTGCTATTGATGATCATGCCAGTGCCATAGCTGCGGGAGGAGGGCTGGCCATTAGGCCTTTGAGGTCCCTTTGCCCATAATGTGAGGTGCACATGCAAGGATGAGGAGGACACTGGAAAGGGTACTCACCCTGACCAACCGAGTGAGGTCGTTGTACTTCTTGCGGCATTGGTCACCAGTCCTGGGGACATCGCTGTTGGCTGAGACCCTCTGGGCGATTTCCCTCCAGGCTCTCCTGTACTGCCTCCTGGGAGCCTTCTTGCCACTGTCCGGGCACAAGATCTCTCTTTTCTTTTCCAAACCCCTAAGCAGCACCCTCAAAGCATGCTCTGAGAAGCGCTGCGCTCGTTCACGGGCCTTCTGCATGGCTTCAGGCGCTATTTGGGTCCACCAGCAGTGTTCAGGCCTAGCTGCAGGGCTCCACTATCCAGGGCGTGGCAGCAGACAAAGTCGACCCTTCCCCCTTTAAGAGCTGGCCGGCGTCAGGGTGTCTGCTGTCAATCAAAACATGACCGCACCTGCGCTGCGCCCGGCCTCGGCGTTATCAGTCTGCACCGCCGGCTTAGCGCCTAAAGATAGGAGTGCAACGCCAGTTTCAGCGCTCGCCCAAACTCCTTGGGCAAAGCTACTGAATATCGGCGAAGTGGCCTCCACTTTCCGGCGGGCGCTAAATTTAGCGCCCGCCCGACTTTACCGCCCCAAAAGTGGCTATGCTGAATTTCTAGGCCAAATAACCTTCCAGAGATGTTGGGGAACATAGGGTCTAATGAGAGGGAAGAATTGAATGAAATCAGTATTTGTAGGGAAATGGTGTTAGGGAAATTGACGGGATTGAAGGCCGATAAATCCCCAGGGCCTGATAATCTATATCCTAGTGTACTTAAGGAAGTGGCCCTAGAAATAGTAGATGCATTGCTGGTCATCTTCCAAAATTCTACAGACTCTGGAATAGTTCCCATGGATTGGAGGGTAGCTAATGTAACCGCACTATTTAAAAACGGTGGTAGAGAAAAAACGGGGAATTATAGCCCAGTAAACCTGACATCGGTAGTGGGGAAAATGATAGAGTCCATTATAAAAGATGTAATAGCAGAGCACTTGGAAAACAATGACAGGATCTGACAAAGTTAACATGGATTTACAAAAGGTAAATCATGCTTGACTAATCTACTGGAATTTTTTGAGGATGTAACTCGTAGAATAGATAAGGGAGAACCAGTGGATGTGGTGTATTTGGACTTTCAGAAGGCTTTCAATAAGGTCCAGCATAAGAGATTGGCGTGCAAAGTTAAAGCACATGGGATTGGGGGTAAGGTATTGACTTGGATAGAGAACTGGTTGGCAGACAGGAAGCAAAGTGCTGGAATAAACGAGTCTTTTTCCAAATGCCAGGCAGTGGCTAGTGGGGTGCCACTGTAGGGCATGGCCTGTGGGGTGGCTCGTGCGCCCAGTCAGTTATGCCTCTGACTGTTTATGAGCGGTTCGAATCGCTCCCATGCCCCTGGGTTCTAGACACCGGACTTAGTTGCAAGGCGGCGGTACAGAGAAGACTCGAGTAGACGGTGGTTGGATGTAAACAAAAACCAAGATTTCATTGAAGAGAAAAAAATTGATAAAATCTTATGGAAAATTACTAGTGTACACTTCTACAGGCAAAAATACAAAAGAATGACTATACTTATAGAGGAAATGGGGAACACACGGCACATCGAGGGAAAACAACTATCATAACAATCCCCTTATCCTTATCCCACCCCCTATACCTCACCAGGTTAAGCTATGAGGGGTCAGAACTTCATGCTCACCAATCAAAAGTGTTTGTTGGACTCAAAACAGCGGCGGGGTTCGGGGTTCGCTCTTGGTGCTCTCCGAAGCCTGCCGTCATCACGTGGTCTCCGGGTGCTGCAAGGGCGTTGTCCAGATTCGAGTACCCCAAAGTTAAAGTCTCTGTTTGGGTACTTTACCTTGCAGGGATGATTCTTCGTTGTCAGACGACAGTTTGAGTTGGTGTGCAGATATTCGCAGGTTGGCTGAGGCTGGAGGCCCGATAATTCAAAGCCTTTCCTCAGTTCGTCTCCTCAGTTGGTCTTCTTCAGGTGGTCTTCCCTCCTCCCCTCGTCGCGTCCCGCCTCGCCTGGCCTGAATTGTCCGTGTCTGCCCGATACAGTGCCGGGGCGATTTCCAGATGGAGTGGCAAAAGGCACGGGCAAAGGCCAGGGGGTAAGCACGGGACGGGGAAAGAGCGACAGCCACGAGGGCGAGGGGCCGAAGAGCAGAGAGAGAAGAGAAGAGAGCGATTGCTACCCGGGGGCCTTGAATTATACTCTTTTCGAAAACCCTTATCTACGCGCCAAATCAGGTTAGTTCTTTGTCTTAATCTTGGCGGGCTATTTTAAATAATGGTAGCAATCCATACTAACTGTTTTTAGATGGCTGGCAATCGCATCTACCGGCCTGATAATTGACTTGTATTGTCATGAATGTTCCTTGATGGGCCTGTCCAGCCTCGATGGCTCTCTTAATCTGTTTCCGATTATATATGTAGACTGCTTGATGGCCTTAACTATAGGCCTAAACTGAATTTAGATTCATCTCCAATTCGGTCCAATACATAATTCAGAGTCCTATCTGGTTTCAAAATACAAAGTCTCTCTTCACAGAAAACTGCAGCTTGGGTTTCGATCCACAAGCTGTCTGCGTTGCAGAGTCCATTTTAAAATCCCACGGGCTTTCTGCCACGAGGCACGGACACCATCTTGGGTACCCTTCTTGCTTTAAAATGTCCACTCAGTGTCCCGTTTATTAATAACAGCCTTTGGGGAAATGCAGAAATTTTGCAAAACTTACACCACAGGGATTGGTGCTAGGGCCCCAGCTATTCACAATATATATTAATGATCTACACGAGGGAACTAGATATAATGGGGTCAATTTTCTGGCAGCCATCGGGCGGCTTTTCATGCGGCCGGAGGCTGAAAATCGGTGAAAAAGCGGGCCGGGACCCCCCCACCTGATTCCCCGCCCCGTCCAACTTTCGGACCGCCGTTTCTGCGTGACCCGCTTCAGTCCCGGCCGCCGCTGGTGGGACTGGTCGTCGGAACACTAATGACCAATAATTACCTTGTTGAAGTAGATTTTCCGGAGCCGTTGCGACTTTGGGGCTTTCCCCACATCAAACACGTCTGCGGGGAGCCCCGCTGATGAGACCTGGCATGAAGCTTGCCAGCTTGCTTGCTGTCAGCTGCAGGTCAATCGGAGAAGCTGCGATTTAAAGGGACAGCACTTGTATGTTGAAGGATCTTGTTATTGCAGGTTTGGGGCTACTTCTTCAAGGCTTAGGCACAGCTGTGGAAGGTTGGAGCCTCACACACTTCTCCAATGCGATCTCCTGGGTAGCCCCTCTTGCCACACTCACTCAGCGCTTCCTCAGCGGAGGCATCTACGAGAAGCATGGGACTCCTTTTTTTCCTTCCCTTCTTGCCATTAGAGGATCTCCAGCAGCAAAGGCGGCAGCAGCAGAACCAGGAACAGCAGGATCAGCAACAGGAGCACCAAGCTGCTGCTCACTCACCTGAAGCTGCACAGGCCAGAAGGGGCCAGCGCTTGGAAGTGGCTTGAGAGCACCTTGCTGTGCTTTAGGAGGCCATGGGGACCCGTTTCTGCACTGGCAGTCCTACTCAGAAGGACTTCCATGAAGATTTGGTTTCTCTGTTCAATAGATGGCCAACGCTCCTCAAGATATGTCATTCTCTTATGAGCACTCACCATGTTTTCTGTACCCTGGCGAGTTATCTCCTCCATGGAGGTTGCCAACCTTTCCATGGTGATGCGTTCATGCGCCAATGACTCCACAAAGGCTCTGCTCATGGCCGCTATGGACTCCTCCATTCGCTCCACATTCGCAGCGACCCTGGAGACAAAACCTGCCAGAGACTCCTGCATCTGTGCATGGAGATCCATCACCTCTTCTCTTGCGGATGGACCCAGAGGCAGAGGGTCGAAATGCAGCGCAGCTGAGCTGAGCTGGTAGAGTCCTGCACCCTCCGACGAGGACTCTCCACTGCTGTCCCTGTCTCCAGAATCTGCTGAGGCTCACTTGTGAGCTGTGAAACACCAGGTGACAACATTACTCTATGTCCCGAAGGTTCCTCCGAGGTGTGAGTGTCTGCGCTGGTGCTGGGTGTGCTTACTTCTGCTGACGCTACGCCCTCAGAGGTTGGAGCTTCCTCTGAGGAGTCTGGCTGCACAGCCTCTTCCTCCTCGACAGTGAGGACGGGGGCTCTGGATGGTGCTGTGGGGGAGTAAAGGAAGGAGTTAGAGATGTAATGCCAAGGTTCTTCTGGTGACTCCCAGCGAGTTGGCATCTGCTGACACCTGCATCCATGCAGCATTGGTCTCAGTGGGAGGCCTCTTCCTCTCTGACCTAGGGAAGAGGACCTCCCTGTGGGCCCTAACCCCATCCAATAATGCCTGCAGTGAAGCCTCGTCGAATTTGAAGGCAGCTCGGGGTCTGGCACTGGCCAAATCTGCTGCAGGCTCCTCTGCCATCCTGTATGGTTCATCTGGAAGCCTTCAGAGGATGCAGTGCTTGCTATGGACCTTGAAAGCACCACGAATGATGACATCATACTGTGGGGATTTCTGACTCGAATTGGACAATTAGCAAGGCTTCCCACATGCTGGGAATCAATTGGCCACTTGAGGGAAAATTGCGTGGAGCTGGCTGACACTTTTTTATGTGTGTCAGAAACCCCACATTCGGGGAAACCCGACCATTTCCCACACAAGCCAAAAATCGGGGCCAATATCTCCAAGTTTGCAGACGACACAAAGCTGGGTGGGTGTGTGTGTTGTGAGGAGGATGCAGGGAAACTCCAGTATGATTTGGACAGGTTGGGTGATTGGGCAGATGCATGGCAGATGCAGTGTAATGTGGATAAATGCAAGGTTATCCACTTTGGTGGCAAACACAGGAAGACAGATTATTATCTGAACGGCAATAGATTGGGAAAAGGGGAAGTGCAACGAGACCTGGGTGTCCTTGTGCACCAGACACTGAAGTTAAGCATGCAGGTACAGCAGGCGGTTAAGAAGGCAAATGGTATGTTGGCCTTCATAGCGAGAGGATTCGAGTACAGGAGCAAGGATGTCTTGCTGCAGTTGTACAGGGCCTTGGTGAGACCACACCTTGAGTATTGTATGCAGTTTTGCTCACCTTATCTGAGGAAGGATGTTCTTGCCATTGAGGGAGTGCAGTGAAGATTCATCAGACTGATACCCGGGATGGCAGGAATGACATATGAAGAGAAATTGGGTCAATTAGGCTTATATTCGCTAGAGTTTAGAAGAATGAGAGGGGATCTCATTGAAACTTATAAAATTCTAACAGGACTAGACAGACTAGATGCAGGAAGGATGTTCCCGATGGCGGGGGAGCCCAGAACCAGGGGTCACAGTCTAAGGATAAGGGATAAACCATTTAGGACTAAGATGAGGAGGAATTTCTTCACCCAGAGAGTGGTGAACCTGTGGAATTCTCTTCCACAGAAGGCAGTTGAGGCCAACTTATTAAATATATTCAAGAAGGAGTTAGATATGTTTCTTAAGGCTAAAGGGATCAAGGGATATGGGGAGAAAGCAGGGACAGGGTACTGATTTTGGATGATCAGCCATGATCTCATTAAATGGCGGAACAGGCTGGAGGGGCTGAATGGCCTACTCCTGCTCCTATTTTCTATGTTTCTATGTTTGTATGCCCTGGAGAAGGGCCTCTGTGGATGGAGAGTTCCGCTTTCTGCACAACCTCCGCCCGCTGAAAGCTCTTAAAAATCTTATGCCTGGTAAAAGCAGGTGTAAGGCCTGCTTTTACCAGCATAAAAAAAGTCACTCATTGATAATTTTAAAATATTTTTTTAAATGGTAAGCTCATTTTTAGCCCAGTAAAAAACTTTAATTATTTTTTTCAAAAAAGTAAATTTTTGTTTAAAATATTTAATTTAATGTAATTTTAACTCATTTTAAAAACGTGGTTTAAAAAAAATTATTTAATGTTTTGATGTCTTTTTTCAGTGATCCCCATTCATACTTGTGAACCACATGCGCCCCTGGGATACCTGGGCCTCTGTGCGTGCGCACCAGGAGAGGACCAGGAGCGGAATTGGCTGGACCTCGGGAGCCCTCAGGTAAGGGCGTAGATTTTTTTCCGAAGCCTCCTATCAGAAATTACGGGCCTATATGTTTTCTGCTTTTGCAAATTTTCCATAGCAGTTGTATCCAAATTCTATGGCATTTGTGGGCAAGGCAGGGCATCAGGCTGACCTCATCACAGTGTTGACTGTGAATAGTTTAAATGGTGGGATCCAAGGCATTGTCTAGCAAGATTAACAAGACCCAGGCACTTATTTACCAGGAGGTCCTTTCAATCTACTCACCCTGTACACTGGCTGATCAGTGATGTATAGAACAGAGCCAATGGGGATAATTTTAACCCCCAAGAACAGGTGGGTTTGGGTCAGGTGGGAAGTTAATCTGAAACAGCAACTCAACCTGCCCACTTCCAGTTTTAACGGAAGTGGAACGAGGCTGCGTGCCTTCATTTTAATTGTTTTTCTATTTTTAAACATGGTTGGCCCGGTTTTCCAGTCCTCGGGACTGCAGAGCTTTGATCTGATCCGTTGATTGTGGGATTGCTTAGCTCTGTCTATGGCATGCTGCTTATGCTGTTTAGCATGCAAGTCATAGAATCATAGAAAGTTACAGCATGGAAGGAGGCCATTTCGGTCCATCGTGTCCGCGCCGGCCAACAAAGAGCTATCCAACCTAATCCCACTTTCCAGCTCTTGGTCCATAGCCCTGCAGGTTACAGCATCCCAAGTGCACATCCAAGTACTTTTTAAATGTGGTTAGGGTTCCTGCCTCTACCACCCTTTCAGGCAGTGAGTTCCAGACCCCCACAACCCTCTGGGTGAAGAAATTTCCCCTCAAATCCCCTCTAAACCTTCCACCAATTACTTTAAATCTGTGCTCCCTGGTTTTTGACCCCACTGCTAAGGGAAATGGGTCCTTTCTATCCACTTTATCTATGCCCCTCATAATTTTATACACCTCAATAAGGTCTCCCCTCAGCCTCCTCTGTTCCAAGGAAAACAGACCCAGCCTATCCAGTCTTTCCTCATAGCTAAGATTTACTACTCCCGGCAACATCCTTGTAAATCTCCTTTGTATCCTCTCTAGTGCAATCACATCTTTCCTGTAATGTGGTGACCAGAACTGCACGCAATACTCTAGCCGAGGCCTAAATAGTGTTTTATACAGTTGAAGCATAACCCCCCTGCTCTTGTATTCTATGTCACAGCTAATAAAGGCAAGCATTCCATATGCCTTCTTAACCACCTTATCTACTTGGCCTGCTACCTTCAGGGATCTGTGGACATGCACTCCAAGGTCCCTTTGTTCCTCGACACTACCCAGTGTCCTACCATTTAATGTGTATTCCCCTTCCTTGTTAGCCCTCCCCAAGTGCATTACCTCACACTTCTCCTGATTGAATTCCATTTGCCACTGTTCTGCCCACCTGACCAATTTATTGATATCTTCCTGCAGTCTACAGCTTCCTTCTTCAGTATCAACCACACAGCCAATTTTAGTATCATCTGCAAACTTCTTAATCATACCCCCTATATTCAAGTCAAGATCGTTGATATATACCACAAAAAGCAAGGGACCTAGTACTGAGCCCTGCGGAACCCCACTGGAAACAGCCTTCCAGTCACAAAAACACCCATCAACCATTGCCCTCTGCTTCCTGTCTCTGAGCCAGCTTTGAATCCAACTTGAGACTTTGCCCTAGATCCCATGGGCTTTTAACTTCATGACCAGTCTGCCATGTGGAACCTTGTCAAAAGCCTTGCTAAAGTCCTTATACACTACATCAAATGCACTACCCTCATCTACCCTCCTTGTTACCTCCTCAAAAAATTCAATCAAGTTTGTCAGACACGACCTTCCCTTAACAAATCTGTGCTGACTATCCTTGATTAATCCGTGTCTTTCTAAATGAAGATTTATCCTGTCCTTCAGAATTTTTTCCAATAATTTTCCCATCACCGAGGTTAGGCTGACTGGCCTGTAATTATTCAGTCCATCCTTTTCTCCCTTTTTAAACAAGGGTACCACATTAGCAGTCCTCTAGTACTCCGGCACCATACCTGAAGCCAGAGAGAATTGAAAAATGATTGTCCTGTGTTGCATCTCAATTTTAGGTACACCTGGTGCTGCTCCTGGCATGCTCTTCTGCATTTCTCATTGAACCAGGGTTGATCCCCTGGCTTGATGGTAATGGTAGAGTGAGGGATATGCCGGGCCATGAGGTTGCAGATTGTGGTAGAATACAACTCTGCTACTGCTGATGATGCAAAGTGCCTCATGGATGCCCAGTTTTGAGCTGCTAGATCTGTTCTGAATCTATCCCATGTAGCACGGTGGTAGTTAGCTACACAACATGATGAAGGGTGTCCTCAGTGTGAAGATGGTATTTCGTCTCCACAAGGACTATGCTACCAATGCTGTCATGGACAGTTGCATCTGCGACAGGTAGATTGGTGAGGACGAGGTCAAGTAGGTTTTTCCCTCGTGTTGGTTCTCTCACCACCTGCCACAGCCATAGTCTGGTAGCTATGTCTTTCAGGATTCGGCCAGCTCGGTCAGTCGTGGTGCTACTGAACCACTCTTGGTGATGGACATTGAAGTCCCCCACCCAGAGTACATTCTGTACCCTTGCTACCCTCAGTGCTTCTTCCAAGTGGTGTTCAACATGGAGGAGTACTGATTCATCCACTGAGGGAGGGCGGTTGGTGGTAATCAGTAGGAGGTTTCCTTGCCCATACTTGACCTGAAGTAATGAGACTTCATGGCGTCCAGAGTCAATGTTGTGGACTCCCAGCGCCACTCCCACCACTGTGCCGCCACCCAACGGTGGGACAGGACATAGCCAGAGACGGTGGTGGAGGAACCTGGATCATTGGCTGAAAGGGATGATTCTGCGAGTATGACTATGTCAGGCTGTTGCTTGACTAGTCTGTGGGACAGCTCTCCCAATTTTGGCACAAGCCCCCAGAGGTTGGTGAGGAGGACTTTGCAGGGTCGACTGGGCTGGGTGTACCGTTGTTGTGTCCAAAGCCGATGCCAAGATCGATGCCAGGTGGTCCATCAGGTTTCATTCTTATTATTGTTTCTCGTAGCGGTTGTGAACAACTGAGTGGCTTGCCAGGACATTTCAGAGGGCAGTTAAGAGGCAACCACTTTTCTGTGTGTCTGGAGTCACATATAGGCCAGACCGGGTAAGGACAGCAGATTTGCTTCTCTAAAGGACATTAGTGAAGGTGAGAGTGGACATAGAAGTGGGGGCTCTTCTCAAAGTGCTCCTCCTTCTCCCCCGGTGACTCCCTCTCAATCAGAGCCCCACATGCTGCCTTGGGTCCCGATGGCCGAATCTGCCCCTGCACAGTTGCAGGAGGAGCAGTCTTTGACGGGGCCCTCACCAGCTCCAAAACCTAGAGGATGTCCGCCAAAAGTGTCACACCAGTTGCAGCAGGGAAGTGAGCAGCCTGCCTTTACCTCTGCTGAAGCCACAGGTGCTGCACCTCGTAGAAGCATGCGGAAAAGTAAAATTACATAATCCGAGATGGGCAAGGGTATGCACATGGGTGTATGAAAAAAATTTAACGTTAAGTTTCAGTTATATTTATGATGCACATAAATTTGGTACTTTGCACAACTTTCCCGTCTTGTCCATTTTTGCCTACTACCTGGGAAGGGGCTTTGTCACTTGGAGTGAATGGTGAGATATTACTCAACCTTATAGAAACATAGGGGGAAAAATTTGGTATCGCCCCATTTGGGGCGCCATTTTTGGCGGTGAGCAAAGTTTAGCGTCTGGCGCTAATTATCGCCTCCAACAGCAAACATGGCTTTTGTCGCCCCTGGAGGTGATTGGAGTGCTAAATCAGGCGCTACACACCTCTCCTAAGGCGCTAAGGCCGAGGAGCGAGGCGCTACCTCACAGCGCTGGCGAAGCTCATGTGATCTCAGTCAGCAATGGAACACAGACACACTGGCACCGTCCAATTCTTAAAGGTGAGTTCTGACGAATAGTCATCGACCTGAAACGTTAAATCTGTTTCTCTCTTCACAGATGCTGCTTGACCTGCTGAGTTTCTCCAGCATTTTCTGTTTTTATCTTAAAGGGGAGGGTTGATCTTGCTCTCCATCCACATCCTGCTCATTGCAGCCTTGAATCTCGGCCTGAATCTCAGTCTGGAGAGACCTGTACATCAAATCTGCTGGAAAGAACAATGGAGAGAACCAGGAAAAGGGCTCCGAGTGCAGACCCCATAGTCTCTTCTAAATCGATACAAGGAAGGGCAAATCAAAATCAACCTGCAAAGTGCTGCTCAGTACCCAAAACTCCTTCACACAGCATTGAATCTCTCCTGAAGTCTCTCTCTCTCTCTCAGAATGCGTGGTTCAAAAATGTCATGGACAAAAAAAGGCAGGAAGTGGTCGCCTTTAAATAGCGCTCCCTGTAATGATCAGCAACCTGTCATTCTGGAATAGTACACTAGGTGGTGCTGTATGTACATAAGCGTGGGCTACCCACGATGCACTAGGCTACCCACAAGGCAGCAGTCAAGATGGATGCCTCTACAGATACTGTACCTAGTCCACATGTGCTCAATAAAGTGTCTAGCAAAAGCTAGCTGTTCTTAATAAAAACGACTAGTTATTAATGAACATAACATTCCCCTAGTCCCTTTCTGACAGCATAACGCTCCCCTCAACCTGTTGTTGCTAGCGGCAGGCGGTAAGGCAGGGGTCGCCAGTCAATTTCCGGTCCGAGGCACTAATTAGGCATTGCGCACTCGACTGACGTCACGATCTGCTGGCACAGGAGATCGTGGCGGTAGTGTTTAGCGCCACCAAAAAATGTCTAGTTAATTTTGCAAGCGGCACAAAAATCACTGCGCCCGACTGCTAGTTGCTTTGCGCCCCACTTGGCACCCTCTTAAGGCACTAACGGGAAGCGCAAGCTGAATTTTTCCCGCATAGAAACATAGAAGATAGGAGCAGGAGTAGGCCATTCGGCCCCTCGAGCCTGCTCCGCCATTTAATGAGATCATGGCTGATCATCCAAATTCAGTACCCTGTCCCTGCTTTCTCCCCATATCCCTTGATCCCTTTAGCCTTAAGAAATATATCTAACTCCTTCTTGAATATATTTAATTAATTGGCCTCAACTGCCTTCTGTGGTAGAGAATTCCATAGGTTCACCACTCTCTGTGTGAAGAAATTCCTCCTCATCTCTGTCCTAAATGGCTTACCCCTTATCCTTAGACTGTGACCCCTGGTTCTGGTCTCCCCCGCCATCGAGAACATCCTTCCTACATCTAGTCTGTCTAGTCCTGTTAGAATGTTATAAGTTTCAATGAGATCCCCTCTCATTCTTCTAAACTCCAGCGAATATAAGCCCAATCGACCCAATCTCTCCTCATACGTCATTCCTGCCATCCCAGGTATCAGCCTGGTGAATCTTCGCTGCACTCCCTCCATGGCAAGAACATCCTTCCTCAGATAAGGCAACCAAAACTGCACACAATACTCAAGGTGTGGTCTCACCAAGGCCCTGTACAACTGCAGCAAGACATCCTTGCTCCTGTACTCGAATCCTCTCACTATGAAGGCCAACATACCATTTGCCTTCTTAACTGCCTGCTGCACCTGCATGCTTACCTTCAGCGAAGGTGCACAAGGACACTCAGGTCTCGTTGCACTGGGGGTTTGGGTGAGAGGAATGCCTTGGTCATTGTAGGACTGCTTTTTGGTGTTGTTGGGTAGGGGGGAACTTAGTACAGCACTTGAGAGTCATATGGGTACACTGGAGCAAGTTAAGTAAATCAGACCATTATGAGGCCATCCGGGGCCTCCCAGGCAGCAATGTGCGCCACTGCTGGTGCTATCTCCAGGTCAGCTTTGTCTTCCTGCTCCTCCTCGTCTTCCACCTGTTCCTCCTCCTCTGAAGAAGAAGAAGTTGTGTGCTCTGCGCCTTGCTCCGCCTGCAGCTCCAATCCTCGCTGCTGCGCTATGTTGTGCAGCGCGCAGCAAACAACGATGATTCTGGAAACCCTGCCTGGTGTGTACTGAAGGGCTTCTCCAGATCTGTCAAGGCATCTGAAGCACATCTTCATCATGCCGATTGCTTTCTCTACGACACTTCTGGTGGATATGTGGCTGTCATTATAACACTCTTCGGCCTCATTACTTGGCCTCCTCAAGGGTGTCATCAGCCATGGCTTCAGTGGATAGCCCTTGTCTCCAACCAGCCAGCAGGTAAGTCAGTTTGGAGGTGCGAAGAGCTGAGGGAGGGTGGACTGCCCCAGAACGAAAGAGTCATGATAGCTGCCAGGGAATCTGGCGCACACATGCATGATGATCTTTTTATGTTATAGACGAGCTGCATATTGAGGGAGTGGAAGCCCTTGCAGTTCACAAACACTCTTGGGTGATATGGAGGTGCCTTAATGGCCACATGGGTGCTGTTAGATCTGTGATTCTGAGGGTATGCTGTTATTCAATAACCACACGGATGCTGTAACTTAACAATAAACAGGTATTTACTGGAGGAGGGTAGTCTCAAGACTGGGGGTACAGAGGCATGCGCAAAGCTTATATACAGGTGTGGTCACTACCGGTACTACAGTATACAGGAGCTGTAAAAGTAGTTCTGTCTTAAAGGCACATACACGTCGACGCGTTCCTGTGACGCTAAGATCTGATCGACGTGGCGTCTCACAATGTTCTCCCCGACATCCACTGTGTACATTAATGGCCCCTGCCTTGTGCATGTCATTCCGGGTTGCCATTTCTCTGTTCGATAGTCATGGGCCAAGACTGGTTGCCCTACATTGAAGCTCCTTGTCGGCTTCTCATTGATGTGCTGGAATTGTTTGTCCTCAACATTTCTTCGCACATTTGGTCTGAGCAAGTCCAGACGAGATCTCAACCTTTGGTTAAAGAACATCATGGCCGGGGTCTGGTTGGTAACTGCATGTGTCGTGTTTCGGTAGGCTAATAATAAATTGTCCATCTTATGCTGTAGTGGACTTTCATCGTCGCACATGGCCTTTATCGCCTTCTTAAAGGTTTGTACGAACCTCTCAGCCAATCCATTTGTGGCTGGATGATACGGGGCGGATGTGTAATGCCTTACCCCATTCCTTCTCATAAATTTTCGAAACTCTTCGGACACAAACTGTGGTCCATTATCAGAGCAAATCTGCTCTGGCAAACCGTTTCTGGCAAATATGGTCCGTAGGACTGCAATCGTTTTCTCTGTAGTGGTTGAAGACATTTTTATCACCTCAGGCCACTTTGAATGAGCATCCACTGCTATTAAGAGCATTGAGTCCATGAATGGACCAGCAAAATCAATATGCACCCGTTGCTATGGAGAGGAGGGCCACTCCCATGGGTGTAGAGGGGCATGTGGTGGTGCATTTTTGACCTTCTGGCATCCTAGGCAGCTCTTAGTTAGGTCTTTGATTTGTTGATCGATTCCCGGCCACCACACATAAGCCCTAGCAAAGCTTTTCATTTTCACTCCCCCCAGATGACCTTCATGTAGCTCATTTAGCACTCTCTCCCTTAACTTGGGTGGAATCACCACTCTAGATCCACACATCACTGTCCCCTGGCATACTGACAGCTGTTCTCTTCTGGATGAGAATGCTGGCAACAGTGAGTTGCCATGTGTTGGCTATCCCCTCACCGTCAAATCATATACCCGAGACAGCGTCGTATCATTGCGGGTCTCCTTCTCTATATCCGCGTTCGTTACTGGCAATCGTTCAATTATTGACGAATAAAATATCTCGATAGGGTCCACTGCTGGTGCTTCCTCCACAGTAGGCAGTGGCAGGCGCGATAGCCCATCAGCGTTCCCATGCTGTTTCGTGCCTTTATATTCTATTTCATATTGATTCGCCCCTAGAAACAGGGACCATCTTTGTAACTGTTGTGCAGTCATCACTGGAACGCCCTTCTTAGGATTAAAGATGGAGACAAGTGGTTGGTGGTCAGTCAGCAAGGTGAGCTTCTGCCCATGCAGATAGTGGTTGAATTTTTTTACTCCCCATACTAGGCTGAGGGCCTCCCTGTCAATCTGGGCGTAGTTGCGCTCGGCTGAGGTTAGTGACCGAGACGCAAAGGCTACTGGCATCTCCAACCCGTCTGGGAATTTGTGCGACAGCACCGCTCCAATACCATAGGGTGATGCATCACATGCCCAACGAATTGGTAGTGCTGGGTTGAAATGGGCCAACACCTCTTTTGATGTGATCAATTCTTTACACTTCTGGAAAGCTGGCCTACGTTCGTCATCCCACTTCCATGGTACCCCTGTTTGCAGTAGGGTGTTCAGTGGGTGTAATACCGTGGACAAATTTGGTAAGAACTTGTGGTAGTAGTTTACCAGCCAGAGGAACGACCTCAGTTGTGACACATTTTCCGGTGCTGGAGCCTTGACTACTGCCTCAATCTTTTCAGGGGACTTATGTAACCCCTCTTCATCGATGGCGTGGCCACAATTTGAGATCTGTTTCTGGAAAAACTCGCACTTGTGGCGATTAGCTCATATCCCATACTCCTTTAATCTTGTGAGCACCTTCTCCAAGTTGGCGAGGTGATCACTGTCATTTTCGCCAGTGACCAAGATGTCGTCCAAATAACACTGGGTCCCTGAAATCCCTTGCAGGACCTGATCCATCGCCCTTTGCCAGATAGCCGGAGCCGAGGCTACTCCGAACACCAGCCGGTTGTATTGATAGAGACCTTTATGAGTGTTGATCGTAAGGTATTGTTTCGAAGCTTCTTCTACCTCCGTTTGCAAGTACGCCTGGGCTAGATCAATTTTGGTGAAGCATTTACCTCCAGATAGCGAGGCGAAAATATCCTCAATTCGAGGAAGCAGATATTGTACTGTGTGAAGGACTGGGTTCACTGTCACCTTCAAATCCCCACAGATTCGGACCTTCTTTCGTTCCCCAGGCATGTTACTCAATGACCTCTTCATTACAGGAATGATGGGTGTAGCCCACTCGCTCCAGTCCACTTTGGACAGTACTCCTGAACGTTCCAACCCTTCCAGCTCTGCTTCAACAGCTGGTCTGATCGCATAAGGCACTGGTCTGGCCTTAAGAAACTTTGGGCTTGCATTTTCCTCTATTTTAATCGTTGCTGTTATTCCTTTTAGTGTTCCTAGTCCCTCCTGGAACACTTCTTTTGCGTCGGCTAGCATTCTTGACAGTCGTCCAGGTGTGACGTCGTCATCCTTTTTGGCCTCAACCTTCAGTGCCTGTATGGAATGCCAATCTAATTGTATCATCCAGATCCATTCACGTCCTAGCAGTGGTGGTCCTCCATCTGGCAATACATATATATCCATTTTAGGTATTTCCTGGCCTTTGTATATCACTTTCACCCTTATTTTTCCTTTGGGGTAGACTTTTTGCCCCGTATACGTCTTCAAGACAGTCTCTGTAGCTTTCAAGGATATATGTGAAAATAGCCACTTGTAGTCCCTTTGGTTTATGACTGTTAGGGCTGATCCTGTGTCCAATTCCATTTTCACTTGGACTCCGTCTATCTTGAGTGTAACCCAGATAGTCTGGTGATCCTCCATTTCGGTTACCTTATGTAGTTTCAGACAACCCAGCTCCTTGCTTCCGGAATCTGTGTCACTTTTCTTGTTCGTCTGAACCACTGTCCATCAACCGGTGTACCTTTTTGTACTTCTCCTGTGGAGATTTCATACTGTTGGATTTCTTCCCAGACCTGCAGACTCTTGCTATGTGTCCTGCTTTTCCACACTGTCTGCACACTTGGTCCTTGAACCAGCAATCCTTCTGGTCATGTGTTGTCCTGCCACAGCGATAGCACTTCCCTGTTCCATAGGACATTTCATTGGTGCCATATTCTTGCGGTCTCCGTTGTATCTCTGCAGCGCCCCTTGCGGCTGCTTCGTGTGATACTGCCATACTGAAAGCCTTGTTCAGCGTAAGATCCTTTTCTGATAGAAGCTGTTTCTGGGTTCCTTCACTTTGTAGCCCAGACACAAACTTGTCCCTTAACGTATCTGCTAGTCCCGCTCCAAACTGGCAGTGTTTCGATAGCTTGCGCAGTTCCGTTAGGTACTCAGCATTGCTTTCGTCTTTGTGCTCGTTCCTTTTATGGAACTTAAATCGTTCTGCAATCAGCAGCGGTGTGGGGTTTAAGTGGTCCTGTAGGATTTCTACTATGCTTTCGAAATTCTTGTTCACCGGCTTCTCAGGGGTTATTAGATTTCGCAGTAACCCATAAGTTTTTGCACCCATGGAATTTAACAAAACCAGTGCTTTATTAGCATCTGGCACTTCATTCGCCCTGCAGTACACCTCAATACGTTCCACATATGTCGCCCAATCTTCGACTTCATTGTCGAACGTAGATATACTGCCACTCTTCTGAATCCCTGGGTATGATTTAACTGTCAAAAATGGCGTCTCCCACGCTTCCCCTTCTTCTCCGCTGGCACAAAATGGCGTCTCCCGCGCTTTCCTTCCTTCCCGTGCTCGCCCATCTTCTCCGCTGTGGCTTTTAAAAATAGCATCTCCCGCGCTCTTCCTTCTTCTCCGCGGCTCAATGGCGTCTCCCGCGCTCTCCCTTCTGCTCCCCGCGGACCCTGTTCAGCCCGTGAGCCCTGGCTGTGCTCTGCGCGTTCTTCTTTTTATTTATTTATTTATTTTTCTCAACGCCGCTCGGTCTTGAACCCGGCTGTTTCTTTACCCTCTCTCTCTCCGTTTTTTTTTTCTCGACGCCGCTCGGTTTTCAATCCCCGGCTGCGCCCTGTGCGCTTCACCCTCTGTCTTACCCCGTCGACGCTGCTCGGCTTTCTCTCCGCCATCGGTCGGCTCCAGCTGCCGCTGTCCGGGAAGGGTCTGCGCTGTACCTGTCGTCAATCTCTTGCTGATCGTCGTGGCTGGGGAACCAAGCCCGGCTCTCCACAGCCTCCCCTGCGATGTTCACTCTCTGCCTGACGACTGAACGGTTGCTCGTGGTCGACGCCCGTGTTCCTGGCCTCGACTTTTTTTTTGTTGCAGGTAGATTCGAATCGACACTCGTTGCCACTGTTAGATCCGTGATTCTGAGGGTATGCTGTTATTCAATAACCACATGGATGCTGTAACTTAACAATAAACAGGTATTTACTGGAGGAGGGTAGTCTCAAGACTGGGGGTACAGAGGCATGCG
This sequence comes from Somniosus microcephalus, assembly GCF_052327205.1. Taxonomy (NCBI): domain Eukaryota; kingdom Metazoa; phylum Chordata; class Chondrichthyes; order Squaliformes; family Somniosidae; genus Somniosus; species Somniosus microcephalus. The sequence goes on from NC_140994.1 coordinate 181,062,189, forward strand.
CAAAGCTTATATACAGGTGTGGTCACTACTGGTACTACAGTATACAGGAGCTGTAAAAGTAGTTCTGTCTTAAAGGCACATACACTACAGGTGCAGTTGATGATGCCCTGCACCTGTGGGAAGCCAGCCAGAGCTGCAAAGCTGAGCGCCCATTCACTAACACTAGCTTCATCAGTGGCAAAGTTTACATAAGTGGCTGACTTGTCAAACATGGCATCGGTCACTTTGGTGGGCAGCCGACTGCGAGATCCTACAAATGTTTGCTGCAGATCCCTGGAAGGAGCCTGAGGTGAAGAAGTTGAGGGTAGTGGTGACTTTGACAACCACTGGTAAGGCGTGTCCACCAGGTCCTCTGGACAGTGGGTCTTGTTCCAGCAAGCTACAAATGTCTGCGACAGCCTGAGCCTCCTGAAGCGCTGCTGTTCAGTCATGTCCAGGAAGCTCATTCTCTGCCTGTATACCCTGTGTTGTGGGGTTCGCCTCTGGCATGGTGCAGCCCTGTGCTGATCCCCTCTCTCCTGTGGAACATCAGGTTGGTGAGGAGAAGGCTATTGGTGTTGTTGCTGCTGCTGCTGCTGGTGTGGTTGGTGTTGTTGATGCTGAGGCTCATCTTGGTCCGATTCTGAGGTCCAAGGTAAGATAGTATAAGTGACACCCATGCTGATGTGATAGATGGCAGGTAAAGTGGAGATCAGAGGCCCAATCCCTCAATGTTGTGATAGTGAAAAGCAATGTGGGGAGAGTGGCTTCCGAGGTTGCAGTAATGACCTGCAAACTGCTGAAAACTACATCTCTGCACAAAATGGAGTCAGTAAGAGCCTTTCCATTAGGCAAGGAAGCAGGTGTAATGTGGGAGTATTTATGTGTTTTTTCCAGCTGTCACTTAATGAACTCGCACAATGGCCACTGAGCTTCCGCCTCCCCATCACAAGCAAGGTTCCCGAGGTGCGTGAATCCCGTGCCAAAGCCAAAACTTGGTGTTAAAAAGCCTCTTAAGGGTCTCTCAATGAGCATTTAAGTACTTCAATGAGGTCGCCCGCCTCTCCCGAGCGGGTCCGTGGCATGCTGGCAAACGCACCTGAGTTAAATGTGGAAGTCGGCGGGATGACGGCGGGTTCCCGACTCGCTGGCAATTTCCCTGATTTTTACTGCTGACCCACCCCCCAAACCCACACACTCGGCACTGGGAAAATTCCAGCCTTAATGTCTATTTTAATGGAAGTGGTTCTAGACACCTAAATAGACAGTGGCTGCAGTAAAACAGAAGAAAACTGGTATGAAATTTATATTTTTTTATCTTCTAAAAATACTTTAATAGATCAACAAGAGAAAATATATAGTTAAAGTAATAGAAACAGGAGAGGTTCACAGAATCACAGAATCCCCACAGTGCAGATGGAGGCCATTTCGGCCCATCGAGCCTGCACCGACACATATCCCACCCTATCCCCGTAACCCCACGTATTTAATCCCCTAACACTATGGGTCAATTTATCATAACCAAATCAACCTAACCCGCACATCTTTGGACTGTGGGAGGAAACCGGAGCACCCGGAGGAAACCCACACAGACACAGGGAGAATGTGCAAACTCCACACAGACAGTCGCCCAAGGCCGGATGTGAACCCGGGTCCCTGGCGCTGTGAGGCAACAGTGCTAACCACTCTGCCACCCACCGAATGGGGAAGAAGAGAGATTGGGTGAACAAGGAGTATTGAAGTGTTTCTTTTAGTTTTATACAGTTAGCGTAACAGTAATATAGCTGCTCCTTATATTTGAGTAGCTTTGCTATGATAATGTTTGTTTTGGTGTTGCAGTGTGTCAGCTGAAAACTTAAAAACTCTCCGGCCCTGCGGATCTTTTAATTCCTTGGACTCTACTCCATTTTTTATTTTGTTAAATCTTGGCTTATTTATCTTTGTCTTTTCCTGTATTAATTTTTGTCATGTGGTTGTTCACTTGATATGGGATCTTGATTTTACTTTTGATTAAGCTTGATCTTGTTTTAGCACAGTTGCCTCAATTATTAAATTCAGTTCTATTGCCATTTTTAATCTCATGTTCTAATATAGAATAGAATGAAAATGTATTTGTTTTTGCCTAGTTGCCAACTTCCATATATTTAAAAAGTGAAGCCTGAGGCAGTGCAAACCTGTGGAAAAGTCTTGTCAAATCTGCTGGGAATGAAATTTATGGAGCATTTGATTAACAATGAAGACATATTTAAAAATTAATTCTGCATAGCAAAACACAATGAGGCCAAGTGTTACACTCTGGGCTCCCCCCCCCCAGTTTTTGCAAATTTAATCTTATCATTGCATACTTGATACAGAAAGACCAGCAATATCAGCACTATAGATATAATTGACAAATGCTTTGAGTTTGCAACACTGTATTTGCTGATTAGGAGGAACTAAACTTAATGTTTGGTTTCTGAATACACCTTACTGTATGTTTAGGTGGCAGTCACCTAAACAAGCCACATGTTCATTTACAGTTCGATTTCACTGTACATCACCAAGTCGCTGAATTTAAGCATGCACATTTGGCAAACTTTACGTTGAAGACTGTAGCAGTTGTGTGAAGCCTAAAGGAAGTTATCCTCAAGAAGAATATGTGTTAAAGGTAATTCTAAGGAGTATGTGCAGTGTTCCGGTGTTTATACTGGTCATGTTACACCTGTGTGAAATTCATATAGCTTTTGTAAAAAGGGAGGCAAATATAAAAGTGGTGTCAAGTGTTTCATGGAACAGCTTGATGCAACCTCCTACTGCTTCCACTGACTTGGGCGTTTTCCATTATTTGACTGTGCCTTATGTTATCACAGTCTATGGCTAAAGGCCAATGCTTGCAAGACATGAGTTTCCATGCTGACTGTAGCCATGATGTTAGAAGTACTGCAGGACTACTGTGCCTGTTAATACAAGTTACCATCAGTTTTTAAATATTGGCCCATATTTTCCGATCGCAGGCCTCCCGCGGGTGGAGGACTGCGATCTGGAAAAATTTGCGCCCTTACCTGAGGGCTCCCGGGAGGTGCACAGTTCTGATGCTGGGTTTCTCCAAATTCCAAGTGTTCAGGGTCCACGTCTCCCAGGGGCGCATTTAGTTCACAGAAGGGAATCTCCCTTCATACACTCGACAGATAGACCTGTCAAATTTATGAATGGAGATCAATGAAAAAACATAGTAAAACTTTAAATAATTTTTTTTTAAATGACTTGAAACTACAATAAATTAAGTATTTTAAACAAAAATTTAAGTTTTTGAAAAAAGTATTAAAGTATTTTACGGGGCTAAAAATAAACTTACCTTTTTTTAAAGTATTTTTAAATGATAAATCAGTGAAAAAAAATGTTTTAATGTTTTTTTTCTACTCTTCTCCTGGTACCTGCTTTTACCAGGCGTAAACATTGTAAGGGTTTTCTGCGGGAAGAGGTTCTCCAAAAAGCGGAACTATCCGCCCGCAGAGACTCTTCTCCAGGGCAGCCGGAGGATCTGTCAAGAGGATTCTTGACAGATCGTAAATGCCGGTTTTCAGCGCATGCGCTGTGCATGACTAAAACCGGCATTTCCGATGTCCCTACGGGTGGGTACACAGCACGTACCCACCCGTAGGGATCGGAATATCTGGCCCAATAACAAAAAGTTCATTTTCAGTCTGGTTTTAAGAGCAATTTTCACCCAGTTCAGTGCCCCAAAAATTGGGTTTAGAGATACAGCCATGATTCTTCTTCTTGGCTGTCTGGTAATTTGCAGATTATCTCACCTCCTCAACACCTCTAATAATCTCCACTCCGCAGCTTTCTCCCCCAAACTGTAATCACGCTTATTGTGGCCCTGAATATTCAATCAGTGTTATCTGGGAACAAAGGACTGCTCACAGTCTTTCTCTGCAAGAATGGCTGCCCTTAATAAACATTCAATTTGAGATTTTAATTCTATGTGTGGATGAAATAATAAAAAATAATTTATATTGGGAAGAAGGTGCAAGAGGAGTATTAAATGGAAAACTGTTGTGACCATGCAGTCCTGTTGAATCAACAGCTATTGAGTGCATTGGTAGTATTACATTATAGGCTGGATTTTGCTGGCGCTCAGAGTGTGGGTTTGGAGGCGGGTCCGCTGTCAAAATAGCAAAGATTGACAGCAGGTAGGAAACCTGCTGTCAACCCGCCTCCACGCGAGTCTCCCAGGTGTTGGATCTGCCTCCGCAGAACTGACCTGACACCAAGCCGTGGGGGAGACAATTTATATAATTAAATGGCTTGTTAACTCCCAATTTAATGCTAGTTTGAGCCTACCTTGTAATTTTACGTGCTCCCCCACGGGTTACTTGCTGCTCGGGGAACACGCCAGCTCACCCTGTCATGGGTTGAGTCTGCTATGATTTATCTGATAAGCTGACAGCTGCAGAAGTGGTATAAAGGATACCATGTTACAGCTGTTCAGTTTCAGAGCTCGGAAACTGTTGCTTACTGCATTTGTAAGACAGAGCTTTCTTTAGCTTGCAAGTGTTTAGAGCCAACTCTCTATCCAGTGCCACCTCATTGGAACAACCTCTCTGTAAGGGGTTACATTCCCTTCCTCCTTACAACGTTCTTGGACCCCAGCATTACAAGAACAGAATATACGCGACAAACAGGTTTTGGCTCAACCTTGAATTTGTTAGTTTATTAAACCAACAAAACCACAGTACAAACCCCTTTTATGATTGATTTGACTGAAACTTAATTATTACAAACAAGTACAAACCCCTTTATGATTTGTCTGAAACTTACAATCACCCACGGGGCTGGTCGTTACTGATGTTGATTGTAGGCCTGGATCCAGAGATGACTGATCTCCATCCTTCTTCACCTGACTGCAGTGCCCACGCTTCGATATTGTCCTTTCTTATAGTGCTCCAGTCCTGCTATCACGCACACCTGGACCTCAGGCGTAGATTCAGTTAAGAGCCAGCTGGAATGCTGGATCTTCACATCTTGTTATCTTGTTCTTTCAATCTCCTGAGCTATGCAGAACTGCAAGGTCAGAAACAACTCTTTATCTCCTCCCCTGCTGTTTACACAGCAGAAAGATAATGTGATTCCCCTTATGGTGACGGGCGCTTAGCTCATAGCATTGTTCGGGTGTTCCATTTTTGTCAGGAACTGATCATTGTACATAATTGCAGTTAACTTGTGGTATTGTCCAGTTGTTAATGTTCTCCAAACCGATCACAAATCAGGGATTTAGGTAACTCATTCTCTCTGTACATTGAGGTTAACTGTTTCATGTCTTTCATCTCTCACCATTGACAGATCGCTTCTGTTATCTCATCTGCAGCTGCCATCTATTCCAGCAACGTCGGTGCCCTTGAAAAAATCACACCTTGGTCCTCTGAATCCTTCCACGATCAGCCCCAACACCAACATCACCAGGCACACTAACATCCCCAACAACATCACCAACCTTGTCCACCATCACCTGATGCACAGGACACCTGACAACATTGCTGCCCAGGAGGCCAGCGATGGCATCACCATGGCCAGATTTACTTCACTTGACGCTGTACACCCCAGCTGCCACATGATGCGCCAGTTTAACACCACGCCACACCAGCACCATAAGACATTCCTACAATGACCAAGCTGTCCCTTTCACACTCATCACCATTGCGGGGGATACCGTTTATGTCTCACCATTCACTGCAACTCACAAAGACACTTCCAAAGGTGAGCACAGATCTGTACAATAAGGCAAAGTGTTGAAAATAAAGATTTCAATGTTTGACAACACATTAACAGAAAATTTACATGAACATGGCATAACACACCCAAGTACCTACCCTTGTGTGTTGTTAGTTGGTATGCTTGCAGTAGAATGAGGGTAAGTGTGAGGGTGGCTAGTGAGATGGGAAGTGATAATGTAGATAGAGAGGGATGGATGGAGGTGCACGGTAAGTTGGTGTGAGTAAGGCTGTACAGGAGTAGGGTAGGGAAGGCAGAGTGATGGGGATGTGATGAGTGGCACAGCAAGATAAGGTTGAGTGTGGTTTTGTAGTAACATTTCGTGATCTACTGAGATCATTGAAAGGTTGGCGCCACTGCAGCCAGGCACTCCTGACGATATTCCTGCTTGTGTCCTTCTGTGCAATGTGCAACCAGGCTGTGTTGATCTTCTGGGGAGGTCTCTTCCACCCATCGGAAGGGAAGAGAACCTCCCTGCGTGCTGTGACTCCCATAAGCATATGGAGGGGGTCAAATGTGAGCCTGGGTGCAGCCGTGCACCTCTGTGCAGTGCTTGTCAATGTTTGCAGCACCTCAATGCTGCAGAACACTGACAGCTCAACTGTCAAACTCAATGTGGCTATGGTCCCTTTAAGGAAACCAGCTGACGACACATCATCAAATGACATCATCAGACCCGCTTCCTATTAATTGGCAAGGAACCCCGCAGGGCGGGCTTAACAAGGCCAATCTAAAGGAAATCTTTTTCAGAGAGCGGCTGCAGACAGGAGCGGGACCAGAAACCGCCAACCAGCTCGCCTGCCACCATCCCGCCTCCACAGGGAAAATCCAGCCCTTTGTTTCATGCTAAAATTAGAATTTTCATTGTTGTGTGAAAAGGATATAATATTTCCATAGGTATCCTGACCATACTGTGATGGAAAATTCTCTACTGTTTACCTTCCCATTCTGTTTTATGAAGCTTTCTAATCTTGAGTGTTGACATAGTGTTGCTTTCACCTCCCTGTGGGGATATAGTTGGCTGAAAGATGTTATGAGTGGGCTGGTAGCTTTCTGCTCAGTTAGTTTTGCTTTTTGGCAGTTTATGACATATAATCTCCATGGGACAGAAATAAAAAGAAGCTTGGTACTGTTTCTAATTATTATCACTTGCAGAGCATTGTGTCTATGTTGACTTTTTATATGAAGACTCCTGTTATTGTGAAAGAGGGTTTTCAGAAAAATACAATATAATGCAGAGATAGGCATGTTTGTCCTTATGAAATTATTGGAGTGGCTGTTGCCACCACCTTTACTGCCCTTTTATCAGGGTCACACGACCTTTACTCAGCACACCTGCCACATGAAAAGTGAATTTTGAACTTTTTTAAATAGTGTAACCATGTTAAATCAAACAATAATTGAATTAATGCTGATGGTTTGTCTTGTAACTGTTTGCCAGCTATCTTTTATCAAATATATTTATTCCGTGCTCGATGGCACATTAATTTGGTATAAATATATTTGATAAGTCACTCACGTTCTTTGGATATCATGTTCTTGGAAGCATTTCTGAAATTAGCCTAGCCTGAAGTTTAATTTTAGATCTGGATTTTAGAGCAAAGTTTATTTGTACTTGTACATGACTTTACTGAGATTTGCTATCTAATTAGCGTAACCTTGAATAGTATTTATGGGTTGTGTTCATAAAAGCTATTCCATGAGGATTGGCTAAACTAATGTTATTTTTATAAACAAGTGATGCTATTGCTTCCTTGTGGGTTTTCAGACGGGTTCAGTTCCTGAAAATCCAAGAGCATCCTTTTCTGAGAAAACATCTTAACTCCATCATATTGCCCATTAAAGTTTGCACAGTCTCTGATGTTGGCTCAGTATTATTTATATTTAATGTTTGATTTTTGATTTTATAGAAGCAATTATGATGAGTGATGTGATGGCCGCTCTGATCTCATTATTTATTCTCTTTATTAATCTGGCTAATTGTCCTGCAAGATGATTTACTAAATATCAATTCCATTTAAAAAGACTTCAGAGCTAATCTCCAAATTTCAGAACTTCCTGTTTTTCTCCATGAGAGGTCTTTGAGAATTCTCTGCAAAACTGCCCCTGCCTTTTTGTCAGTGTTCTGTAATGATTTAAAATGACTTGTGTAATAGATACATTGGAAAGTTTGTTTAATCCAAAAATAAGTTTGATATTTGGCCAGCCCTGGTCATTTATAACTTACTTTAAAATAAGCAGTAACATTTTAATTCTTGACACAATAACACTGTTGAAAACAACAGAAACTAGCAATTTTGCAATAGTGTAACAGGGGACACGCTCTCTCTCGCCATTTGCCAAACTATTATTGGACCCCGGTGTTTCCAGAATCAGAAGTCCAGACTCAGTTGAATGAGACAATAACAATTTATTTAGATTCAGAACAGGCCAACAGCCAATGCAGCATACTCCACTCTGAACACAGCACAACAAGCTATAGAAATGAGCAAAATAAAGGGTAATTCATTGGTCAAATACCCTCCTTAGAAATCATTATTGGCAATGTACCTAGACAGTACTGGCATACTGTGCCGGTGCTCCAATGTGCTATGCCAGGATGATGGAACAGACATTTGGGCTTGTAATTGAGCAAGTTCTCATTCTTAGCCACGGCATTACAAAGAGATACCTACTTAAAGATGGGGGAGGGATTGGCATCAGGCAAAATAATTGGAGCCTATGTCACCTGGGTTGCACTTTCTGGTTGCTGGCTATAGAATAGCATTGGCAGCGATACAGGAGCAAGCCTTGTGACCAGCATCTTGGACAAGGAACAGTGTAGAGAATAATTTCTTTGTAAGGTTTTCTGTTGTGTATGTACCTTTAAGAGAATAACTGGTCTCAGACTGCAATACCGGCAGTGACCACCCCTGTATAAAAGGCGCTAGAGAGCCTCTGTTTTGTTAGATTCGTTTATGCCTTCCACCAGTAAAGTTCTGTTTGTTTCTCTCCTGCTAGTCCGTGTCTCAATCATTCACGGACTTAACACTGGCGACGAGGTAGAAAGAACTTACCTGCAACTCAGCAGCAGCTCCGACGACGATGAAGGTCGGAAGAAAAAAAAAAAAATAGAGTCCATTGAAACTCGAGGAACGGGCGTCGACCGTCAATCATCGGGTTCAAGGCTTTGCAGGGGTGACTTTCCAGAGCCAGGCTGGGTTCCTCGGTCCGTGGTTTCCCAGCTAATCGGGCTGGTGGCAGGTAGTGCTCTGATCCTTCCTGGGCTGCAACGGGGCCGGGCAGCGAGTCGGGAAGCAAGGAGAGAGAGAGAGGGTGGAGCATACAGGGCGCGGCCGGTGTTTCGAAGCTGGGCAGCGTTCGGACCTCAGAAGAGGGAGGGAAGTGTTCCAGAGGGTCCGCTCCACGACGGGAAGATAATAAAAGAAAACGAATGAATATTTAACGCGCAGGAAACCGTGGAAAGCAGCGCTAACAACAGCGGGGAAGAAGGAAAAGCGTGGGAGGCGCCATTTTGTTAAATCGGAGAAGAAGGCAAAGCGCGGGAGACGCCATTTTAGATTTGCAAGATGCCGAAGACTGGCTGTATCACTGCTTTTGATAATACATTAGAGGACTGGACCACGTATGTGGAAAGAGTAGAGGTATATTTCGAGGCAAACGATATAGCAGAGGGGAAAAAGGCATCGGTATTGTTAAATTTAATGGGCGCTAGAACGTACGGCCTATTGTGGGACCTGATTACTCCAGCCAAACCGAAGGCAAAGAGTTTTAACGAAATTGTTGCTGTTCTACAGGAGCACTTAAACCCTGCACCGCTGTTGATAGCAGAAAGATTTAAATTCCACAGGAGAACTCAGCACAAAGATGAGAGCAATGCTGAGTATCTTACGGAACTATGCAAGCTATCAAAGCACTGCCAGTTCGGAGCAGGACTGGCAGATACCCTACGGGACAAATTTGTCTGTGGACTCCTGAGTGAAGGAACACAGAAGAAGTTACTCGCAGAAAAAGAGCTGACGCTAGATAAGGCTTTCAGCGTGGCAGTATCGTATGAAGCAGCAGCCAGGGGAGCTGCAGAAATTCAACAAAAACCACAGGAATACAGCACCCACGAAATGACACGGGGATTTGCAAAATGTTATCGCTGCGGCAGAACTAACCATGACCAGAAGGACTGCTGGTCCAAAGACAAAGTATGCAGACAATGCGGGTAGATTGGACACATTGCATGAGTTTGTAGGTCTGGGAAGAAGACCAGCGACAACAAAAAGGCTACTAAGGAACCGTACAAGAAAGTACAAAAGATGACGGACAGTAGTTCCGAAGACCAGATGAGCGATAGTGAATCCGAGAACAGGAGATTAAGCTGTCTCAAACTTCACAATGTAATCGCAAAAGAGGATCACCGAACCATTTGGGTCACCCTCATGATAGCAGGGTCCCAAGTTAAAATGGAATTGGATACAGGATCAGCGCTAACTGTCATGAATCGACGAGGCTATGAGCGGCTATTTTCACACATACCCTTGAGAGAGACATCCATCGTCTTGACAATGTATACGGGGCAAAAAGTATACCCCAGAGGAAAAATAAGGGTGCCTGTCGAATACAATGGCAAGAAAATACGGAAATTGTATCTCTACATACTGCCAAATGGTGGACCACCGTTATTGAGACGGGAATGGATCAGGAAGATAAACTTAGATTGGCATTCCATTCATGCAATGACGGTGGACGGTAAAAAAGATGAAGACGTCACTCCTGGACGATTGTCAACAATCTTAGCTAACGCCAAAGAGGTATTTCAACAAGAACTGGGCACGCTTAAAGGCGTAACCGCCTCGTTAAAAATAGAAGAGAATGCAGTTCCCAAGTTTTTCAAAGCGAGACCGGTACCATATGCAATTTGTCCAGCCATCGAGGCAGAGCTGGAGAATCTGGAGAAGGTGGGCGTGTTGTCTAAGGTCGACTGGAGCGAGTGGGTGACACCCATCGTTCCTGTCATGAAAAAAACGTTAAGCAATAAGTCCGGAGAGCCAAGGAAGATTCGCATCTGTGGGGATTTCAAGGTGACGGTGAACCCTGTCCTTCACACAGTACAATATCCTCTTCCAAGGATAGAAGACATCTTCGCCTCACTGTCTGGAGAGAAGCGTTTTACAAAAATTGACCTAGCACAAGCATATTTGCAGATGGAGGTTGAAGAGCCCTCTAGGAAGTATCTCACGATAAACACTCACAAAGGTCTTTACCAATATCATCGATTGGTATTCGGAGTAGCATCGGCTCCGGCGATATGGCAAAGAGCGATGGAACAAGTCCTGCAAGGGATTCCGGGGACTCAGTGTTACTTGGACGACATCCTTGAACAGGTGAAGATGACAGTGAACACCTTAACAACCTAGAACAGGTGCTCACTAGACTACGGGAACATGGGCTGCGAGCCAACCGCCCCAAGTGCGAATTTTTAAAGAAACAGATATCGTATTGTGGCCACGTGATTGATGAAGAGGGGTTACATAAGTCCCCTGACAAAATTGAAGCGGTTGTTAAGGCCCCAGCGCCTGAAAATGTGTTGCAACTGAGGTCATTCCTCGGGTTGGTGAATTACTATCATAAGTTTTTGCCGAATTTGTCGACAATTCTGCATCCACTGAACGTCCTGCTACGAACGGGGGTAGCATGGAAATGGAGCGATGATTGTAAACGTGCTTTTCAGAAGAGTAAGGACTTAATCACTTCGAAGGAAGTATTGGCTCACTACAACCCAGCACTGCCAATCAGGCTGGCGTGTGATGCGTCTCCCTATGGCATTGGGGCGGTACTGTCACATAAATGCCTTGATGGTTTGGAGAGGCCGATAGCTTTTGCGTCACGCTCGTTAACTTCTGCCGAGCGTAACTACGCCCAGATTGACAGAAAGGCCCTCAGCCTAGTGTGGGGGGTGAAGAAGTTCAATCACTATCTGCACGGTCAAAAATTTACTCTAGTAACCGATCATCAACCTCTTGTCTCCATTTTCAACCCTCAGAAGGGCGTACCGATAATGACAGCACAACAGCTGCAGAGATGGTCCCTTTTCCTAGGGGCACACCAATATGACATCGAGTACAGGGGAACTAGACAGCATGGAAATGCTGATGGATTGTCACATCTACCGTTGCCGACGGTGGAAGAAGAAGACCTTGCAGTGGATCCAATGGAGTTATTCCACTCGACCATTGTCGAATGTCTCCCTGTGACGAATGCAAACATAGAAAAGGAAACACGGAATGACCCGACACTATCACGGGTCTATGATTTAACGGTGAAGGGATGGCCAGCACATGGCGGACCATTGCTGCCGGCATTTTCGTCAAGAAGAGGACAGCTGTCAGTGTGCAGAGGAACCTTGATGTGTGGATCCAGAGTAGTAATTCTACCAAAGTTGACGGATAGAGTGCTCAATGAGCTTCATGAGGGTCATCTGGGTAGGGTAAAAATGAAGAGCTTAGCCAGAGCGTTTGTGTGGTGGCCAGGAATCGATAGAGAAATTGAAGAGATGACCAAGAGCTGTGCAGGATGCCAGAAGGTCCAAAACGCCCCACCACAAGCTCCTCTGCATCCATGGGAGTGGCCCTCATCCCCATGGCAAAGGGTGCACATTGATTTTGCTGGTCCCTTCATGGACTCGATGTTTTTAATTACGGTGGATGCACATTCAAAGTGGCCAGAGGTAATAAAAATGTCCTCAACCACCACGGAAAAAACTATCGCAGTTTTACGAACCATATTCACCAGGAATGGGCTGCCTGAACAGATTTGCTCTGACAATGGACCACAGTTTGTGTCTGAAGAGTTCCGGAGGTTCTTAAAGAACAATGGTGTTAAGCATTACACATCTGCCCCATATCATCCAGCCACTAATGGATTGGCCGAGAGGTTTGTCCAAACATTCAAGAAGGCTATCAAGGCAATGTGTAATGAAGATATACCCCTACAACACAAGGTGGACAACTTCTTGTTTGCCTACCGGAATGCGACACATGCGGTTACCAACCAAACTCCAGCCATGATGTTCTTCAATCGAAGACTACGATGCCGCTTGGATTTGGTTAAGCCAAACGCCCGAAGAGATGTGGAGAACAGGCAGTTTCAGAATACGAATGAAAGGCCGACCAGGAGTTTTAAGATAGGTCAACCAGTTTTGGCCCGGGACTACCACACTGAGAAATGGCAGCCAGGAACAATTTGTACACGACAAGGACCTCTCATGTATACCGTGGATGTTGGGGAGAGCATTGTAAGACGCCATGCTGACCAGATTCTAGAGTCACTGGAAAACGTCAACTCCACACCACGATCTGATACACCTGGTAATGAAATCGACGTTCCAATTGCAGCTACCGCAGAACCGGTAATATTGGAAGCAGATGAACCAAACAACGACATTGATTTCGACTCAACATTGCCAGAAGAACCTGATACTCCAAAGAGGCATTATCCAGACAGAATCAGGAAGCCTCCTCAAAGACTGAACTTATAATTGCTTAAACTTAACCAATGTATCTAGCAACAGTAATTGTGATTGTAATTCGTTATCATTAGTGTTAAATGAATGTTATGTACTGTTTATCTAAAAGGGGAGGAATTGTTGTGTATGTACCTTTAAGAGAATAACTGGTCTCAGACTGCAATACCGGCAGTGACCACCCCTGTATAAAAGGCGCTAGAGAGCCTCTGTTTTGTTAGATTTGTTTATGCCTTCCACCAGTAAAGTTCTGTTTGTTTCTCTCCTGCTAGTCCGTGTCTCAATCATTCACGGACTTAACATTTTCCATGTGTAAAAAATGTTTTGTTACAACAATATGGCCACTAGGAAACTGAACGTGAGAGATACAGCTTTAGTATTTTGTAAAAGTAATACATTGCATTTGGAAATAACAACCCCAGATTGCCATCATTAATCATTCATAAGAACATAAGAACATAAGAAATAGGAGCAGGAGTAGGCCAATTGGCCCCTCGAGCCTGCTCCGCCATTCAATAAGATCATGGCTGATCTGACCCTAACCGCCAATCCACTATGACAGGACTATCTCCTGAATCTAACAGAATTAGACACACGAAACAGGAGCAGGATCAGGCTACATGGCTCCTGGGCCCGCTCTGCTACCCACAGGGCCATGACCGATCCGCACCTAAACTCATGTCCAAATTCCTGCCCGCTCCCCGTAACCCTTAATTCCCTTTTCTTCTAGGAAACTGTCTGTTTCTGTTTTAAATTTATGTAATGATGTAGCTTCGACAGCTTTTTGGGGCAGCATATTCCATGGACCTACCACCCTCTGAGTGAAGTAGTTCCTCCTCATCTCAGTTTTGAAAGAGCAGCCCCTTATTCTAAGACTATGCCCCCTAGTTCTAGTTTCACCCATCATCTGGAACATCCTCCCCGCATCCACCCGATCCAACCCCTTCACAATCTTATATGTTTCAATAAGATCGCCTCTCATTCTTCTGAACTCCAATGAGTAGAGTCCCAATCTACTCAATCTCTCCTCATATGTCCATCCCCTCATCCCCGGGATTAACCGAGTGAACCTTCTTTGTACTGACTCGAGAGCAAGTATGTCTTTTCTTAAGTATGGACACCAAAACTGTATGCAGTATTCCAGGTGCGGTCTCACCAATACCTTGTACAACTGAAGCAATACCTCCCTATTTTTATATTCTATCCCCCTAGCAATGAAAGCCAACATTCCATTGGCCTTCTTAATCACTTGCTGCACCTGCATACTAACCTTTTGAGTTTCGTGCACCAGGACCCCCAGATCCCTTTGTACTTCAGTACTTTCCAGTTTCTTGCCATTAAGATAATAACTTGCTCTACGATTTTTCCTGCCAAAGTGCATAACCTGACACTTTCCAGTATTGTATTCCATCTGCCAAGTCTCTGCCCACTTACTTAGCCTGTCTATGTCCCCTTGCAGGTTTTTTATGTCCTCCTCTCTCACTACTTTCCCTCCCATCTTAATATCATCTGCAAACTTTGATATGTTACACTCGGTCCCCTCCTCCAAATCGTTAATATAGATTGCAAAGAGTTGGGGACCCAGCACTGACCCCTGCGGAACACCACTGGTTACTGATTGCCAGTCTGAGAATGAACCATTTATCCCAACTCTCTGCCTTCTGTTAGATAGCCAATCCTCTATCCATGCCAGAATATTACCCCCAATCCCGTGATTTTTTATCTTAAGCAATAATCTTTTGTGTGGCACCTTGTCAAATGCCTTTTGGAAGTCTAAATACACTACGTCCACTGGTTCACCTTTATCCACCCTGTATGTTACTTCCTCAAAGAACTCCAGCAAATTTGTCAAACATGACTTCCCCTTCATAAAACCATGCTGACTTTGTCTTATTAAACTATGATTATCCAAATGTCCTGTTACTGTCTCCTTAATAATGGACTCAAAAATTTTACCTACCACAGATGTTAGGCTAACCGGTCTATAGTTTCCAGCCTTCTGTCTACTGCCCTTTTTAAATAAGGGTGTTACATTAGCAGTTTTCCAGTCTGCTGGGACCTTTGCTGAGTCCAGGGAGTTTTGGAAGATTATTACCAATGCATCCACAATCCCTACCGCCACTTCCCTCAAGACCCTTGGATGTAAGCCATCAGGTCCAGGCGATTTATTCGCCTTGAGTCCCATTATTTTACCGAGTACCACTTCCTTAGTGATTTTGATCGTGTTTATCTCCTCCCCCCCTATAGCCCCCTGCTTGTCCAGTGTTGGGATATTCTTGGTGTCCTCTACTGTAAAGACTGATACAAAATATTCATTCAGTGTTTTTGCCATCTCCATATTTCCCACCATTAATTTCCCGGTCTCATCCTCTAAGGGACCAACATTTACTTTAGCCACCATTTTTCTTTTTATATAACTATAAAAACTCTTACTATCTGTTTTTATATTTTTTGCTAATTTACTTTCATAATCTATCTTCCCTTTCCTAATCAATCTTTTTGTTATTTTTTGCTGTCTTTTAAAGTTTTCCCAATCCTCTATCCTCCCACTAGATTTGGCTACCTTATATGCCCTTGTTTTTAGTCGAATACTATCCTTAATTTCTTTACTTAGCCACGGATGGCTGTCTTTTCTTTTACACCCTTTTCTTCTCAGTGGAATATACTTTTTTTGGAAGTTGTAAAATAACTCCTTAAATGTACACCACTGATCATGTATTGTCTTACCCTTTAATCTATTTTCCCAATCCACTTTGCTCAATTCTGCTCTCATACCTTCATAGTCTCCTTTATTCAAGCTTAGCGCGCTTGTTTCAGATACAACCTCCTCACCCTCTAATTGAACATGGAATTCAACCATGTTATGGTCACTCATTCCAAGGGGATCCTTTACTAGGACATTTTTAATTAATCCTGTCTCGTTACACAGGACCAGTGTATTCTTTGATACTTTGCCATTTCTTTTGTCTGCAATCAAGCTTTTGTATCATAGTCCAGCATGTTATTGAGGGAAAGAAATTGAAGTACAAACAGCATTTTTTTTAATGCATGCGTCTGCACAATAGATTAGGCAGTCACAAGGCACTGTGATTGTCACCATGCTGATTATCTCCTCCTTTTGTAATGACGTTTGAATCCAGCTCAACAGAAGAGATAAGTCTCCTTATTCTAATTAGATCTTTGGGAACACAATAATATAAACAAGGGTATCAAGTAGTCAATCCATTTGAAATGTTCCAAAATATGGCTAACAGTTGTATGTAATTGATCAATAGCCAACAGAAAAATGATAGCAGGAGTTCTGTTGTCATGCTGTTTGTTTAGCTTATGATAACATGTATCTTGTTCTAGTACTTTGACTGTATCAATGAATGATGAATCACTTAGACACATGACAAGAACAACATGGCCTAGAAATTCAGTTCGGACGCTATTGCGGCGCTAAAGTCGGGCGCTCGTCAAATTTAGCGGCCGTCGGAAAGTGCAGGCGAGCTCGCCGAAATTCAGTAGATTTGGCCAACTTTTTGGCCGAGCGCTGCAAAAGGCGTTGGAACCCTGTGTTCAGGCGCTAATCCGGCGATGCAGCCTGATAACGCCGATTCCGGGCGCAGCGCAGGTGCGATCATGTGGTGAGTGTCAGCAGACACCCTGACGCCGGCCAGCTCTTAAAGGGGGAAGGGTCAACTTTGACTGCAGCCACGCCCTGCATGCTGTAGCCCTGCAACTAGGCCTCAGGACTGGTTGTGTGCCATATCAACGCCTGGAGGTCATGGAGAGGGCCCGTGAAAGAGCCCAGCGGTTCTCTGAGCATGCGCTGGGTGTGCTCCTTCATGGGGTGCGCAAAAGAAGACGGGTCGTGTGCCCGGCTAGTGGCAGGAAGGCTCCCAGGAGCCAGTTCAGGGAGGCGTGGACCAAAATTGCCCGGAGGGTCTCCTCCAACTCCGATGTTCCCAGGAGTGCGGACCAGTGCCGCAAGAAATACAATGACCTATGTCGGCTGGTCAAGGTGAGTACCCTTTCCAATGTCCCCCTCATCCTTGCATGTGCACCTCCCATTAGGGCCAAAGGGACATCCAAGGTCTAATGCCCAGCCCTGCTGCCGCTGCAATGGCACTTGCATGTTAATCAATAGCTCTTTCTGCACTTACCACACTGTGCAAGCTATTCCACCATGGGAGGCCTCACACACAGCTGCAGGGCACCACACTGTGCAAGCTATTCCACCATGGGAGGCCTCACACACAGCAACAGGGCACCACACTGTGCAAGCTATTCCACCATGGGAGGCCTCACACACAGCAACAGGGCACCACACTGTGCAAGCTATTCCACCATGGGAGGCCTCACACACAGCAACGGGGCACCACACTGTACTTAGACGCCCTCCTTTCTCTTGCAGGCCAAGCTGGCGAGGAACGCCAGGAGCCTGCGTGTCACTGGTGGAGGCCCTCGCGATTACCAGGAGCTAACGGCTCTGGAAGAGAGGGTGGCCCGACTGCTGCGTCACCCGGTGATTGGGCCTGTGGCGCTCGGCGACGCCGACCCTATACTGGAACCCACTGGTAAGGACAGGACCGGGTGCACCTCTCTCCTTGCCCTCGCGCATCAGATCTACATCCTTCCCCACTGGCCGAAAAATGCGCATAATGCACCAGTGCGGCCTCCCTCGCTGTCGGCCTGTCCTCACTCTAAAGCTACACTTGTGCCTTCGTGCTTTCAGCTGGTGAGGAGGAGGTGCTCCCTGAAGCCCACACAGCCAGGCCCTCGGAGGAGGAGGACGTCGAGGAGCAGCAGGAAGGCGCCACCTCGGGGGAACCCTCCTCCGCTCCAGGAGATGGCAATGAAGGGGAGACGTCTGGCGTGCCGGAGAGCCAGGGGGAGGCGGGGGAGGGGAGCCCCGAACCTGGTCCCAGTGGCATGGACGCACGCGGCAAGGCTCCGGCGGCACACCAGCCTTCTGCCCAGAGGGGGGAGGCGGTGGAGGGGAGGGCAGAACCTGGTCCCAGTGGCGTGGCCGCACGCGGCAAGGCTCCGGCGGCACGCCAGCCTTCTGGCCAGAGGGTGGAGGCGCCCTCCAGTCCGGACTCGGACGTCGCCCAGGAGGTGCGCCTCCTGGACGAGGTGTCGGCGGCGTCGGAGCGCCGGCACGTCGAAATCATGGAGGTGGTGGCACAGGTGCCTCACGCCATCGAAAGCCTCGCTCAAAGTGTGGTGGCTTTCGGCCAATCCCAGGCCAGGGGCCTAGAGCTATTCGCAGCAGCGCACGCCAGGGGGGTGGAGCTCCTTGTGGCAGCGCATGAGAGGGGGGTCGAACAACTCGAGGCAGCGCAGCACGCCAGTCGCCAGCTGAGAGGTGCTGTGCAGACAATGGCACTGCAGATGCGGGGACATGCCGGCGCAGTTGGGGCACTGACTTCTGCCACCCTCGCACTGGCGCGGAGGCGTCGCCAGGCCAGCCGCCGCCCTGCTGCTGCACACCGGTCTGGCGACCAACAGTTTGGCGCGCTTGCTCCCCGGCCAGGCCGGCCGAGTGCACGTGTGTCTGGCGCCCAGCGCACGCCTGGCATCACCCACCTTGTCCCCATTGGTGCAGGCGAGCCTGCGACTCCCGCAGCCAGGGTGCAAGGAGCTACTGCAGCCAGTGAAGAGGGCCACCCACAGCTGCAGCAGCCACCAGCCGGCCCCTCCCGGGCCCGCCCTCGTGTAGGCCGACCCCCAAGGGCATCTGGCGAGACGCCTTGTCGCCCTGAGGATCCTTCCCCCAGCCTCGCCACAGCCTCACGGCCCAGCTTGAGGCGCAGCAGCAGGACGGGCCGGGGCAAAAGACGGCTGTCGACAGACTCGCCCTCTCGCCACACCGAATAGAGTGTGTTGAGCGAGGGTTTGGGTGATGCGGGGGCTTCTGTTCTGGGGGGCATTATGTGGTTTGGTTTTATGCGGGTCTTTGTGTTGTCGGGGGGGCTTGTTTTTGTTAGGCCAGTGACGAAGGCCATTTGGATGGTGATGTTATGTTAGTCCTCCCCAGGTTTTGGGAGTGACAGAAGTTTGTTACTGTTTTTTGGGGGTCTTCTCTGTTTTGCTCTTCCATGTGGGAAGGGCCCTGAGTTTTTGAAATAAAGATGTTTATTTATTCACCATGTGCAGGTGTCATGTTTCAAGTGGTTGTTGGGTTAACCGGCTGAGGGCTTGCGAAGCGGCTGCGTTCAGTGGGCCAGGCCATTCCCTGACAGGGGGCCTAGAAGTGTCGAGCAATAAGCCCCCGGCGGACGGCCCTCGGACCTTGTCGCTCCCTCCTGGCCTGGTGCTCCTCCTCCTCAGGGTCCTCCTGCTCGTCCTCCTGAGGTGGTGGGGCAATGTCAGGTGGCAGTGCCTGAGTCCTGCGGATAGCCAGGTTGTGGAGCATGCAGCACACCACGACGAACTGGGAGACTCTATCCGGCGAATACTGAAGAGACCCGCCCGAACGATCCAGGCAATGGAACCGTTGCTTGAGGATGCCTATCGTTTGCTCTATTAGGTTCCTTGTGGCTTGATGGCTTTCGTTGTATGCCAGCTCCGCTGGGGCCCTGGGCGCGCGGAGCGCGGTCATGAGCCATCTGCACAAAGGGTAGCCCTTGTCCCCGATAAGCCATCCCCTTGGTGGAGGCTGTGCCTGGAACATGTCAGCCACAGTAGTCTGGCACAGGATAAAGGCATCGTGGCTGCTTCCTGGGAAGCGGGCATTGACAGCTAGGATGCGCTGCCTGTGGTCACACACCAGCTGCACATTTAGGGAATGGTAGCCCTTCCGGTTGCGGTATTGCTCGGCATTGTGGATAGGTGCCCGCATAGCCACATGCGTGCAGTCAATGGCGCCCTGCACCATGGGGAAGGCCGCGATCCTGGCAAATCCGAATGCACGCTGCTCCTGCTTGTGTTGGGTCATGGGGAAGGAGATGAATTGGTGCCTCCTCGCGAAAAGTGCTTCGGTGACCTGTCGGATGCAGCGATGCGCGGCGAACTGGGAGATGTTCGCGATGTCCCCAGCAGCGGCTTGGAAGGAGCCGCTTGCATAAAAGCTGAGAGCCACCGTGACCTTCACTTCCACTGAGAGAGACGCCCTGGACATGAGCTGTGGCTGCAAATCTGCATGAAGCAGCTGGCAGATCTCTTCAACCACCTCCCTTCTGAAGCGCAGCCTCTTAACACAATGCGCCGCAGTCATGGTGAGATATGAGACCTGCTCCCGGTATTGCCTGACTGGGTAAGGCCTACGTTGGCGACGCCTAATGGCCCCTCTGCGTCTAGGCATGCCTGGCCCTCTCTCAAAGCGTCTGCGAGCCCTTCGCACAAAATGTAGGAACTGAGGGTTGGCCCCCCATGCAGCCCCCATTACAAAGTTCCAAACAGCAAAATCACAAGGATGCAAATGTCAAAGCACTGGCTAGAAGCCAAAAATACCTCTTCTATGGTGTCCGAAATCAGTAATCTCTGTGCCTTGCTCTCTGTGCAGAAATCCAAACCAGTCAAGTCATTGCAGCGAAATGGCTGGCTTTTATGGGTGAGTGGATGTGCCCTTTAATTAGCGCT
Organism: Somniosus microcephalus; assembly: GCF_052327205.1. NCBI lineage: Eukaryota > Metazoa > Chordata > Chondrichthyes > Squaliformes > Somniosidae > Somniosus > Somniosus microcephalus. The sequence goes on from NC_140994.1 coordinate 181,083,004, forward strand.
CCCCAAATCCCACAGGGCCTCTGTTGAGTTCCATTTCACAGTTCTTAGCAGCGCCACGGCCACATCGGCCGGGCGCCACTGAATTTCCGGTTTGGGGCGCACAAACGGCGTTGCACGATGGAATGACGTCATAAGATGCGCGCGCAGCTGAGCGGGCGCTAACACTTTGCGCCGGCGCTAAAGCCCAGCTGAATTTCGGCGTAGGCGCAGATCCGGCGGTGCCCGGGCGCTAAGTGGATAGCGCCGGAAATCTGGCGCTAACGGCTGGCGCAAACAGCTGAATTTCTAGGCCCATAAGTGTAACTCTGGACTGTATATTTGAACAGTCATGAACAAGTCAATGACCATCTAAATCCAAGTCCAAGAGAAACAAGTTATTATATAAACCAAGGAAAATTCTGCTATTTGATCATTCATTAACAGTGTATGATGCATATTTTTGAAACTATTGCTAGGATACTGTTATGTGTCTGGTCTAATATCACTGAATGAAATATAAACATAGAATAGCCAGATTTCTTCTGAGTTCCACTCTTGTTCACTTATTAAGTAAATGAAATGGTAATCTGTTATGGTCAGTAAAATATGCCAAATTCTGTGTTATCTCTCAAATTTTGTCTGGAATATGTCATTTTGTATTTTAAGCACATGTTTCATATTTGAATTACAGGGAGATCAACTAGTAAATGGTTAGAAGTTTTATAGCTGCTCACATTTCCTGTTTGTCACATTTATTTATTGTGCCGCACTTATTTCTGGTGTCATGATTTGGTTACATCTGGTGTGACAGTGTGTTAAAGCCTGGATGGGCCACCTGAATACCTTTTACTAACTTACCTTACAGTGCAGATCTCCCAACAGTTGGTGGCTGTGTTGTATTTCTTCTTGCTGATTCCCAGTTGACCTGGTCCCTCATACTGCTACTGACCCAATCTGTACCTATTTTTTGGCCTTGGCAATCAAGCCCCACCTTCACTCAACCAATCTTCCATACCGGCATTTTAATGTTTTAAATCCCCATGCCCACTCCTTTCCTTTGCCCAAATTGAGGCCTGTTTTTGCCTGGTCTACCATTTTCCCTGGTACCACCAGTCTTTATCCTCTGGTACTCCCAGATCTCCCTTTTCTTTTTCTTCAGCCATACTGGCCACTTTAAATTTTTCCCTTCAATTTATTTTAACTGTTCCTTCAGCCTACTTCCTTGGCTTCATGCTTCTCATCCTGCCAGTGCACCTCAGACACCTCTTCCCCATTCCGCATCCATGCCAGTTTCCTGTATTACAAAGTACTTATAGGACAGAAATAGGCCATTCGACCCAACAGTTGTGAAGGAATAAGCCATATAACCTATTCAGAAAAATACACTGTCTCATGAAAGAATTCTGGCCTTATTAAAACATGACAAACTGGGTCTGGAAATCTAGAAACCGAACGATGAAAAAGCTGTGATAGCATTCTGGCTATAGAGATAAGATAAGTTGTTGACACTGAATCAATAACCTTATTGTAACAGAAGGTTAAAGGCACCCGACAGGCTGACCTTTGGGAACAAAACAATGGTTCACCCTGGATAAGGTGTTCTAATTTACACCTCGTAAAGAAGCACAAACGTCTGCCTTCGTAAAAATGACATCAAGTAAAAAACACACCTGCCATCACACCGTTTTTTATGGTAAACTTAGAAAACCTAGAGAGGAAACATAATTCTGTAATGCTACCAGCTGAGGTGACTGTAAGAATTGCAGGGGTCAGCAGAAAAATGACTAGAGATAATTAGCTTACATCAGCAGAAAACCTTAAAGGAAATACCACTGGAAAAGGGTATAAATATTGAACTCTCAAATGGGATAGTAGACTCACTTTAATTGGGCAAAGTGATTCTCGGCTTCAGAGGTGGCTCTGTAAGTCTCCAACTCTTTGCACCTCAGGGATCAAAGGTATTTGATTTTGGTGGATATCCTGAATAGAACTTTAAGAACTGTAAAACTGTAGCGAAATTAAGATTTGAAAGTAAGGTTCTCTGATAATAGGATTGTAAGTTTTCTCTTTTTGGAACTGTTAATGCTGTGATTGACTCACCAGCTGTAAACTGCATGTCGGTTCTTTAATAAATCTATATATTTTTTAAATTGTCTCACATAAGACTTCTGTATCAAACTCGCAAACTCAATCTCTATACACTCTTTGGTGAGGAGTTGCAGAATTCTGGGGGAGTTTTCCAGACCCTCATAATATCCAGAACATTACAGTCTCGGTAAACTTATTAAAAGTGCTATCCGGAGGATGGTAATATTTTCAGGTCGTTCCTTTCCTTTAAGGAGTGATAGTCCGGACCTTTAGACCCAATTAAATGTCTTTAGGATTCGGCTACCTCAAACTTTAGTTGAAAGTGAACATCTGAGAAATACGCCTGATCTGGAGTAGCCCTAAGGGGCTAGAACAAGTAATTATCCCTTCAACAGGTCCATGACAATGTTTATGCTCCAAATGAGTCTCCTCCCACCCATCTTCATCTAACCTCATCAAAAAATCCTTCTATTCCTTTCTCCCTCATGTGCTTATCTAACTTCTCCTTAAATACACCTATGCTATTCGTCTCAACTACTCCTTGTGGTAGCGAGTTCCACATTCTAACCACTCTCTGAGTAACAAAGTTTTTCCTGAATTCCCTATTGGATTTATTAGTGACTATCTCATATTTATGGCCCCTAGTTTTGGTCTCCCATTGTGGGGGTGGTGCTGAGAGCCATTGGTTAGCACACTGGCCTTTTGTCTGTAGGATCTGGGTCTGAGGCCAGCTGAGACTAATAGGATGAAAGTCTTCTCTTCTGGCTATAAGAGTGCCATGTTAAATAAGATTTTTGATCATTCAAACCCAGTCTCTAGCTGTCATGGCCCATTGCACAAAACTGCCCCTAATTTCAAAGTAACTCAGAGAGGCCAAATGATGGGTTGTACATGTAATGAAAATGTCATAGTGGTGAAAAATACAGTACATTTTTGGGCTTGGAGCTGAGGTGCATTGATGGGGTAGAGCAGAGTGAGCTTCACACTACATCTACTAATGTTGCACCTGACCTTGGAGTTCCAGAAATGGAAAAAATCTTAGTCTGTTTGCCTACTTTTTAAAACAAGGCTGTAAACAATATTTATTTACAGGAAAAAATGTTCTGAAGTTTATTGAACAAATAGAATTGGAACTTAGAAATAACCAGCCAAAAGGTTTAAATTAATACTGAAATTAACACAATTTCATTTATTGTCAAGCAAACGCTAGACCAGTCTTAATGTATCTATCCTTTGTGATCCATTAACCTTGCCTGTGCATAGACTATGTACAGAACAAGAACAGGAATGTTGTCCATTATGAAAGAATGCAGAAAATTCAATCACTGTGTATATGTGTATAAATAGAATATACAGTTGAAATGGAAATTGATCACAAACCACTTGAGAGCTTTCAATCACAATCTGCAGCAGTACTGTAACTGTAGATTATAAAACTTCAAAAGTACTACTTGGTTGCCCAGCGCAAGCCTGGAAAGAAATCCCAGTCAAACCTATCAATAAAACTATGAAGCAAAGGGGTAAGAAATGCATGATGAGAATGTACATGCAGAATAGAAAACTCACCAATATTAGATAAAATTACGAATATATAAGACAAGATTGCACCAACTGGTTGTCATAAGTCTAGATTATATCAGGAATGCTGGCATTTCCACAATGTATTGAGTGCAGAAAATGATATTGAATTCAGAAGGTGAAAACAGTATTAAACCAAAGTCCATGAAAATATGAGATGTAGGCGACTACCCACATATGACCAAAGACATTCAAGAAATTGTTCAGTCACACACACCGTGGGGGGAAATTTAACCCCCCATGATGGGTAGTGGGGAAGGGGGGCTGTTTTAAAAATTCAAAATTGGGAAACCCACCTCTAATGCGCCCACTTCTGGTTTTATAGCTTGAGACAGGTTCAAAGTCAGAAATTCTGGAGTAACAGTTCGAATACCTCTTATTTGAATCAAATAAGATGACCCACTGATGTGGGGAAGTGTACTGTGTTCTTTATTTTGCACAACTATGTAAAGGTAAATTGTACTAACTGAACTAAGGAAATCAGATTTTTAGTATTGCTTTGTATGTTCACTCACTGTGAAATAAAGCAGCTTAACAATTCATATCAAGTCTTGCCTCACCAAGGCCTGGATTTTGGCCCAGAGGCATGTTTTGTGCGGGGGTGTTGTTTTGAGGCCAGGAAATGCAGAAGAACGTGTTTCTTGAATGTCCAGAAGTTTTTAACTGCAGGGCTCCTTTAAATTTTTTTCTGCCGGGTTCCTGTCCACAGGCAGCCTGATTAATAGGCTAGAGGCCTGTTGGGCGAGGTAGCCTGCAGCACAAGGCCACAGCCGAGGAGATCAGTTGGGTGTAGTGGGGGAATGGGAGAGATCGTGGCGGAGGGGGTCCGATGGTGGCCGGGGGTTCTGATGATGATCGAGGTGGGAGTCGATGATGGAGGTGGGGGGGAGTAGACTGATCATGGCGGGGTGGGGGAGAGTTTACAGGTTAGCTTGTTGGGCTGTGAGTAAAGACTCCTGCTCCTCCTGGCCCACAAGCAGTGCTGGAAAGGCACTTACCTCATGGAGTCAGCCCTTCTTGCCTCCTTTCAGCTCCCGGGCAACATGAATTCAAAATAGAATGACTGTTAAAATGAAAACAGGCAGCCTTATTCTAATATTTAAATGACCAATCTGTCTCCCACGGCTGGATTGGTCACCCACCCCTCGTCCCTCCTCCGTTAAAACTGGAAGTGGGCGGGTTTGAGGCGGGTTGGGTTCCTGTTTCAGATTTTTTGATTTTAAACCTCTGTCCCGTTACCAACCCACCCACTTTTGGGAGTTAAGAATCTGCCCCAAGCGTTAGCTTGATCTATCTTTGGTGGGATTGAAGAAGCACACATGCAAAAGACAAATATTCAGTTCAGGTCACAGTGGGGTATTACTGGTACACCCCTAGGTTATATTATTGTAGGAATGTGAGTCAACTCCTATAAAATCATAAGATGATCAGACTGCTTATGGGAGCAATGACACTGACCCAAAGAAGGCAGAGCTGTATTTGAAACAGTTACCAACAGATGAAACCCACACCCCAGAAGGAATTGGGAAGGCAGAAGTTTAACAAATGAGAGCTGTCACCGTGCATCACCAGACCATAGATGTGAGACCCCAGCAACAGTGGCCCATCCAAAACAACCAAGGTGTTAAGCCTGGATTCAGGCAGATTTGACAAAGCAGAACATTCCAAATATAGGCATATGCAAAAGACTAGGGGAGCTAAATTCGGTTGATTTGCACCTCCCGTTAATGAGGGCGCTAATAGGATGCAAATCAACTAGCACCTGGGCGCGGCGCAGCTTACGCCTCCTGCAAAATTCAACCCCTGGGAAAATTGGCCGAGGGGGTGCTAACTTTTTTGGGGCACTAAAATTAGCGCCCTGGTGAAGGTAATGCCCCAGAGGGGGGCGCTACCCAATTTTTACCCCTAAATGTAGGTTAAAATTAAAACTATGCATAGTAAACTCCATTTTATGACATTGTGTGGCGAGTTTTTTTTACCATTACAGAATGAAGGTTTAATATACTTATGGTAGAAAGTTTTGCTGGTGTATCTGTAGTCATTGAGAGTTGGTGTTCAACGAATTACATATTTAATGAGAAGAGTGCTAAATCAGAATACCTGAAATAAAACTTGCAGGTGGTGAGCTATTGAGTTTAGACAATTCAACCTATTCAAGCTCATGGTGCAGGATTGATTGGATCTAACTGTATAAATCTGTGATCTGCTAGTTTTATCTGCATTAATGATAAACTGGTTTTCTTGTAAGTAAGCCAAGGGTTTTCCCCAGTGGCTTCTGATTGAAACCTGTGTGCCATGCAGATCTCTAAATCTTGCAAAGTATGCAATCTGTAAATTCCAAACATGGAAGTGGAGGTTGGGAAGGAGGGGTGGCAATTACAGCTGGCAAGAATTTAAATCCTGGCTGAAGCAGCACCTTTCGTGACAAATTTATTAATGGGTTTAAACAGAATTCAGGATGCAAGAGTAATCAGGATAGTCAACCCGTGGACAACAGATGCCAATAATAATAACTGAGACACTAGTCTAAGGATAGAGAAACAGTTCATGCACGCATGCATTTGTCAACAGGAACACACATTTCAATGAATCACAAGAATTATACAAATTAAAAGATGTGCCTGGTGCTGCTGGTGTTGGGGCTAATCATGGTCAGATTCTGAGGACCAAGGTGAGACAGTATAAATGGCACCCATGTTGATGGAATACAGGGCAGGTAAAGTAGAGATGACAGAAGCAATCTGTCAATGGTGAGAGAGGTTCTTCCAATGAGGTGACACTGGATGGAGACTTTGCTGGAAAGACTTGCAGCCTGCAGACAGTTCAATCTGTGCTGGGAATGCAGTGAGCAACAGCTTCTGCTGGAGAAAAGTGATCAGCTGTCAAGTGGGAGCTTTTACACTACATTTGATGCTGTCAACTAATCAGCTGGATCAATGGCCGCTCAACTCCCAACTCAGGTTGACAGATGGGGTCCCCAAGCAGCATGAGTCCCGTGGGCATCCAGTGAAATTGGAAAGATACATAAGAACATAGGAACATAAGAAATAGGAGCAGGAGTGGGCCATTTGGCCCCTCGAACCCATTCAATAAGATCATGGTTGATCTTCTACCTCAACTCCACTTTCCTGCCTATCCCCATATCCCTTGATTCCCTTAATATCCAAAAATCTATCGATCTCTGTCTTGAATATACTCAACGACTGAGCCTCCACAGCCCTCTGGGGTAGAGAATTCCAAAGATTCACCACCCTCTGAGTGAAGAAATTCCATCTCATCTCAGTCCTAAATGGCCAACACCTTATTCTGAAACTATGACCCCTGGTTCTAGACTCCCCAGCCAGGGGAAACATCCTCCCTGCATCTACCCTGTCATTGCATGAATCTTGCATGTTTCAATGAGATCACCTCTCATTCTTCTAAACTCTAGAGAATATAGGCCAAGCCTACCAAATCTCTCGTCATAGGACAAACTCCCATCCCAGGAATCAGTCTGTTGAACCTTCAATGCACTCCCTCTATGGCAAGTATATCCTTCCTTAGGTAAGGAGACCAAAACTGTACACAATACTCCAGTTGTGGTCTCACCAGGGCCCTATATAATTGCAGTAAGACATCTTTACTCATATACTCAAATCCGCTTGTAATAAAGGCCAACACACCAGTTGCTTTCTTAATTGCTTGCTGTACCTACATGTTAACTTTCAGTAATTCACGTACAAGGACACCCAGGTCCATCTGAACACCAACATTTCCCAATCTCTCACCATTTAAAAAATACTCTGCTTTTCTATTTTTCTACCAAAGTGGATAATTTCACATTTCTCCACATTATATTCCATTTGCCATGTTCTTGCCCTCTCACGTAGCCTGTCAAATTAGGGATAGCATAACATCCAAGGAGAGGACATATAAATTGGCCAGAAAAAGCAGTAAACCTGAGGATTGGGAGCAGTTTAGGATTCAACAAAGGAGGACAAAGGGATTAATTAAGAAAGGGAAAATAGAATATGAGAGTAAGCTTGCAGGAAACATAAAAACTGACTGTAAAAGCTTTTATAGATATGTGAAGAGAAAAAGATGGGTGAAGTCAAGCATAGGTCCCTTGCAGTCAGAATCAGGGGAATTTATAATGGGGAACAAAGAAATGGCAGGCCAATTAAATACATATTTTGGTTCTGTCTTCATAAAGGAGGACACAAATAACCTCCCAGAGATGTCGGGGAACATAGGCCTAGAAATTCAGTTGTTTGCGCCAGCCGCTAGCGCCTTAGGAGGAGGAGATGTGGGGTGCTAAGCGGCTAGCGCCCGGGCGCAGCGCGATCTGCGCGTCTCGCCAACTTCAGTTAAGATTTAGCGCCGGCACAAAGCCTTTGCGCGCGCTCAGCTGCGCGCGCAGATCCTGACGTCATTTCATCGTGCAACGCCCTTTGTGCGCCCCAAACCGGAAATTCAGTGGCGCCGGCCTATTGTGCGCCTGGCGCCCCTAGCGACTGGTAGAGGGGAACGGTTCCCAGTCGCTGCGGGGTGCGGGGGGCGCAAATTAAAGGGCACTCCTCCTGCAGTAGAAATGGCAGCCATTTTGCAACACTCCTTCTTTGAGAGAGACGGATCTTTGGAGAGAGACAAAGGTAGAGAGCTTTCTGGTTTGGCTCAACACTCACACAGGTACTTGTGGCTTCAGGCCACAGCTTTGCACTTGTCTTTAACTTCAGAGCCATAGCATTGATTGGAAACATATAATGGGGGCTGCAATGGGTGGAAACGTTGGGCTTCTCCATTGCATTCAAAGGGCTCAGAGACGCCGTGAGAGAGTGCCAGTCATGGCCAGACGGAGAAGGGGCAACAGGCGTCGGCAAAGGAGGCCTTACCCACCCAGGGTATACCGCCAGCAGTTCTCATATCTGAACATGTCTGACGAGCAGTGTGTTCGGAGGCTGCGATTCCGAAGGGTGGTGGTCACTGAGATCTGCCACCTGCTTCGCGGAGATCTGCAGCCGCAGCTGAGGAGCAGGACGTCTCTGTCGATGGCAGTGAAGGTGACGGTGTCTCTCAACTTCTATGCCACCGGCTCCTTCCAATCCGCTACTGGGGACATTTCCAACATCTCCCAGTTTGCGGTACATTGCTGCATCCGCCAGGTGACCAATGCCCTTTTCAGAAGGAGACGTCAGTTCATCTCCTTCTCCATGGCCGTTGACAAGCAGCAACAGTGTGCAATGGGCTTTGCAGCATTAGCGGGCTTCCCCATGGTGCAGGGCGCCATTGACTGCACGCATGTGGCTTTGCGGGCACCTCTAGAGAATGCCGAGGATTACCGCAACCGGAAGGGCTACCATTCGCTCAACGTGCAGTTGGTGTGTGACCACAGGCAGCTCATCCTAGCTGTCAATGCCCGCTTTCCAGGCAGCAGCCACGATGCCTTCATCCTGCGCCAGACTTCTGTGGCAGACATGTTCCAGGCCCAGCCTCACCCACAAGGATGGCTTCTCGGGGACAAAGGCTATCCTTTGTCCACCTGGCTGATGACCCCGCTCCGTGCGCCCAGCACCCCTGCTGAAGAGGGATACAATGACAGCCATCAAGCAACCAGGAACATCATTGAGCAAACAATCGGCGTCCTGAAGCAACGGTTCCGCTGTCTGGATCGTTCCGGAGGAGCCCTACAGTACTCGCCTGAGCGAGTCTCCCATTTCGTTGTCGTGTGCTGCATGCTGCACAACCTGGCTATCCGCAGGACTCAGCCACTGCCACCAGACATTGGAGGACCACCAGAGGAGGAGGAGGAGGAGGAGGAGGAGGAGGAGGACCCACACAGGAGGGAGGCAGAAAGTGCAAGGGCCGCCCGTCGGCGGTTTATTGCACGTCGGTTCTAGGCCCCCTCTCAGGGAATGGCTTGTGCCAATGGAACAAGATGAATGTAGCCGCTCCACAAGCCCTCAGCCGAGCAGGGCAACCAGGACTTCCAAAAGAAAGCATGGACAGTGCGATTTAAGAACATTTATTACTTTGATACCTCTGTGCCCTTCCCACATAACAAACTAATGGAGAGAAGCCCCCCCCAAAAACACAAATAGACCAGTCTCGGCCTTTAAAGAAACACAAATAGACCAGTCTCGGCCTTTACAGAAACAGAAATAGACTAGTCTCGGCCTTTACAGAAACGCAAATACACCAGTATCGGCCTTTCCAAAAAAACAAATACACCAGAATCGGCCTTTACAAGTGAAACAAAACATTTGGCCACACCTTCTACTTTTTCCCCTGCGAGGGTGATGCGTTTCGCATCCGTGACTGGCCCCTGCCCGCCCTGCAGCTCCTCCTCAATGGGACCCCAGTGGCTGCAGCAAGGCTGGGGGAAGGCTGCTGAGGGTCAGTTGGCGAGATGGCAGATGCCCTTGGGGGTTGGCCTGGAACAGCTCTGGGCCTGGAGGGGCCGGCTGCTGACTGCTCCAACTCTGCTTGGGCGGCAGCAGTCTGTCCAGCGGTTGGTGGCAGCTGCAATGGAGGAGTGGCAGTTTCGGCTGCAGGAATGCTGCCAACCTGACAGATCACAGGTACTCCCTGGTCGCCTGAGACATTGGCACTCGCACGGGCCAGCACTGCAGCATGCGCAGCAATCTGCTGAAGCACAGACTGCTGGGCTGCTGCGGCGCGGCGAGTGCCCTGGCGATGCCTGGCCGATCCAACGAGAGTGGCAGCAGTTAGTGGCCGTGTGGCCCTGGTCTGTGTCCGCATGACACCAGCCAGTGAATGCACGGCACGACTGAGCACTTGGCTAGAAGCCGCTTGTGCTGCCGTGAAGTCCTGCAGACTCCTGTCCTGTGTTGCACTGAATTGTTGCAGACTCCTGGCCTGTGCTGCCCCGAATTCCTGAGCACTCCTTGCCAGTGACTCTATGGAGTCAGGCATCCTTGCCACTGCAGCCATGAGCTCAGTGTGCCTGCGCTCAGCCTGGGCGGCCATTTCCGCTATGAGCCGCACCGCCTCTGTGCTAACCGTAGCAGGACTGGAGGCCGCACTCACCCTCCGGGGAGAAGGCCACCGAGCTTCCCCACCCCTCCCGCGTTGCTGCAGCCCGCTGGGCCCCGGAGCTTCACTCTCCTCTGACCCTTCCCCCCTGCTCCCCTCCAGGGAAGACGTGTCCCCATCATCGCCATGGGCTGCCTCGGCTGAGGGTGGCACTGATGGTCCGGCTTCCTCTTCCTCTTCCTCCTCCTCGCCCTCCGATTCACTCACAGTGCCAGCTTGAGGGCCCGCCTCCTCACCTGGCGATTCACCATCTGAAAGCAGGGAGGCACAAGAGTTGCTTTAGAGTGAGGACAGGGCGGCAGCGAGGGAGGCATGAGTGCTGCTATGCACTGCATTGGTCCGACAGTGGCAAAGGATGCTGTTCTGAGGCGCAAGTGGAAAGAGAGAGGTCAAAAAGGTGATGCCCTTACCACTGGGGCCCACAACAGGGTCGGCATCTCCACTGGCGACGGGGCCAATCAGCCGGCCTGACATAATGCGCTCCACACGCTGCTCCAGGTCAGAGAGCTGTTTGAGGTCAGGATGGCCTCCCCGGTCTCACGCTGCTGCCTTCGGTTGTGCGCCACCTTGCCCTGCAAGAGAAAGGACGGCCTCTAAGTACAGTGTGAAGCCCTGATCTTGTCTGCACTGCCTCCCATGGTGGAATAGCCCTGACAGTGTGAAGCCCTGATCTTGTCTGCACTGCCTCCCATGGTGGAATAGCCCTGACAGTGTGAAGCCCTGATCTTGTCTGCACTGCCTCCCATGGTGGAATAGCCCTGACAGTGTGTAAAGTCCTGAATGTGCAAGTGATTTTCATGACAGTCCCATAGCTGCTGGATGAGGGCTGGGCATTAGGGCTTTCAGGTCCCTTTGCCCATAAGCTGAGGTGCACATGCAGGGATGAGGAGGACACTGGAAAGGGTACTCACCCTGACAACCCGAGTGAGGTCGTTGACCTTTTTCCGGCATTGCACAGGAGTCCTGGCAGCCACGCTGTTGGAGGTCACCCTGTTTGACACCTCCCTCCAGGCTTTCCGATAGGCGCTGGGCAGTGGCCTCCTGCCACCTTCAGGGAACAGAACATGGCGCCTGCGTTCCACTGCGCCAACCAGCACCCTCAGGTCACCGTCGCTGAAGTGCTGCGTTCTCTCCCTGGCCTTCTCCATTGTCCTGGGCATTGTACAGATCAAGCAGCAGTGGTCAGGCCTTGCTTCAGGGCTGCAGTGTGCAAGGCGTGGCAGCCAAACAAATCCACCCTCCCCCTTTAAGAGCTCACCGGCGCCAGAGTGTCTGCCTTCAATCAGCAACTCACCGCACCTGCGCTGCGCCCGCCCTCGGGGGTATCGCCCCGGGCCGCCGGCTTCGCACCTAATGATAGTCGTGCATCGCCTGTTTTAGCGCAGCAGCAACCTCTTGGGGCGATGCAACTGAATATCGGCGAAGGTGGCGCTAAGTTGCGCCGGGCGCAAACTTTAGCGGCCGCCCGGCTGTAGCGCCCCAAACGTGGCTATACTGAATTTCTAGGCCATAGGGTCTAATGAGAGGGAGGAACTAAATGAAATCAGTATTTGTAGGGAAATGGTGTTGGGGAAATTGATGGGATTGAAGGCCGATAAATCCCCAGGGCCTGATAATCTACATCCTAGGGTACTTAAGGAAGAGGCCCTAGAAATAGTAGATGCATTGCTGATCATCTTCCAACATTCGATGGAATCTGGAACAGTATCCATGGATTGGAGGGTAGCTAATGTTCCCCACTATTTCGTTGCCTACATTTCGTTGTACTGCACTTGTGCACTAACAATGACAATAAAAGTTGATTAGATTTGATTTGATTTGATTTGATTTTGATTTTGATTTATTCAAAAAAGGTGGTAGAGAGAATACGGGGAATTACAGACCGGTAAGCCTGAAATTGGTAGTGGGGAAAATGCTAGAGTCCAGTATAAAAGATGTAATAGCAGAGCACTTGGAAAACAGTGATAGGATCGGACAAAATCAACATGTATTTACAAAAGGTAAATCGTGCTTGACTAATCTACTGGAATTTTTTGAGGATATAACTAGTAAAATAGATAAGGGAGAACCAGTGGATGTGGTGTATTTCGACTTTCAAAAGGCTTTCGATAAGGTCCTGCTTAAGAGATTAGCATGTAAAGTTAAGGCACATGGGATCGGGGGCAAGGTATTGACTTGGATAGAGAACTGGTTGGCAGGCAGAAAGCAAACAGTTGGAATAAATGGGCCTTTTTCCGAGTGGCAGGCAGTGACTAGGGGGGTACCGCAGGGATCGGTCCTTGGACCCCAGCTATTCACAATATATATTAATGATCTAGACAAGGGAACTAGATGTAATATCTCCAAGTTTGCAGATGACACAAAGCTGGGTGGGCGTGTGTGCTGTGAGGAGGATGCCGAGAAACTCCAGGATGATTTGGATAGGTTGGGTGATTGGGCAGAAGCATGGCAGATGCAATATAACATGGATAACTGCAAGGTTATCCACTTTGGTGTCAAAAACAGGAAGGCAGATTATTATCTGAATGGCAATAGATTGGGAGAAGGGGAAGTGCAACGAGACCTGGGTGTCCTTGTGCACCAGTCGCTGAAGGTAAGCATGCAGGTGCAGCAGGCGGTTATGAAGGCAAATGGTATGTTGGCCTTCGTAGCAAGAAGGTTTGAGTACAGGGGCAAGGATGTCTTGCTGCAGTTGTACAGGGCCTTGGTGAGGCCACATCTTGAGTATTGTGTGCAGTTTTGGTCACCTTATCTGAGGAAGGATGTTCTTGCCATGGAGGGAGTTCAGCGAAGATTCACCAGGCTGATACCTGGGATGGCAGGAATGACGTATGAGGAGAGATTGGGTCGATTGGGCTTATACTCGCTGGAGTTTAGAAGAATGAGAGGGGATCTCATTGAAACTTATAAAATTCTGACAGGACTGGACAGACTAGATGCAGGAAGTATGTTCCCGATGGTCAGGGAGTCCTGAACCAGGGGTCACAGTCTAAGGATAAGGGGTAGGCCATTTAGGACGGAAATGAGGAGGAATTTCTTCACCCAGAGAGTGGTGAGCCTGTGGAATTCTTTACCACAGAAGGCAGTAGAGGCCAATTCATTAAATATATTCAAGAAGGAGTTGGATATATTTCTTAAGGCTAAAGGGATCGAGGGATATGGGGAGAAAGCAGGGACAGGGTACTGATTTTGGATGATCAGTCATGATCGCATTGAATGGCGGAGCAGGCTCGAGGGGCCGAATGGCCTACTCCTGCTCCTATCTTCTATTTTTCTATGTTTCTATGTCTATATCTCTTGAAGCATCTTTGCATCCTCCTCACAACTCACATTCCCACCTAGCTTTGTATCATCAGCAAACTTGGACATATTACATTTGGTCCACTCACCCAAATCATTGATATAGATTGTGAATAGCTGAGGCCCAAGCACTGATCGTTGTGATACCACAAAAGTTACAGCCTGCCAACCCAAAAATGACCGGTGTAGTGTATGTACCCGTCTACCTTTAAGAGAACTATTGTATGTAACCGTTCACCTTTAAGAGAACTACTTTAGGTGTGGCACTACTTGTTTGGCTTCTGTATACTGTAATACCGACGGTGACCACACCGGTATATAAGTGTTGTGGCATGATTCCTTGGGCAGATTCGCCCTGGCCTTCGAATAGTAAAGACCTGTTTGTTTGTTATTCCTGAAGTCTGTGTCGTTATTAACTGTACAACCCACAGACTTTACAGTGGCGACGAGTCCGATCGTACCCTGTGGCAAGACTACCAAAGCAACTAAAGAGCGTCGAAGAGAGGCAACCGCCCTCGTCGTTCTGCTGGAAGAAAACACGAGGCTGCAGCAATAGAAAGGAGGAAGACTTTAGCAACAAAAGCTTCCATCTGCAACAGGCACTGACTACCCTTCTACCACGGTGCGGAGTGAGCCGATCAGCAGGAAACAAGGCGGCCGCGGAGACTGTGAGTAGGGGAAAGTGTAAAGAATATCCAGAGGATAAGGGCTGTGCACTCGACCACGGTCGAGGGGGAGCGGAGCCGGTCAGAAAGTCGGGTCCAACGGCGTCGTGAGACAGCCGGACCGCGATCGGCGGGGAAAAGCCGGGCAGCGACCGAAGCCACGAAGCGCTGAGACCGGGAGCAGGCGCGGGAAGAGAGAAACTCAGCCACAGCCGGGGAGGGAAGCACCGGACTGCGTGAGGGCTGGGAGGCGAACGGGAGCCGGGTGTGTGGGAGAGGCAGAGCCGACCAAAGGAGGCTGCGCGAGAGCCAGTCCAGCGGCTGAACTGTTCTCCACCAACGGGATACCCAGCGCCGGTAGAGCCGAACGTGGGGGAGAGAGAGACAGAGCCGAGCAAGGGGAGAGAGGCTGCACGAGAGCCAGTCCAGCGGCTGAACTGTTCTCCATGAACGGGGTACCCAGCGCCGGTAGAGCCGTGCGAGCGGGAGAGAAAGACAGAGCCGAGTAAGGGGAGCTGTGCGGAAGCCAGCCCAGCGGCTGAACCTGTCCGCTGTGGGGAAAGCGTACCCCTCCCACCAGGGAAGAAACGCGGGAAGCCGCCATTAGGCGGAGAAGACGACAGACGCGAGAGACCGCCATTGAAGGGGCGGGGAGAGAAGGAAAGAGCGGGAAACCGCCATTTTCGCGGGAAAAACCGCCATCTTAGAAATAAATAAATAATAAATAAGAATTTAAAGAAACATTGTGCTGCTCCCAAGGAAAGAAAGATGCCTAAGCGAGGGAATATTAACGATTTTAATTCTGAGATAGAAGACTGGGCCACGTACGTGGAACGCATCGAGATCTATTGTGAAGCCAACAAAATAGAGGAAGACGACAAAGCGATAACATTGCTAAACTCGATGGGCGCAAAGACATACGGGCTCTTGAAGCATCTACTAGCACCAGCTAAACCGACGGATCAGACTTTCGAAGGGATTGTGGCTGTTCTGAAGGACCACGAACCCCACACCGTTGATGTTGGCTGAATGATTCAAATTCTATGCAAGAACGCAACGGAAAGACGAAAGTAATGCGGAATATTTGGTCGAACTGCGTAGGCTAGCGAAATGCTGCCAGTTCGGAGGGAATCTGACAGAGGCACTGCGAGACAAGTTCGTATGCGGATTGTCCAAGGAAGGGACACAAAAGCGACTACTCGAAGAGAACGACCTCATACTTGACAGGGCTGTCCTTATAGCCGCATCGCATGAAGCCGCAGCGAAAGGAACGGCGGAAATGCAGCTAAAGGCGGCGGCACTCGGGGTGGACCAAATTACCTCAAGTACAACAAAATGCTATCGTTGTGGGAAGACAACACACGACCAGAATCAATGCTGGTTTAAGAACCAAGAATGTAGGAAATGTGGCAAACTGGGTCACATCGCTAAGGTATGCCGGTCAGGGAAGAAGACCAACAACCAAAGGAAGCCACCACAAGAAAAGTACAACAAGGTACACAAGGTGGCTGAGAAGAGTTCAGACGAACAGAATTCAGACTCAGACCCAAACAGCCAGGAGCTGGGTAGTCTGAGAATTCACGATGTGAGTAAGGAAGCTGACCTACAAACTATCTGGGTCATACTAAAAATAGCTGGAGTCCAAGTAAGAATGGAGTTGGACACTGGATCAGCTCTATCAGTCATAAATCGAAGGGACTACCACCGGCTATTCTCTCACATACCCTTAAGAAATACCAAGTTCGTATTGCAGA
Source organism: Somniosus microcephalus (assembly GCF_052327205.1). Taxonomy (NCBI): domain Eukaryota; kingdom Metazoa; phylum Chordata; class Chondrichthyes; order Squaliformes; family Somniosidae; genus Somniosus; species Somniosus microcephalus. The sequence continues at coordinate 181,099,400 of NC_140994.1, forward strand.
CATACACGGGGCATAAGGTATACCCCATGGGGAAGATAAGAGTCAAGGTGAGAGATAGGGGTAAAGAACACCCAAGAATGAACTTGTACGTATTATCTGAGGGAGGACCACCACTTCTAGGACGAGAGTGGATCAAGAAAATAGACATGGAATGGCACTATCTAAAAGCCATAATGAGTGAGGACTCGGTGCAAGCTATCAGCTCAGATTCTGAAACGGATGACGATAAGACCAACTCAAATATGGAAGACAAGGCTAAAATGAACTTGCCGACTATGGTGGAGAAAACGAAGACATGCATAAAGGCTTATGCTACCGAGAAGAATAAAGCTTCAGAGCAGAACTCCAGTTTGACAGAGAATTCTGAGCCTGTTCAAGTTAAGGACTTATCCACGACGGAAGAACACCGAACTCGGACTCAAACTTATTTCAAAGTACGACAACAATTAGAACAGTTGAGTTACCGTCTCGTACAAGAGATGAAAACAATGGAAAAGTTCTGGGACACCGAATGGGAGAACCTGGAAAGACAGCAGAGGCAGCTAGCTCAAGCAAAGAGCGACCATAGAGCCATCGTGACCAATTACCGATCACATCTCCCTTATGATGTTCAGGAGTTAGAATATTTGCATGATCTAGAGATACAGCATAAAGGCAAACCACGCTACACTGAGGATTTTGTTCTGCAATTGGAGACGGAGCTAGTGCAAGCAAGGTTAAGAGAAGCTGAATCGCAGTGTGCACTTAAAGATATGCAGAAAGAAATCTTGGACATGGAAAAGAGAAACGCTGATGTGAATAATGTGGCCATGTTGCAAGAGGAGCTTATAGGGGCGAAACTGAAAGAAGCTAAGCAAAGGATGTTGGAACCTGAAACACAGAACCAAATCAGCAGTAACCAGCTATGTCGAGCAGAGAAGGAGTGCTATGGTCTACATGAGAAGGTGCAATATCTCTCAGCCCAGAATAAGGGACTACTCACTCAGTTAAATGAAAGTAATCGGAAAATGGCTGAGATAGACTGCAAGAATAAAGAAGATTTGATGGCAGTGAGACTTCGAGAGGCAGATAGCATAGCAGCCTTGGCTGAACTCCAACAGGAAATTGCGAAAGAAGCAAATGAAGAGGAATCTTCAGGAAGCCAGGATGTTATTCCAGTTCTTCTCTACGACTCCTTACAAGCAGAGTGTGAGAAGTTGAAAGAACAGTATGAACAGGCCCAGGCTACAATTCTGGAGGGGGTTAACTCGGCAACCTCCGAAAAGCTAGTTTCAGTAGAAGCATATGAACAACTAAAGGTTGAACATGAGCAAGAAGCCCAACGGCTGCAGGAAATTCTTGATGAGCTCAAGGCCAAGACAGACTCATCGGTAGAAGTTCCATCCATAGATGAGAAATTAGAGGTGAAAGACATGGCAGAACATGAAAGACAAGATGTCCAAGAACTCATAAAAATATTGAAGGAAACCCAACACAAATATGAGGCAGCAATGTCCGAGGTTCAACAACTTGAAGAACAGATTCAACTGGGAATCCTTTCAGTGGAAGAAAAGGAAACTGTAAGAAACACAGAGACTGTAAGAATGGTCCCTGAACATGAGCTAGAGAGCATCAGGGCGCAACTTTTCCGAGCGCTGAAAGCCAAAGTACAAGAGGAACAGAAGGTGGAAGCATTGGAGGAAAAGGTGGATGAAATGGAGAAGATTCTGATCCACAGTGTTCCCGTGGAAGAGTTAACGGTCAGCCAACTCCTTCATATGCTGAGGGAAAAGACTCTGCAATGGGAACAATCTGAACACGAGCTTCAATCTTCAACGGGAAGGAGTTCGGAGCTCTCAAAAGTTTGGGAAATAGCTGAGGTTGCAAAACAGACTTTACTGGGATGCCAAAAGTACGCTGAATCGTGTCTATGTGAACAACAGAATGTTGAAACAGCTGCTCCAGTAGAAGGGTTGAATAGCCCGATCAATCAATCCCCGAGGGAAGGGGAAGTATTGAAATCACAAATGAGGTCATTAGTGAAGGATTTGCAGGAAACCCAGGAAGAGCGGGATGAAGATGAATGCATGAAGAAGTCTTTTCAAGAAAGATGTCTAGGGAAGGAACCACAGTCAGCTAACGTCCAGATGGGTAAGGAGGAAGTAGAAGGCCCTCTCGCTGGCCTAAGTCAGGACGAACCCGAATATTACCATGACCTGTTGAGTGACACTGAATATTACGAGGATGTGGTCTGCCCAGTTTGTGATGAAAACTCCCAAAGTGCCGAAATCAGGATGAAGCACTTAAAGTCGAAGGGACATAGAGAGTTGGTGGCGCTACAGCTGGCAGCTGATAAGGGAGCCCCGAGAGTCTCCAAAAAGCAGAAAAGAAAAAGAAGAAGCAGAAGATGATAACTATCGCAAATATTATCACTTCTACCAGATCATGCGTGGACCCTACGAAAGGAGTTAAATCAGTTGGGAAGTAGGAAAATATCAAGGCAACCCAGTTGTTGTAAAAGTCAGCACTGCTGGTTCAGCAGGACGAAAGTTCAAGCTGTTACGTCAAGAAAAGGATATGGAGGAGTCACGCTAGCAATGTGAACCATCTACACCAAAGAGATGTTGTTCGGACCGAGTCAAGATCAGAGACTGAATCTGTGAACTGTTCCCGCAGAGACTGAACCTGTGAACTGTTTCCCACCGAGACTATGTCTGTAAATTGTTTTATATGAAGTTGAAGATATGTTATGTTTAATGGGGACTCTGTATGTAATAAGCTAAAAAGGGAGGATTGTAGTGTATGTACCCGTCTACCTTTAAGAGAACTATTGTATGTAACCGTTCACCTTTAAGAGAACTACTTTAGGTGTGGCACTACTTGTTTGGCTTCTGTATACTGTAATACCGACGGTGACCACACCGGTATATAAGTGTTGTGGCATGATTCCTTGGGCAGATTCGCCCTGGCCTTCGAATAGTAAAGACCTGTTTGTTTGTTATTCCTGAAGTCTGTGTCGTTATTAACTGTACAACCCACAGACTTTACAACCGGCTTATTCCTACTCTCTGTTTTCTGTCCGTTAACCAATCCTCAATCCATGCTTGTATTTTACCCCCAATCCCATGAGCCCTAATTTTGTATAATAACCTCTTGTGTGGCACCTTATCGAATAACTTCTTAAAATCTAAATACACCACATGCATTCGTTCCCCCTTATCTATTCTGCTAGTTACAACCTCAAAAAACTCTAACAGATTCGTCAAACATGATTTCCGTTTCATAAATCCGTGTTGACTCTGCCCAATCCTATTATTATTTTCTAAGGTCTAGAAATTGGGTATAGCCCTGCTTGAGGCGTTAGAACTGGCGCTGCACAAAGTTTATAGCCAGACGAAACTTATCACCGCCTGGCGCGATTTTGGGTTGTATCGCCCCCAAAGGTGATTGAGGCGCCAATTCAGATGTTGCACGGGCCTCCTAAGGCGCAAAACTTCCGGCGCTACCCAATATCGGCGTGGACGGGCGCCAGCCGGCTCTTAAAGGGATGGGTCAGTCAGCCTCAGCTTCCACACTCATCGCCCTGTCGGCCTCAGAATCGGCGCACGCCCTTCTCTGGCGCAAAAAACTTGGTCAAGATGGAGAAGGTGAGACAGAGAGCAGAGCGCTTCAGCACTGAGGCTCTGGAGCAGTTGGTGGCCACAGTGGAGCGCCGTGAGATGTTCTCTATCCTGACAATGGCAGGAGGCCGAATCAAAAGGACTACCGCCGAGCTTGGAGGGATGTTTGTCAGTGGGTCAACTCCAGCAGCATGGTGACCAGGAGCCCTGTTCAGTGCAGGAAGAAATTCAACGACCTCACTTGAGTCGTTAGGGTGAGTGGTGTTTATGCAAACTTCTGATTCCCTCCATCTGCACCTGACTTCACGGCTACAGGGTGCGCGATGCCCCAATGGCCATGTGTCAGCAAGCACCCATGGCCCTTTCTGGGCACACACATGCACATTTGACTCAAGGCGTCATGTAAGGGCTCTTGCACTATGGGGGGCATGAGATGATCACTCAGGGCATCATGTAAGGGCTCTTGCACCATGGGGGGCATGAGATGATCACTCAGGGCATCATGTAAGGGCTCTTGCACCATGGGGGGCATGAGATGATCACTCAGGGCATCATGTAAGGGCTCTTGCACCATGGGGGGCATGAGATGATCACTCAGGGCATCATGTAACAGAACTTCCCCTTCTTTCCCCTGCAGTCCAAGCTGGCGACGATCCGCAAGGACCAGCTTCGAACCGGTGGCGGACCTCCACAAGTGGTCACTCTGATGGATCTCGAGGAGAGAGTGCATCAGATTCTTGGAGGACGTCTGAGTGGTCCTGTTACCACTGCAGCTGCCGACCCCATTGTCGACAGCGATGGTAAGGATCTCACCTTTTTCAGCTGTCTCCTCCCACTTGGTCCCCCCGCCAGCATGCTTTCTCACTGTGGAGCCATGTCAGAGCCTTGCCGCAATCTGGCATGCCTTGCTGCCAACCTGTCCTTTTGCTAAAGCCACTCTTCCACCTCCCTGCTTTCAGATGCTGCATCACCAGCTCGGGATCCGGGCCCTGAAGCTGCCAGTGCCAGTGGCTCCGGAGGCGAGGATCAGGAGTAAGCCGCACCATCCGTTCCAGCCGCAGAGGAGCCAACACATCTGCAGACTGGGGATAGTAGCTCCCTGGAGGGGAGGGGGGGGCTCTGATGAGGAGCCAGTTGCCGGAACAAGCGGCCTGCATCAACGCAAGGGGGGTAGGCAAGTTCGGGCACCGGCTCCCCAGAGGGCGAGGCAGGGAGCGATGACTGAGTGCAGAGGAGGTGCGTAGCCTGGCTGAAATGAGCACCCAGGCCCGGCTCAGGCACACTGAGCTTATGGCTGCAGTGGGGAGGATGCCTCAGTCGATAGAAACACTGGCAAAGAGTGTGCTGGACTTTGGCGCTGCAATGGAGAGGACTATCCAGGGCTTCGGGGCAGCAATGGAGAGGACTGTCCAGGGCTTCGAGGTCGCTATGGAAAGGACTGTTCAGAGCTTCGGACAATCCCTGGAAAGGTCTGTCCAGGGCTTGTCCGAGGCAGTGGAATGGACTGCTCCGGCCTTGTCCGAAGCAATGAAGAGAACTGTCCAGGGCTTCTCCGAAGCACTGGCACCTGCCACACAGGTCCTCACTGCTGCCACGCAGTCACTTGCTGGCCTCATCCAGACCCAGATTGAGGCAACGTGAACTCTAACTGCTGCCACCCTATCTGCATCAGCTAGGATCACCCCGAGCCCTTCCAGTACCACACGAGGCCAGGAATCAGTGGAGCAGTCGCTTGTGGTGGTGGAGCCGAGCCGGTCCCCTCCGAGAGCCAGTGTGTCATCCGACCATGGTGCAGGTGTCCTCTCTCGGCAGGTGACCATTGCTCATGCCACCGCTGGAACGTCTGCAGTGCAGCTGCCACCACCTGCAGTGCACACTGCTTCCAGCCATGGCCAGATCAAGCAGCCAGCCTCCGCACCCTCCAAGCCCAGAGGTCGTCCAGGCCGTCCATCAGGGGCTTCTGCGATTCCAGACAGTCACCAGGCGTCCCCCAGCCTTGACCCCGCCACTGGGGTTCAATTACGTAGGAGCAGCAGGGAGGGAAGGAGCCGACCGCGAAAGAGAAGTCGGTCTCCATCAAGGGGCCAGCAGTAGAGGGAGTTGCTGAGACATTTCTTCCTCCAAATTCAAGGACGCCCTCACCTGTTGTGATTGTTTGTGATGGTTTGTTTAGTTTTGCGGCTTTGCCAGAGAGTTGACTGTTATTTTGTTAGTTATGGTTTCTGTTGACATGACGTTGTTATGCTGGAAGGAAGCACTTTTTTGACAATGAAGAATTTTTTTTATTTACAATGGTACTCGTAACTATTTACACTCATGGTGGACTTCCTAGGCTTTGAACGATCCAAAGTGCGCAGGACGAATGACAGCCATCATTCCATCAGAGGGGCCTAGAACCGAGTCCTTATGAGCCTCTGATGGACGGCCCTTCCACTTTCAGGAGCCCTCCCATCTTCCTCCTCCTCCTCCTCCTCCTCCTCGTCCGCATGCTCCTCCTCCTCCTCCTCGTCCGCCTGCTCTTCCTCCTCCTCCTCTTCCTCCTTGTCTGCCTGCTCTGCTGGACCTTGAGGGTTGGCTGGCATTGGCTGGGTTCGTCGAATGGCCAAGTTGTGGAGCATGCAGCAGACGACGATGGTGTGACCCACTTGCTCCGGCGAGTACTGCAGGGCTCCCCCCGAATGGTCCAGACAGCGGAAACGTTGTTTGAGCACACCAATAGTGTGCTCAACAATGTTCCTGGTCGCCTGATGGCTGCTGTTGTAAAGCTCTTCTGCCGGGGTGGCGGGCAAACGGAGTGGGGTCATGAGCCATGGGCAGAGAGGATAGCCCTTGTCGCCCAGAAGCCAGCCTCGTGGGTGAGCCGGACCCTCAAAAAGGTCAGAAACTGAGGTCTGCCGCAGGATGAACGCATTGTGGCTGCTCCCAGGGAATTGTGCGTTGACTGCCATTATCATCTGGCGGTGGTCACAGACCAGCTGGACATTGAGGGAGTGGAACCCCTTTCGGTTGTGGAATTCCTCTGGATTCTGCAATGGCGCCCGCAAAGCCACGTGTGTGCAATCTATGGCCCCCTGCACCATGGGGAAATCCGCAATAGCAGCGAAGCCCTGCGGCGCTCCGCCTGCTTCTCCAGGGTCACAGGGAAGGTGATTACTTGACGCCTCCTTCTATAGAGGGCAGCTGTCACTTGCCGGATGCAACAATGCACTGCAAATTGTGTTATATTCGCGATGTCCCCAGTGGCTGACTGAAAGGACCCGCTTGCGTAAAAGTTCAGGGCAACAGTCACTTTGATGGCAACCAACAGAGAGGTCCTGCACCGTGGACGCGGCTGCAGATCCTCAGCAAGCAGGTGGCACAGCTCAGTCACAACCTCCTTACCAAATCTGAGCCTTCGCAGACACTGCTCCTCGGACATGGTAAGGTATGACACCTGCTGCCTGAAAACCCTCGCAGCATCTCATCGGATTGGCCGACCTCCATTGGCCCTCCTCCTTCTGGCCAATTCCGGCCCTCTCTCCCGCCGTCTCTGTGCCCTTTCCAAGTGTCCGGCCATGAGGACGTTCCCCTCCAAAGCAGCTCCCATGGCTATGCCAGACGGGCAACACGCAGCAATGTCTAGCGCTCCAACTGCTCCGGACAGGCCTGCAGGTCCCAGGTCTTCGAAGGCTAAATCCGAAAAATAGTGTGCAACAGTAGTTCACCAACTCTCTCCAGCAACGAACAGAATGAACAGGCCAAGTGCCTGCAGCTTTTATACTAGAGCTGTCCCCTTTAAATAGCGCCCCCCGACTCCGAGAAGGGCCTGGGAACGTTCCATCCAACTGTCACTAATAGCGGCAGGCGGAAAGGTTCCGGGCGCCACCGAATATCCGGTCAGGGGCGCCAAAAAGGTGTTGCACACTGAAATTACGTCATTAACTGCCTGCGCACGCGGGCGCGCGCTAAGAGTTAGCGCTGGCGCTAAATGGATACGCAATATGGGAGGTGTCGCTATCTTCATTGCGCCCGCCCGAACATTGGGTAACGCCCCAATTCTTGGGCTCTTTAGGCACTAATCGCTGACGCAACCAACCGAATTTCTAGGCCTAAGTGCCCTGTTACCATGTCCTTAATAATAGATTCTAGCATTTTCCCTACTGCTGATGTCAGGCTAACTGGTCTGTAGTTCCTTGTTTGCTCTCTTCCTCCTTTCTTAAATAGTGGGGTTACATTTGCTACCTTCCAATCTGTGGGAACCATTCTAGAATCGATGGAATTTTGGAAGATGACAACCTCGGCATCCACTATGTCTATAGCCACCTCTTTCAAAACCCTAGGATGTAGGCCATCAGGTCAGGGGATTTATTGGCTTTCAGTCCCATTAATTTCTCCAGTACTATTTATTTACCAATACTAATTTCTTTCAGTTCCTCATTCTTGCTAGACCCGTGGATCTCCACTATTTCCAGGAGTTTTTTTGCATCATCTGTCATCCCACCTCCAAACAATTTTCCCAAGAGTCAGGTCCCCGATTTGCACATGGACCTGGCACCTAGTGGCAGGAAGAGGATTAAAGGCAATTATCTGCCTATTAACAGGTAGTTGCTGGTAGTTGACAGGCTCTTTTTGAATTTTGTCGCTTCTGGCTTGGGTGTCCCGACGTCCGGACACCACGCCAGGTAAGTGTGATGTGTTGTGAGTCTGCTGTAATGTTTCTGGATTGATGACAGCTGCAGAAGTGGTGTGAAGGATCCAATGTTGCACTGGTGAGTCTCAGAGGTAAGAAAATGTTGTGAAATGCATTTTTGTACATTTACACATCTTTAGGTTACAAGTTTTGAAATCCATGTCCAGTGCCACCTCATTGGGAGAACCTCTCTCATTGGTGACAGATCGCTTCTGTCACCTCACCTGCAACTGCCATCTATTCCAGCCTATGGAGGGAGTCATTGGAGAGCCTGGATGCAAGAGGTCACCTTTGTACAGTGATTGCCAATGTTTGCAGCACTTCAATGCTGTCAAACAATAAGAAATCAGCAGTCAAAAAAAAATTGTGTGTGGTCTCTTTAAGAAAACTGGCAGATGACGTGTCATCAAATGACGTCATCTGACCGGCTTCCTCTTAATTGGCTGGCAAGCCTGCAGGGTGGGCCTAACAAGGCCAATAAATGTAAAATCATGTCTATGGGCCGGATGCAGTTGGGGGCGGGACTGGAAGCCGGAAACCACCTGACCCGCACCCATCCTGACTACATTGAAAAAATCGTGGCCAAAATATTTGTTTAATTTCTCTGCCATTTCCTTATTCCCCGTTATAATTTCTCCTGTCTTACCCTGTGAAGGACCCACATTTACTTTTGCTAATCTTTTCCTTTTTACATACCTATAGAAGTTTTTGCAATCTGTTTTTATGTCTCTTGCTAGTTTACTTTCATATTCTATTTTCCCTTTCTTTATCAATTTCTTGGTCCTCCTTTGCTGAATTCTAAAATCCTCCCAATCCTCAGGCTTACTGCCCTTTTTGGCAACATTATAAGCCTCTGCCTTTGATCTATTACTATCTTTAACTTCTCTTGTTAGCCACGGTTGGACCACTTTTCCTGTGGGGTTTCTGTGCCTTAAAGGAATGTATATTTGTTGTAAATTATGTATTAATTCTTTAAATGCTAGCCATTACTTATCTACCATCATACCTTTTAATGTAGTTTCCCAATCTACCTTCGCCAACTCGCCCCTCATACCTATGTAGTCTGCTTTGTTTAGATTTAAGACCCTAGTTTCGGATTTAACTAAAGCACTTTCAAACTTAATGGCCCAGAAATTCAGGCAGGGGCTTCCCGCAGGTGCAAGCCTCCGACCTGCACTTACCTAGCGCGCCGGTCGTTGAGCTGTGGGCCCGCGTGGGATTCCGATCCTGAGCCTCCTCCAACTGCCGGCACGCAGTGCTTGCGTATCCCAGGGGCGCAGTTAGTTCGATGTGTCCCCTGGGATCACGTGGGCCATGGAGAGCCAATGGTAGCAGGGAATGCTTCATTCATAAGTTTGACAGGAAGAGCTGTCAAACCTATAAACACTATAAGCCCCAAAACATCACTAAACCCTCAAATAATTTTTTTTAAATCACATTTTTAAAATAACTATAAATTATATGAAATAACTATTTTAAGCAATAATTTAAATTTTTGAAAAAATTAATTACATTTTCTAACAGGGCTAAAAATAAACTTACCTTTCTTTAAAGTATTTAAAAATAATAAACCTGCGGAAAAAATGTTTTAATTTTAATTAATTCATCACTTACCTTGTTAAAAGCAGGCTTGCGCCTGCTTTTTAAAAGTGTAACTGTTGGAGACTTACCCTCCTGGAGAAACCTGTAAAAAAAAGTAAGTTCAATGCGCACATGCTGCCTCTCCGGCGCACGCGTTCAACTTCTGAACCCCTTCTTTCAGGGGAACGGAAGTGCTGGTTTCCTGCGCATGCGCAGTGCATGCACGAAACCGGCATTTTCATTGGGCCTACACGTGAGTACCCCATGTGTACTCACGCGTTGGGACCCGATAAAATGTTATCATATTATGGTCACTCTTCCCTAAAGGCCCCTTTACTACAAGGTTATTAATTAACCCTTTCTCATTGCACAATACTAGACCTAAAATAACCTTTTCCCTAGTTGGTTCCTCAACATACTGATCTAGAAAACTGTCTTGCATACATTCCATGAATTCGTCCTCCACACTATTACTGCAAATTTGGTTTGCCCAGTCTATATGTAGATTAAAGTCCCCCATGATTAATGTATTATGCTTGTTATAGGTACCTCTAATTTCCTGATTTATACTCTGCCCTACATTACAACTACTGTTTGGGGGCCTATAAGCAACTCCCACCAATGTTTTCTGCCCCTTGTTGTTTCTTACCTCCACCCAAACTGATTCTACTTCTTGATTTTCGGAGCTAAGATCCTTTCTCTCTACTGTCTTTATCCCATCCTTTATTATCAGGGCTACCCCTCCTCCTTTTCCATTTTGCCTATCTCTTCTAAAAGTTAAGTATCCTAGAATATTTAGTTCCCAACCTTAGTCACTTTGCAACCACGACTCCGTAATGACTATTAGATCAAACCTATTCATTTCTATCTCCGCTATTAATTCGTCTACTTTGTTGCAAATGCTTCGCGCATTCGGATATAGTGCCTTTAGCTTTAACCTTTTTCAATTTTTCCCTGATGTCACCTTAGTCACGGATGCCCTATTACTTTTGTTACTCTCTCTGTCCCTTCCTGGCCCACTCTGCTTATTTTTTACCCAAAACTCTGCTCTGCACTAGAGCCTTGACATATCACTTGCTGTTTTTAAATTTACTCTTTCCTGAATCCTTCCACCACCCCCCCTTTTCATTAGGTTAAAGCTCTGTCTACTGCCCTAGTTATTCAATTCACCAGGACATTGGTTCCAGCCTTGTTTAAGTGGAGGTTGTCCCAACGGAACAGGTCCCTCTTTCCCCAGTACTGGTGCCAGTGCCCCATGAAGCAAAGCCCCTGCCTCCCACACTACTCTTTGAGTCACGCATTTAACCTTCTAATCTGCTTAACCCTATGCCAATTGGTGTGTGGCTCAGGTAACAAAAAGAGATTATTACCTTTGAGGTTTTGCTTTTTAATTTGGACCCCAACTCCTCACCTCTCTCAGCAGAACTTCATTCTTATTTCTACCTATCTCGTTGGTTCCTACGTGGACCATCACAACTGGATCCTCCCTTTCCCACTCCAAGTTCTTCTCCAGCTGCGAGGAGATGTCTTTAACCCTGGCGCTGTAATTGAGACCATCTTTAAGAAAGGTGACAAGTCTGATTGTGGTAATTACAGAGGAGTTTCCCTGCTGTCTGCCACAGGGAAAGTCATCACAAGAATCCTCCTCAATCACCTTCTCCCAGTGGCTGAAGAGCTCCTCCCAGAGTCGCAATGTGGATTCCGCCCACTAAGGGGCACAATGGACATGATCTTCACTGCGCGTCAATTACAAGAGAAATGCAGGAAACAGCACCAACTGCTGTACATGGCCTTCTTCAACCTCACAAAGGCCATCGACACTGTCAACCATGAGGGATTATGGAGTGTCCTCCTCAAATTCGGCTGCCCTCTAAAGTTTGTCACCACCCTCCACCTGCTTCACAATGATATGCAAGCCGTCAGCCTGACCAACGGTTCCATCACAGACCCAATCCACGTACGGACCGGGGTCAAGCAAGGCTGTGTCATTGCGCCAACGCTCTTCTCGATCTTTCTTGCTGCAATGCTCCATCTCACACTCAGTAAGCTCCCCGCTGGAGTGGAGCTAATTTATGGAATAAACGGGAAACTGTTCAATCTCCGTCGCCTCCAGTCCAGATCCAAGGTCGTCCCATCCTCTGTCGTCGAATTACAGTATGCAGACGCCGCTTACATCTGTGCTCACTCGGCCTTCAAGCTCCAAACCATCGTCAACTCCTTCAACAAAGTGTACGAGAGCATGGGCCTTACACTAAACATCCGTAAGACAAAGGTCCTCTACCAACCTGCTCCCACCACGTGGTACTGCTCCCCCCGATTATCAAAATCCACAACAAGGCCTTGGACAACGTGGACCACTTTCCATACCTCGGGAGCCTACTGTCAACAAGGGCAGACCTCGATGACGACGTCCAACACCGCCTTCAGTGTGCCAGTGCAGCCTTTGGTCACCTGAGGAAGAGAGTGTTTGAAGACCAGGACCTCAAACCCAGCACTAAGCTCATGGTCTACAGAGCAGCAGTGACACCCGCCCTGCTGTATGCCTCAGAGACATGGACCATGTATAGCAGGCACCTCAAAGCACTGGAGAGGTACCACCAACATTGACTCCGCAAGATCCTGCAAATCCAATGGCAGGATAGGATCACCAACGTCAGTGTTCTCGCTCAGGCCAACATCCCCAGCATCAAAGCTTTGACCACGCTCGATCAGCTCTGATGGATGGGTCACATCGTCCGCATGCCCAATACGAGACTCCCAAAACAAGCGCTCTTCCCGGAGCTTCGACATGGCCAGAGAGCCCCAGGTGGGCAGAGGAAATGCTTCAAGGACACTCTCAAAGCCTCCTTGAAAAAGAGCAACATCCCCACTGACTCCTGGGAATCCCTGTCCCAAGACCGCACAAAGTGGAGGAGAAGCATCTGGGAAGGCGCCGAACACCTCGAGTCTTTTTGCTGGGAGCAAGCGGAAGCCAAGCAAAAGCAGTGGAAGCCAAGCGAAAGCAGCGGAAGGACCGCATGTCAACAAGACTGAGTGCGGTTTAAACAGAATGCGGCAAGTTGGGTGAGTCAGGGAGTTAGGTGAGGAGTGGAAGGAGGAGCTCCCTTGCTTCGCCTTTTTTTTTCCTAACTTTTCACCCTGTAGGAATTGGTTCTTACATTACACCAAGAAAAGAGTCCGAGAGCGGGAACAGTCATACAACAACAACTGTGAAACCGCTAAAGTGATGTCACAACCAGGGAAGGAGCTGATTGGTAAGTAGGACCTCGTGAGCATTTCTACAGTCCAGTCGTTAAAGTGAAAGTAAGGTCTCTAATTTAGAGTAATTAGTGTTTAAAGGGAAGTAAGGTCCCTAGTGTATTTAATATTCTTTAATTTAAAGGAAGTAAATTAAGGGTAGGACATGGCAGGGCAGCTCAGCACTGTGGAGTGCTCCTCCTGTGCTATGTGGGAAGTCAGGGACACTTTCAGTGTCCAGGGTGAACACATGTGCAGGAAGTGTCTCCAGTTGCAGCTACTCGAAATCCGCATTTTGGAGCTGGAGTTGCGGCTGGAGTCACTGTGGAGCATCCGCAAAGCTGAGATCTTCATGGATAGCACGTTTAACAAGGTGGTCACACCGCAGTTGAAGAGTGCACAGGCAGACAGGAAATGGCCAGACAGAGTAAAAGTTAGTGCAGGAGTCCCCTGGGTCCATCGTCCTCTCTGACAGATTTTCTGTTTTGGATACTGCTGGGGGAGATGGTTCCTCACAGGAATGCAGCAAGAGCCAAGTTTGAGGCACTACGAATGGCTCAGCTGCACAGGAGGGGAGGAAAAAGAGTGGGAGAGCAATAGTGATAGGGGATTCTATCATAAGGGGAACAGATAGACGTTTCTGTGGCCGCAGACATGATTCCAGGATGGTATGTTGCCTCCCTGGTGCCAGGATCACGGATATCACTGAACGGCTGCAGGGCATTCTGAAAGGGGAGGAAAAACAGTCAGAGGTCGTGGGCCACATTGGTACAAACAAAATGGTAGAAAGAGGGATGAGGTCCTGCAACAAGAATTTAGGGAGCTAGGTAGCAGATTAAAAAGCAGGATCTTAAAGGTTGTAATCTATGGATTACTCCCGGTGCCACGTGCTAGTGAGTGTAGGAATAGGAGGATAGAGCAGATGAATGTATGGCTAAAGAGTTGGTGCAGGAGGGAGGGCTTTAGTTTCCTGGATCAGTGGGTCTGCTTTTGGGGAAGGTGGGACCTGTACAAGTCAGACTGGTTGCAACTGAACTGGAATGGGGCAAACATCCTTGCGGGGAGGTTTGCTCGTACTGTTGGGGGGGAGGGCGGGGGTGTTTAAAATAACTTGGCAGGGGGATGGGATACGGAGTGGAGCTATACTAGGGGGTGATGCACAGCCAAATATGGAGGAAAAAACAAGTCAGCCTGGAAAGCAGAGCAAATATGTAACGGAACAAGGGAGTATGGCAAGGCTGGAGGGCATTTATTTTAATGCAAGGAGTCTTGCGAGTAAGGCAGATAAATTGAAGGTGTTGATGAACACATGGGAGTATGATATTGTTGCTATCACAGAGACATGGTTGAGGGAGTGGCAGGACTGGCAGCTCAATATTCCAGGGTATAGGATCTTCAGGCGAGACAGAGGCGGGTGTAAAATAGGAGGGGGTGTTGTAATATTAGTCAAGGAAGGATGATATCTTAGCAGGTTCCTCTAATGAGGCCATATGGGTAGAATATAAAAACAAAAAGGGGGCAAGCACTTTGCTGGGAGTGTACCATAGGCCCCCAAACAGTCAGGGGGAGATAGAGGAACAGATATATCGGCAAATCTCAGAGAGGTGTAGAAATAATAGGGTAATAATTGTAGGGGATTTCAACTTCCCCAATATTAACTGGATAGTCAGAGTGTGAAAGGCTTAGAGGGTGCGGAATTCTTAAAGTGTATCCAGGAGAGCTTTTTGAGCCAGTATGTAGAAAGTCCTACAAGAGAGGGGGCGGTACTGGACCTGATCCTAGGGAATGTAGCCGGGCAAGTGGTAGAAGTGTCAGTAGGAGAGCATTGTGGTGACAGTGACCATAATTCGGTGAGATTTAAGGTAATCATGGAAAAGGACAAAGATGGACCGGAAATAAAGGTTATAAATTGGGGGAAGGCCGATTTTAATATGATAAGGCAGGATTTGGCCAAAGTGGACTGGGATCAGCTACTTGTAGGAAAATCCACATCAGAGCAGTGGGAGTCTTTCAGAAATGAAATAGAGAGAGTACAATGCCAACATGTTCCTGTGAAGGTCACGGGTAGGACCAACAAGCGCAGGGAACCCTGGATGTCAAGGGATATAGAAGAATGGATTAGGAAAAAAAGGGAGGCTTTTGGCAAATACAAAGGACTAAAAACAGTGGAAGCCCTAGAGGAGTATAGAAAG
The DNA here is from genome assembly GCF_052327205.1 of Somniosus microcephalus. Classification (NCBI taxonomy): domain Eukaryota; kingdom Metazoa; phylum Chordata; class Chondrichthyes; order Squaliformes; family Somniosidae; genus Somniosus; species Somniosus microcephalus. The sequence goes on from NC_140994.1 coordinate 181,114,678, forward strand.
TGCAGGGGGGTATACTTAAAAAAATAAATTAGGAGAGCGAAGAGGGGGCATGAAAAAACACTGACGGGCAAAATAAAGGAAAATCCCAAGGTGTTTTATAAGTATATTAAGGGCAAGAGGATAACCAGGGAAAGAGTAGGGCCCATTAGGGACCAAAGTGGCAATCTGTGTGTAGAGCCAGAAGATGTAGGTGAGGTTTTAAATGAATATTTTGCATCTGTGCTAACTATGGAGAAGGACGATGTAGGCATAGAAATCAGGCAGGGGGATTGTGATACACTTGAACAAATTAGTATTGAGAGGGAGGAGGTACTAATGATTTTAGGGGGCTTAAAAGGTGATAAATCCCCATGCCCAGACGAGATGTATCCCAGGCTGCTGTGTGAGGCAAGGGAGGAGATTGCAGGGGCTCTGACACAAATTTTCAGAACCTCTCTGGCCACAGGGGAGGTGCCAGAGGACTGGAGGACAGCTAATGTCGTACCATTATTCAAGAAGTGTAGTAGGGATAAACCAGGGAATTACAGGCCAGTGAGCCTAACACCAATGGTGGGGAAATTATTGGAAAAAATTCTGAGGGGCAGAATTAGTCTCCACTTGGAAAGGCAAGGATTAATCAAGGATAGTCAGCATGGCTTTGTCAGGGGGAGATCATGTCTAACCAATTTGATTGAGTTTTTCGAGGTGACTAGGTGTGTGGATAAGGGTAGTGCAGTTGATGTAGTCTACATGGACTTCAGTAAGGCTTTTGACAAAGTCTCGCATGGGAGCCTGGTCAAGAAGGTAAGAGCCCATGAAATCCAGGGTAATTTGGCACATTGGATCCAAAATTGGCTTAGTGGCAGGAGGCAGAGTGTGATGGTCGAAGTTTGTTTTTGTGACTGGAAGCCTGTGGTGTACCGCAGGGATCGGTGCTGCGTCCTTTGTTGTTTGTAGTGTACATTAATGATATAGATTTGAATGTAGGAGGTATTATCAGTAAGTTCGCAGATGACACGAAAATTGGTGGAGTGGTAAATAGCGAGAAGGGAAGCCTCAGGCTACAGGACGATATAGATGGGTTGGTTAGATGGGCAGAACAGTGGCAAATGGAATTTAACCCTGAAAAGTATGAGGTGATGCATTTTGGGAGGACTAACAAGGCAAGGGAATACTCAATGAATGGTAGGACCCAAGGATGGACAAAGGATCAGAGGGACCTTGGTGTGCATGTACATAGATCCCTGAAGGCAGCAGGGCAGGTAGATAAGGTGGCTAAAAAGGCATATGGGATACTTGCCTTCATTAGCCGGGGCATAGAATATAAGAGCAGGGAGGTTATGATGGAGCTGTACAAAACGCTAGTTAGGCCACAGCTGGAACACTGTGTGCAGTTCTGGTCGCCACACTATAGGAGGGATGTGATTGCATTGGAGAGGGTACAGAGGAGATTCACCAGGATGTTACCTGGGCTGGAGCGCTTCAGCTATGAAGAGAGACTAGACAGGCTGGGGTTGTTTTCCTTAGAACAGAGAAGGCTGAGGGGGGACCTGATTGAGGTGTACAAAATTATGAGGGGCATAGATAGGATAGATAGAAAGGAACTTTTCCCCTTAGTAGAGGGGCCAATAACCAGTGGGTATAGTTTCAAGATAAGGGGCAGGAGATTTAGAGGGGATTTGAGGGAAAAAAAATTCACCCAGAGGGCGGTTGGAATCTGGAACTCACTGCCTGAAAGGGTGGTAGAGGCAGGAATCCTCACAACATTCAAGAAGCATTTAGATGAGCACTTGAAATGCCATAGCATACAAGGTTACGGACCAAGTGCTGGAAAATGGGATTAGAATAGACAGGGCTTGATAGCCGGCGTGGACACGATGGCCGAGGGCCTCTTTCTGTGCTGTATAACTTTGTGACTCTATGACTATGAACCCAAGCACCCCACACACCCGCCCCTTCAACCACCATCTGCCCCTCCTGCGACAGAGATTGTAGGTCCCGCATTGGACTCATCAGCCACCTGAAAACTAATTTTTAATGTGGAAACAAGTCATTCTCAGTTCCGAGGGACTGCCTAAGAAGAAGTTAACCCTGGCACCGGGCAGGAAACACAACCTTCGGAACTCTCGGTCGCGGCTGCAGAGAACAGTATCTATCCCTCTGACTATACTGTCCCCTACCACAACTACATTCCCTTTCACTCCCACCACTTGAATGGCCTCCTGCACCATGGTGCCATGGTCAGCTTGATCATCCATCCTGCAGGATTTTCCCTCATCCACACAGGCAGCAAGAACCTCATACCTGTTGGATAAGGACAAATGCCAAGGCTCCTCCAGCACTTCACCTGGGGTCCCCTTACCTGCCTGAGTTGCAGTCACTCTCTCCTGTCCCTGACCACTAACCAGGCCTGTACCAGTACCTAACCTAAGGGGTGTGACTGCCCCCTGGATCAAAGTGTCCAGGTAACTCTCCCCCTCCCTGATGCCGTACAGTTTTTAAAGGGGAGGGTCCATCTTGCTGCACCTCAGACTCCAGCTGAACAACTCTGATCTGAAGATCCTCAAGATGCAGGCACTTACTGCAAACGTGGTTGTCTGGGATCACAATGCTCTCCACAAACTCCCACATGCTGCAGTTGAGGCACACTGCCATCCCTATATAACCTTGTTCTATTTAATTATGTGTAATTAAATTTGTATTTAAGTAACATAGTTTACAGTTTAGTTTCTTGACTACTTAATTGATCTAGATTAAGTTATGAGTAATGAAATTAAATATCTACCTGTAATACAAAGCACTACAAGTAGAGTAGGCAAAAAGCAACAACTCCTTCCCCCTCTTCTCCGAATTCCCACTTTTCCCAAATTCCCAAATGTAACACTCCATTTAAGAGCACTCTGTTTAATTCTGCTCTTAAGGGTCTGACAACAAGCCAATAATCCTTTAAATTGGGTCACCCGCCTCTGCCGGTCGGGTCACTGTCGCGCTGACAGACGCGCACAAGGGAAAGGCACATGGGGGTGGGATGACGGCGGGTTCCCGACCTGCTGCAAGAAGTTTCAACTTTTCCACCCGACCCGCCTCTGATCGTGTCCGTATGGACCCTGGAAATTTCTTAAAAGATGAGGAGAAAAATAATTTCAAAACCAATGTATTATTTTTATATGATGGCCCAGTAATTCCCCTCTGAACGCGTGAGTACGGTTGGGGTACTCACGCGTCTGGCTGGAGGAAATGCCCGTGTTCAGCATGCACAGCGCATGTGGGGAAAACCGGCATTTCCAGTCCTCTGAACGAAGGGGTTCAGAGGCACAGCACGTGCGACTGCACAGGCAGCGCTTGCGCAGTGAACTTCGTCGATTTCATTCATGGATTCAGTGAGGGTAAGTCCTTACAAGTTACACTTGAAAAAAGCATGTGTAAAGTTGCTCCAAGGCTGTGGAGGAAGATATATTTTATCGTGGAGCTTCTGAAAGGCAATAATTTTGTTTGGGAAAGGGAGGAAAGTTATTTTAAGAAATGCTGAGGTAAGTTTTAAAGTTTAAATTTTTTTTTTTAAACGGGTTTTCAGTACGGTAGGTAGAAGGAGCAATTGTGGCTGTGTGAATTGAATGTGAGAATGAGTGTTCTAAAATGAGTAATGTAACATTTCCAACACTTTTAAGAAAAAAACTTTTCATCAGTAATAAGTAATTATGTATGTATGCCCGCATATATTCCTTTACGTATATGTATGTATGTTTTATATTCCTTTACTTATGTGTATGAATGTATGTTTTTAATTATGATTTTCCAATAAGTTACTTTCTCTGAAAGTCATAATTAAATACATACATTCATACACATAAGTAAAGGAATATATACATACACGCAAAGGAATATATACAGACATACATACATAATTACTTAAAAGAATATATTACTGATGAAAAGTTTCTTTCTTAAAAATGTCGGAGTCATTTTCACATTTAATAAACACAGCAAATTCAATTCACATAGCCACAATTGATCCTTCTACCTACAGTACTGAAAACCCATTTTAAAAAACAAAAATAAACTTTAAAACTTACCTCAGCATTTCTTAAAATAACTTTCCTCCCTTTCCCAAACAAAAATATTGCCTTTCAGAAGCTCCACGATAAGAAATACCTTCCTCCGCAGCCTCTGGAGCAACTGTACTCATGCTTTTTTCATGTGTAAGTTGTAAGGACTTGACCTCACTGAAAGCATGAATGAAAGCGGCGAATTTTACTGCGCACGCGCTGCCTGTACAGTCGCACGCGTTCTGCCTCTGAACCCCTTCGTTCAGAGGACAGGAAATGCCGGTTTTCCCCGCATGCGCTGTGCATGCTGAAAACCGGCATTTCCTCCGGCCAGACGCGTAAGTACCCCGACCGTACTCGCGCGTTTGGAAGGGAATTACTGGGCCAACATTTTACATGTCAATAAAATGAAAAATTTAACAATTGCACGATTTGCCCCCTCGCATCTGCGACTGAGGGTCCAAGGAGGTGCATTGCGCAAGAGGCCATCGTCGTACGTATCCTCACACTGTTCCCTTTCGGGAACTGTATGAAGTGGTGGAAGGATTTCTGGCCACGTTAACACTCCTTCCGTGACCATAACCATCTTCATACCAGCCATTAGGGTGGTTAGTCCTATGGCGTGAGGGTTTTACGGGCTCCCACAACCCATCTGAGGGGGGGCGGCCACCCACACCCGCGGACGCAAGTATCCCGCTGGATGTCCACCCAGAATTTATAGTTGGAGCTCCGACTCCGCTTGCCGGGACTGTCTGGAGCGGGGTTCGAAACCCTACTCCTTCTGGCCCAGCGGCGGGGATGCTTACCGCTACGCAAAAGGCCCACTCCGCGCAAAAGGTGACACCCATACGTTTCCTGCGCCTTTTCCATCCCCGTGACTGGAGCCCTATGCTGCCACTTGAAAGACCAAGCTATCATCTGTCCTTTTTGCGGCGCCTTTGACTTCTCATTACCAATGATGAGCAGGCGCTGCGCCTCCACCTCGTTGAGGAGATTGCTGAGGTCATCATCAGTTCAATTGTGAGTTCTTTTAATGCCGTGAATTGTGCTCATTCCAGCCATTTCACGTTGCTAATCGGATTGGGCCTTTGGCGTAGCGGTAGGATCCCCGCCGCTGGGCCAGACGGTGTAGGGTTTCGAACCCCGCTCCACACAGTCCCGGCAAGTGGAGTCGGAGCTACGGCTCTAAATTCTGGGTTGACATCCAGCGGGATATTTGCGTCCGTGGGTGTGGGTGGCCCCCCCTCCTTGTATAGCTTGTGGGAGCCCGTAAAACCCTCCCGCCATAGGACTAACCACCCTAATGGCTGGTTCAAAGATGGTTACGGTCACGGAATGAGCGTTAATCACGGCCATAAATCCTTCCACCACTTCATACAGTTCCCCAAAGGGAACAGTGTGAAGACACGTATGACGACGACATTGTTAAATAATAAATGGAATAAAAAAAAATCTTTTAGGGCTTTTAAAAGTCTTTAAATTGCTTTAATTCTGTTCAAAACTACTTCAGATTCTTCAAAATAATGTAAACGTTTTTAAAATTTTATAAAAGTTCACAAAACATTCATAAAATAGCAGATAACTTACTTTCCCTGCAGCTGTGTAACTACAAAGTCCTCTGCAGCTGCTTGGAGAGATTGGGGGCGTGTCCTACTACAATGAGACCTTAAGGGGCGTGTCTCACTTGCACAGCGCGCTCCAGGCTTCGCGCTGGCTGCACTCCTGGGCGGCGTGACGTCAAACGCTGCCCGGGATTCTTCTGTTTCAAAATGGAATTCCAGGCGTCCCTGGAGGTGAACGGCAGGCGCGTCGGGTAAGTGCATATCGGGGGCTTGCACGCGCGGCAAGCCACCGACCCGAATTACTGCCCCGATATATTGAATATGTAGTAAGCAGTAAGGAATGGACTCGTAAGATCATTTTTAACCCAGCTCGCTTGGTGGGCGGGCAGTTAAAATCGCCCATGAGACTCACCCACATACATCCCAGTCTGATCCTGCAGGCAACGATTTTAACCTGCTCTTCTGAGCAGCCAAGAGGGACACTGGCAGAAAGCGCAAGTTCCTTTTTTAAAAATAGGCAGACTCTGCTCCATTCAGGTCATTGGGGCCCAACTCCCATCTTAACTATGTAGAGAAGTGGTTGTGGCTTTCCCTCCAGGTCCATCTAGCAGGAAGAGGAATCAGGACCAGAAGAGGCCAAGGAGCAGGAGAAAAGTTTAGGCCTCCCTGCTTCGAACTCCCACACCCCCAACCCCACCAATCTTGAGGCCCTCACGAAACCATCAATATAATAATTCAGAAGGAGCATCTTTACCCAGAGAATGTGGAACTTGCTAGCACAGGGAGTGGTTGAAGTGAATACTATCGATGCATTTAAGGGAAGGCTAGATAAGCATATGAGGGAGAAGGGAATGGAGGGTTAGGTGAGGAATGACAGGAGGAGGCTCGAGTGGAGCATAAACGACGGCATGGACTGATTGGGCCCAATGGCCTGTTTCTGTGCTGTATATCCTATGTAACCCTATGTAAACGCATTGTTTTATTGTAATCACTCCCACTCACTCATTTTTGTATATGAAATTTGGCCTGTTGTTGTTTAGAAGGCTTTCTATTTTCAGCAGTTAATGTCTCATCTGACAGTGAAAGCTACATGGTTCATACAATTGATGGGTGGTGACATCTAAAATGAAAGATTAAATTTGATATAATCATTGCAATCTTATTGAAATTGAATCTTCAGTTGATTGCTAGAAAGAAGCTTCATATATTCTATGTTCACAAATGAAGTTCATAAATCTATAATGCAAAGTTTATTACCTAGCACAGGGCTGCAATAAGCCTCAAGGAAAATTATCTTTGATATCTCGTTTGTGAAATAAGACTCAGATTTCAGCACCAGTTCCTGGGCTTCTAGCATTGAACTTGAAGTCCTTAATCGTAAAGACAGAAGAGTTAGTGAAACTTCAGCATTATGTACTGTGTGGAGGAAATACTTGGGTCTGTAACATATTTGAACCTTGTAATCCACGTAACATTGATATTGAGTGTTTAATGAAAATCCAATCGAAACTTTATTTGGCCCACAGGGACATCTTGGGACATCATGGATTTCAAGGTCAGAAATTACGCCTGGGACTAATTTCCAGAGATGAAGCTGATATTGCTTTGAGAAGCCAGTGGCCTGCCACATAATCACATTGTGACGTCAACAACCATTGAGAAGGATGCCACATACTGCCCATATAATTCATTCAAGTCAAGTGATCTATTGTAGCACTTTTTGAGTGGGAGTGAGAAAGGTATAGTTCAGAAATTAAAAGTTGAAAGCGAACTGGTATTTAAACAGAACCAACACATCCAGATGAACTCACTCCTGAGTAAATCGGTGATTGTAGACAGTAACTAGTGTTTCTAAGGTTCGGAGCAGTTGTGCCACTCGACTTTTATTGGAGCATCATTACTGTCCTGTGTGAAAGTAACTTTTTTTCACATTTTGCTATCTCCTCCCAACCCTTCCCCAACTTTCTTCTCTCCCCTAGATCACAAAACGAGCAGTATGTTGCTTTCTTTTGAATTGTTTCTAATGCCGCAATATGATTATCTGACAGGACACTGGTTGTTGAAATAATATCAATTTTTTCTCTGGGAAATAGATTGGCTCCCAATTACCCAGCCGATGCAAAAGCCTAGAGTGGCAGCAGGTTCCTTGCCTCACCCAGCACCAAAATCTGCATGCTTTCCAGTAGGAGTTGCTGGATAAAATTCAAGACTTCTAAAGGGTTTTGATAGAGTAAATAATGAGAGACTGTTTCCACTGGCAGGAGGGTCAGTAGCCAAAGGATACATGTTTAAGATAATTGGCAAAAGAACCAATGGGGAAATTAGGAGAATTATTTTAGGCAGTGATTTGTTGTGATCTAGAATGCACTGCCTAAAAGGGTGGTGGAATCAGATTCAGCAGTAACTTTCAAGAGGAAATTGGATATATACTTGAAAAGGAAAAAGAAATGCAGGGCTATGGGGAAAGAGCAGGGGAGCGGGACTAAGTGGATAGCTCTTTCAAAGAGCCAGCACAGAGGCACGATAGGCCAAATATCCTCCTTAATAAGAATATAAGAAATAGGAGCAGGAGTCGGCCATTCGGCCCTTTGAACCTGCCCTGCCATTCAATAAGATCATGGCTGATCTTCTGCCTCAACTCCACCTTCCCGCTCTACCCCACACACCTTGATTCCCTTTGTATCCAAAAATCTATCGATCCCTGAATGAATATACTCAGTGACTGAGCATCCACAGCTCTCTGGAGTAGAGAATTCCAAAGATTCACAACCCTTTGAGTGAAGAAATTTATCCTCATCTCAGTCCTAAAAGGTTGACCCCTCATTCTGAGACTTTGACCCCTAGTTCTAGACTCCCCAGCAGGGGAAACATCTATCCTATCAAGCCCCTTAAAAATGTTACATGTTTCAATGAGATCACCTCTCATTCTTCTAAACTCTAGGGTATATAGGCCAATTCTACTTGACCTCTCCTCATAGGACAACCCCCTCATCCCAAGAATCAGTCTAGTGAACCTAAATTGCAAGTACTGTGGCGGAGCCACTAAGGGACTCTGAGCAACTGTATATAATTCCCTTTAACAATGTTTTACTCCAACCTAAGCCTGTACCAGTCTGTTAGTTATTTCTGTGTTTGTACATACTGTTTGCATGTACGGGGCATGGTCCCTTTAAAAGCGTGGGCAAACGCGATGACGTCATGCCGCTAATCACGTGACCATCCAAACGCGGGAAAAATGTGATGACTTCATGACGCCATCCACGGGACCGCCCTGGCAGTCCTCGTGGAAGCTTCAACTTGTACAGACCTGTTTTCGTGGTTCCCCTGTATCGATCTCAACAAACTGTTTAAACTCGTTTAGTTTTGCATTAAAAACCTGTTTGTTTGATCGCCTGAGTCGACCTCAGTTCTTAGTTAGGAATTCATCAATTCCTACATTGGTGACCCCGTCTTTTCTGAACGTTTTTCACAAAAAGAACACAACATGGAGGCCAACTCCGTTTCGTTGAAGCTACCGCAGTTCTGGGAGCAGCAGGCGACCTCGTGGTTCATCCAGGTCGAAGCCCAGTTCGCCCTGCGAGACATCGTTGCAGATCAAACTAAATACCTCTACGTGGTCTCCGCACTCGACAGCTCCACCGCCTCGCGGATCATCAGCCTCCTCGAGAACCCTCCAACGGAGCGCAAGTATGACACCATCAAGGCGCGGTTGCTGCAAGCCTTCGGGCTCACTAAATCGGAGCGCACACGTCGATTGCTCGCCATGCCCGGGCTTGGGGACTCCAAGCCTTCGGAATTGATGAGCCAAATGCTCATACTCCTGGGTTCCAAACCGGAATGTTTCCTTTTTCGGGAACTATTCCTCAGCCAGCTGCCTGAGCAAGTGCAAGCTGCCCTGGTCAGATCCGAGGTGGAAGACTGCGTGGCACTCGCGGCAGAGGCGGACAAATTTTTTGCGGTAGCGCAGCAGTACTGCACCGCCACGAGGCACCCATCCCCCACAGACACCGTACCAGCTCTTCAGCCTGCTGGGATGTGTTTCTACCACACGCAATTCGGCGCGAAGGCGAGACGTTGCCGCTCTCCCTGCAACTTCCCCCAACAAAAAAAACAACTGCGACTTATGAGGAACGGGCCTAACGGGCGCCCCGCGGCTGCCATGGTGATCGGCAACGCCAGCAAGTTGCTTTCCATTACCGATACGCTCTCCGGCCGTCGTTTTCTGTGCGACACCGGAGCACAGTGCAGCATTTTGCCAGCGTCCACCCTCGATGTACAGGCAGGGAAGCACGGCCTCGCCCTTGAAGCGGCCAATGACGGAGCGATTCGGACTTTCGGCAGACGGCGTGTGGAGGTTTGCTTCAGGGGGTAACGGTTTCATTGGGAGTTCGTTAAGGCCAAGGTTTCTCAACCCATTCTCTGTGCAGATTTCCTGTGCGCCAACAGCCTCCTGGTCAACGTGCAGAACCAACGGTTGATCAAGGCGGCAACTTTTCATTCTATCCCTTGTTACCACAGTACCACTACATCGCGCACCGTCGCCTGTGCTTTTCCGGCTCCGGATGAGTTCGCTCGCCTGCTTGGCGAATTCCCCAACCTGTCAAGGCCCACTTTCTCCTCCACGGCCACGAAACATGGTGTGGAACATCACATCACCACCAACGGCCCCCTGGTCTATGCGTGGGCCCGGCGCCTGGAACCTGGCTAGCTGGCGGTCGCGAAAGCGGAGTTCGCGACCATGGAACGGTTAGGGATTATTCGCTGGTCGAATAGTCCCTGGTCTTCACCCCTCCACATTGTCCTGAAGCCTGGCGGCAGATGACGGCCATGCGCCGACTAGCGACACCTAAACGACGCCACCACTCTTGATCGGTACCCGATCCCCCATATTCAGGATTTCCCCACCCATTTGGCAGGGAACACTATATTCTCGAAAGTCGACCTCGTCCGGGGCTACCAGCAGGTCCCCGTTCATCCCCAAGACGTTCAGAAGACCGCAGTCATCACTCCATTCGGCCTTTTCGAGTTCTTAAGAATGCCGTTTGGCTTAAAGAACGCCACCCAGGCTTTCCAACGCCTGATGGACTCCGTGCTGCGGGACCTCAAGTTCCTCTTTGTCTACTTAGATGACATCCTCATTGCCAGTCCCACCAAAGCAGAACACATCTGTCACCTCCGCACCCTTTTTCAGCGTCTCAGCCAACACGGCCTGATTATCAACCCAGCCAAGTGTCAGTTTGGCCTGCAGCAAATTGATTTCATGGGACATCGCATCACTTCAGAGGGAGCGGTTCCTTTACAGGCGAAGGTAGAGGCGGTGTCATCCTTTCCACGCCCGCAAACCATTAAGGCCCTGCAGGAATTCCCAGGCATGGTAAACTTTTACCACCGTTTCGTGCCTAAGGCAGCACTGCTCATGCAGCCCCTGTACAAGGCCCTCAAGGCCAGGACTGGTAAAGATGCGGTAGACTGGACGGAGGACATGGCCCGGTCATTCGCCGACACAAAAAGAGCCTTGGCCAATGCGACTATGCTGGCACACCCGCTACCAGGAGCCACCATCGCCCTCACCAACGACACGTCAGACTACGCAATCGGTGCCGTGCAAGAGCAGTGGGTGAATGGGACCTGGCAGCCGTTGGCATTCTTCAGCCGTCAACTACGGCGGAATGAGAGGAAATATAGCACATTCGATCGGGAGTTGCTCGCTCTTTTTCTGGCCATCCGACATTTTCGCTTCCTCCTGGAAGGACGTCCCTTTACCGCCTTCGTGGACCATAAGCCGCTCACCTTCGCCATGGCCAAGACCGCTGAACCGTGGTCATCCCGACAGCAACGTCACCTGACGTACATATCCGAGTTTACTATGGATATACAGCATGTGGCCGGTATGGACAACCTGGTGGCCGACTGCCTCTCCCGCGCGACCATCAATACGGTTCATTTAGGCATCGATTACGCCCTCATGGCAGCGGATCAAGCCTCGGACCCAGAAGTCCAAGCCTACAGAACCACCATCACTGGCCTCCAGTTGGCCGACGTCAAGTTCCATGCTGCAGGCACCACGCTCTTGTGTGATGTCTCCGTTCGGGATCCTCGCCCTGTCGTACCGGCCGTCTGGCGCCGCAAAGTGTTCGACGCCATACATGGGTTATCACACTCAGGAATGAAGGCCTCCCAGAAGCTGATGTCGAGGAAATTCGTATGGCACAGCATGCACAAGGATGTCCGCGACTGGACCAACACCTGCGTGGTCTGCCAAAAGGCCAAAGTACAGCGTCGCATCAAAGCTCCGTTGGTCACCTTCACAGTGCCGGAGCGATGGTTCGACCATGTCAATGTGGACCTGGTGGGTCCACTCCCACCCTCCCATGGTTTTTCACACATCCTGACTATGGTTGACCGCACCACCAGATGGCCGGAGGCGGTTCCCCTATCATCCACGACTTCGGCGGACGTGGCCAGGGCATTCATTTCCACCTGGGTCGCCCGTTTCGGAGTGCCTGCTGACATTTCTTCAGACAGAGGACCACAGTTTTCCTCCGAACTCTGGAATGCGGTGGCCCAAGGGCTCGGTGTCAAATTACACCGCACCACAGCCTACCACCCACAGGCGAATGGTCTCTGTGAACGTTTCCACCGGTCACTAAAAGCCTCCTTGAGGGCCAGCCTCCAGGATGCTGGATGGGTAGACAAGCTACCATGGGTCCTGTTGGGCCTTCGCACGGCCCCCAAAGAAGACCTTCGCTCTTCATCAGCGGAGCTGGTGTACGGTCAGCCGCTGCGAGTCCCGGGAGATTTCCTGCCAGAATCGACGAAGCCATGGTCCGTGTCTGACCAGCTTACTTGTCACCAGGAGGCGGCCAGATGCTTCGCGCCGGTGCCCACTTCGCACCACAGGCTGCAGAGTTTGCACATTCCCCCGGAGCTTCATAAGGCCGAATACGTCTTTATTCGTCATGATGCTCATAGGGATTCGCTCAAGGTCCCATACACTGGTCCTTTCCAGGTGCTAGAGGCAGGGGACAAAAGCTTCAAGGTGGATGTCGGTGGTAAACCGGACCACATTTCGGTCGATTGTCTAAAGCCGGCACATCTGGACCTCGACCGCCCCGTCGAGACAGCACAGCCGCCAAGACGAGGTCAGCCACCTATCGTCGTCACGCCAGACGAAGTGCAATCGCCCACTCCACCGCCAGCCGTCCAGCAGACTCCGCTTCGGAAGTACAGGAGTTGTTCTGACAGGCTTGTCAGACCCCCTCACCGTTTGACTTTTTCCGTTAACGAGAATTCTGGGGGGACGCATGTGGTGGAGCCACTAAGGGACTCTGAGCAACTGTATATAATTCCCTTTAACGATGTTTTACTCCAACCTAAGCCTGTACCAGTCTGTTAGTTATTTCTGTGTTTGTACATACTGTTTGCATGTACGGGGCGTGGTCCCTTTAAAAGCGTGGGCAAACGCGATGACATCATGCCGCTAATCACGTGACCACCCAAGCACGGGAAAAACATGATGACGTCATGACGCCATCCACGGGACTGCCCTGGCAGTCCTCGTGGAAGCTTCAACTTGTACAGACCTGTTTTCGTGGTTCTCCTGTATCGATCTCAACAAACTGTTTAAACTCGTTTAGTTTTGCATTAAAAACCTGTTTGTTTGATCGCCTGAGTCGACCTCAGTTCTTAGTTAGGAATTTGTCAATTCCTACAGTACTGTATATCCTTACTTTGGTAAGGAGACCAGAACTGTACACAATACTCCAGTTGTGGTCTCACCAATATACTCTATATAATTGCAGTAAGACTTCTTTACTCTTATACTCCAATCCCTTTTGTAATGAAGGCTAACATGCCATTTGCTTTCCTAATTGCTGTACCTGCATATTAACTTGCTGTGATTCGTGTACAAGGACACCCAGGTTCCTCTGAACAATAATAATAATTCAACTTTATTGTCATTGTACAATGCACAAGTACATGGACAACGAAATGTGATCTTGCAAGCTCCCATGAGTCCAGTACAAATAACATTAACATTAAACGTAAATAGCACCATCCTGGGAGAAGCAAAGCCGCTGCGTCTGTGCGCGCCGCCATTCCATTTCCACCATTCCTCCTGTCCGACAATCTTCAGCCCAACGCCCGGGCCTGCTCACCAGCCGCCCCTCCCGGGGGTCCGTCCGTGACCTTCTCACCAACCGCCCCTCCTCGGGGCTCCTTCCGTGACCTTCTGCACCTGGTCTTCCCTGATGGTCACCCCTCCAGGTACTAACCAGGCCTGGCTCTGCTTAGCTTCCAAACCTTTCCCAGTCTCTCACCTTTTAAAAATTATTCTGCTTTTCTATTTTTCTTACCAAAGTGGATAACTTCACATTTCTCCATGTTTATATTCCAACTAAATAAAGTTGTGCTCTATAATTTTTATTTCCTCCACCACCGTCTCCCTCAGATCAAAATCTTTAAAAAATGTACTTGCATGAGATTTTTTTAATTGTCAGATTGGTAATTTTGTGAACAAGTTTCAATTGTACAATTTCATTTTATCGAATTCAAAGTTGGTCCTGAATCATCAATACGGTCTCAAAATTCCTCGCCACTTTCAGCATTTCTAGAGATGCAAATTTACACAACTCAGACCGGCAAATTGGGGTGGAAGCCACTTTCACCAGTTTTCTTCCCCAGAATCATTGTGCCCAAGTTTCTGATCCTGTTTTGGATCTTCTTACCGGCCATCTGCTAAGACCCGATGGAGCTGTTTTAAATAAATGTAAATGAGGTCAAGTGGCATTAACATTCTGGAATCTATGCTCTCAACACACCAGGAGGATGCACTCTTTCAAGATATTACTTGCCCCCACCCCCCCGACCAACAAATAATTTACAGGCCAGGTAAATCCTACATGGATCTTAAGTGAGGAGCTCTGTGTTAGAGTGCACTTCACTGAAGATGCAATGGGGAACTATGTCAGCTATTACATGAAGACCTGTAGACATTGTCACCTGTATAGACAGCTCTGCCTGTAGCCATGAAGGTCATGATCGCATTCAGGTTTTATGCCACCAGGTCATTTCAGGCAACTACATGAACTCTTTACAATATCCGGGAAGGTGCTTTCCAGGCATGCATTCATCGGGTAAGTGACACACTGGGCTGGATTTTCAATGGGCCGTGGAGGCATGATTGGAGTCGTGTGGGGGGTTAAAATTGTGAAAACTGGCGGGCGGGACCCCCTCCCCCTCCCCCCGCCTGGTTCCCGACTCCGAGCAACTTTAACTCAGTCGTGTCTAATGGTCCCATCTCCGTCCCGCCTCCAACAGGCGGGTTAGGTTGTTAAGGCCCTTAACAAGCACTAAATAGCCTCTATAATCCTATTTTGAAAGGCCCTTGCGAATTTAACCCTTTTCCCACGTGAAACACGCCTGGTGGGAAACACGATGGTGAAACCTGGCGGGAGCACTATTGGATTGCTGACTATCAGCTGCAGGTCAACCATTAAAGAGGAGATTTGATCAGCCATCATTTGCAGGTGGCAGGACTTTGTTGTCTCAGGTCTGGGGGAACTTTTAGAAGGCTGTAATGAAATCTGTTTGTCTTGATCCTGTATCCGTTTTGCACTCATGTATATTACCCTCCCCCACTGTGTATAGTTTCACTTCCTCTTTCCCGACTAACCTGGGAGGTTCCAGGTCTTGGCTCTTGGCTCCGCCCCTGACTTCTCTTACATAAAGATCCAAGGATCTGTATGACTCATTCCTGTGAACCAGTCGGCGTGTTGAGATGTTAGCTCTGATCTTAGTGTTTAAAAGCCAACTTGTTTAAGTCTATAACTTCTAGTTTTCTGGTTATTGAAGGCCCATTAAAGGCATAACCACAGCTGTGGAAGTTTGGAGCCTGACACCCATCTCCAGTGTGACCTCCTGGGAAACCCCTCTCGCCACCCTCACTGAGCGCTTCCTCAACTGAGGCATATCCCAGAAGCATGGGAGCTATCTATTTCCTTCCCTTCTGGGCATTAGATGAGCTCGAGCACCAGCCGCGGCACCAGCAGAACCAGGAACAACAGCAGCACCAACAGCAGCAGCAGCAACAGGAGCGCCAGGCTGCTGCTCACCCACCTGAACCTGCACAGGCCAGAAGGGGCCAGCACTTGGAAGCCCGTCGGTGCAGGAGATACCCCCCAAACAGGGTCTACAGACACAGGGTCAGCTACCTCAACATGTCTGAGCAGCAGTGCCAAAGGCGGCTCCGACTTTCGCGAGAGGTAGTGAGTGACATCTGCGCAATGCTGCAACAATACCTACAGCCCAGAGGACCAGGTGGACAAGCCTTTCCAGTGGCCGTCAAAATCACACCGCACACAACTTTTTTGCCTCAGGCTCATTCCAGGGATCAGCAGCAGACATCAGTGGCATTTCCCAGGCGGCTTCACACACTTGCATCACACATGTAACCGATGCCCTCTTTGCCATCGCGCACAATCACATCCATTTCACCAAGGATCACGCAAGTGTCACGGTGCGAGCGGTTGGATTAGCTAATCTGGCAGGCTTTCCAAGGGTGCAGGGCATCGTTGACTGCACACATGTGGCCCTTAAGGCACCCCATCGCAATCCAGGTATTTTTGTCAACCGCAAGGGCTTCCACTCCCTTAACGTTCAGCTGGTGTGTGACCACAAGAAGGAAATTTTGCATGTTTGTACCAAGTACCCTGGCAGTTGCCATGACTCCTTCATAGGGCACCAGTCTAGTATGCCTCCGCTATTCAGTCTGCCAGACCAACTTAACGGATGGTTACTTGGAGACAAGGGCTATCCCCTGAGGACGTGGCTAATGACACTGTTGAGGAGCCCATCCAATGAAGCTGAAGAGAGCTACAACTCTAGCCACATGTTCACCAGAGCCATAATCGAGCAAACCATCAGTTTGCTGAAGATGTGCTTCAGATGCCTGGATAGATCCGATGGAGCCCTGCAGTACTCAGCAGCCAGGGTTTCCAGAATCATCGTGGTTTGCTGTGCACTTCACAACATGGCACAACGTTGTGGCTTGCAGATCACTGAGGACCAAGTGGCTCCTCGCATACCCTCCTCAGATGAGGAGGAGGAGGAGGAGGGGGAGGAGGAGGAGTGCAAAAACACACATCCTGCAGAGGCCCATCAATGAGCGGCAGCATTACACGAGAACATTGCTGCCCGGGATGCAAGGAACGCACTCATCTTGGCCATATTTGTCTAGCCTAGCTGATCAAGCACTTTTGCCTTGCAGCTTCTTGCCTGAGCATCGACAATGACCAAGACCCTGCTGATTCCCATCTATTTGACCAGCATACTGACAGTTGCAAGTAATCCTAAACCCTCAATGTGAAAGTCCCATTCGTGAAATGACACACACCACAACTGCAACAGTTGCCATCAGAATTTTTATGTACAAGAACCAACTGATGGCATTTTTACAATAAACACAACATTTCACCCAAGTGACTACCCTTGTGACTATTTGTGCAGAATTTTTCTCTTATGCGTGCTCCTACATGGTGCCTACCCTGTGGCTTCAGCAGATGTGGAGGCCGCTTGCTCAATTTGCTGCTGCTCCTGTCTCGACACCTTTGGCAGGCGTCCTCTGGGGTTGCGAGCCTGTGAGGGCTCATCAACAGTTTGCTGCTCCTGCGGCTGTGCAGGGGTTGAGACGCCTATCTCACTTGGGTGTGGACTCCGGTGGCGCTCTGACCGAGGGCTCTGCAGTGGTATGGAAGTGTGAGCGCTTGGAGAGGAGCCCCCACTTCCTTGATGTCTGCCACCAACTTCCCTCTCATGGGTCAGGTCCCCCTCAGTGCCTGCAAGTGGCTGGAGAGCACCTTGCTGCACATCAGGGGGGCCATGGAGACCCATATCTGCAATGGCAGTCCTACTCAGAAGGACTTCCATGATGGTCTGGTTTATCAGTTCAATAGATGACCATCACTCCTCCAGAGATGTTATTCTATTATGAACACTCACCATGTTTTCAGCACTCTGGTGACTTATCTCCACCATGGCCAAAGCCATCCTCTCATCTACTGTTGCCATCCGTTTGAGGGAGGTTGCCATCCTTTCCGTCATGATGCGTTCATGCACCAATGACTCCACAAAGGCTCTGCTCATGGTCGCTATGGACTCCTCCATTCGCTCCACACTCGCAGTGTCCCTGGAGACAAAACCTGCCAGAGACACCTGCATCTGTTCCTGGAGTTCCAGCACCGCTGATCTTATGGATGGACACAGAGACAGAGGGTCGACATGCAGCTGAGCCGAGCTGGCAGAGTCCTGTGCCCTCCGACTAGGACTCTCCACTGCTGACCCTGTCTCCACAATCTGCTGATGCTCACTTGTGAGCTGTGATACACCAGGTGACAACACTACTCTATGTCCCGAAAGTCCCACCGAGGTGTGAGTATCTGCGCTGGTGCTGGGTGCGCTGAATTCTGGTGACACTGCGCCCTCAGAGGTTGCAGCGTCCTCTGAGGAGTCTGGCTGCTCAGCCTGTTCTTCCTGGCTAGTGGGGAAGGATGCTTGCAATGGTCCTGCGGGGTAGTAAAGGAAAGAGTCAGAGATGTGATGCCAAGGTTACATGCACATTGCATATTGCAGATGCTCATAAGTCCATCTGTTAGAGCTTCAGAATCATTATCAGCGACTCATGCAATGCCAATGAGAGATGGGAAACTTTTCTGTCACCAGCTTGCTGTGTTTCACCCATCTGTCCGTCCCCCACTTGCACATCCTCCTCTACTCCCATGATTTCCAGGACCGCCTTCTCCCAGGGGGTCAGGTGGGCTAATGAGGCTGTCCCTCCTCCTGTCCTCGCTCGATCTCTTTTATTGTGAGCTCTCTTTTCCTGTAATGAGGGAGACAAGTGGAGGTTGTCCTCGGAGTCCACATCACGGAAGACCTCTCCTGGTCCCTCAATACCTCCTCTCTGGTGAAGAAGGCCCAGCAGTGCCTATATTTCCTAAGGAGGCTGAAGGGATGTAACCTGTCACCCCTGATCCTCTCTAACTTTTACCGCTGCACAATAGAGAGCATCCTGACAAACTGTATCACAGTATGGTATGGCAGCTGTAGCTACTATGACCGGAAAGCCCTGCAGCGGGTAGTCAAAACTGCCCAACGCATTACCGGCACCCGGCTACCGACCATAGAGCACATATACCAGAAACGCTGTTTACAGAGGTCACGGACCATCATCAAAGACCCTACCCACCCCAGCCACAGTCTGTTCGCCCTCCTGCCATCTGGGAGACGCTACAGATGCATTCGCACCCGTACGACCAGATTTAGGAACAGCTTCTTTCCCAGGGCTGTCATCCTACTGAACTCCACAAATAAACTCTAAAGCCTGCACATCTGCCAATGCACTTTATTATGGTTATGTTTATGTTAATGTATTACAAGCCAAATGTATGTTGAATGTTTAAATGTCTTAATCTAAATGTACACTCTCGGGAGCCGCAAGCCTACATTTTGTTGTACTGCACTTGTGCACTAACAATGACACAACAGTTGATTATTATTATTATTATTATTATTATTATTATTGAGTGAGAATGAAGGAGTGAGTGCAGAGATTCCATAGCATCGATACTTAGAAGGAGACAAAGATGGAGTGAGGTGGCAAGACCAAGGGCCCTCCCTGTGTGTTGTCAGTTGTTTGCATAGCATCACAGTGATAGGGAGTGTGAGGGCTGCATAGTCGAATAGTTATGTGAATGTGACCATAGAAAGAAAGGGAATGGGTAAGGGTGCATTGATGTCAATCTCAAGTGGAGTGTGGAGGAAGAGATTGCTGAAGCTGAGTGCTGGTGAGGAAAGGCAATGGGGATCAGATTGAGGGTGATGGGAAAATCATACACACTTTTCCAGTGCGGAGAAGGTCATGAAATCTCTTGCAGCACTGTATCCAGGTTCTGCGGGTGACTCCCAAGGAGTTGACCTCCTCAGCCACCTGCATCCACACTGCCTTGGTCTGCTTGGGAGGTCTCTTCCTCCCTGTAGAAGGGAAGAGCACCTCCCTGTTGGCTGTAGCCCCATCTACTAATGCCTGCAGGGCCACCTTGTCAAAACGAGGAGCTGATCTGGGTCTCCTGCTAGTCATCTTTCCTGCAGGTCTCTCACACTCCACAGGCAAAAAGCTTGGCAGTCTGCAGAAGAAGCAAGGCTTGCTGTCGACCTTAAATGCAGCAGCAATGATGACGTCATCGGAGGCGACTTTCAGTCAGGAAAAACACATTTGCCAAGGGTTCCCACACGTTGGAAATCAATTGGACAATTAAGTTAAAATTGCATCAATCTCCCACATCCATTTAGATTTGGGTGGATAACACGAAATGTGGATAACACGACACCATCCCGCACCTGAGTTAAAATCCAGCCCACTGAGTGGTCATTGAGAGGACCCTTAGGGGTGAAATTGGATGCCTTTTCGCCTCCCGTTAGCGCTGTGTGCATCGCCCCGGTAGTGCCCCAGCCCCTGTAGCAGCGTGGGCGAAAATACCGACAGCTTCAGGAGGTGTGCACCAGGCGGCCGGCCGCTTTGGGGACAATGATTAAAGGCAAGGTGGCCAAGGTAATTTAAACAAAACTTACCTTTCTTGTTCCAGTTTTTTTCACGGGTTCCTGCCCGCGATCAATCAGCTCGAGACTCTGCTTGAGTGCCGGGCTGATCGCGCGAGATCACAGCTAACTTGGTGGTCCAGGTAGGTACTTTTTATATTGCAGAGCCTGCAGCGATGGCCCTTCCCTTTAAGGGAGGGAAAGAGCCTTTGAATGTGGCAGCACTGCACGGCCCAGTGTATAGCACTGCTGAAGTCTCCGTCCCACCTGCTGCCGATTGCGCTCTAAGAAGAAAGTGGGGAACTTGATTTAGTGCTCCACTTCCTTCCTGGAGTGCAAAACCGATTTTTTTTAAAGTCTAGGGGCTAGATTTTCAGTATAGACAGTTTTGGGGCGCTAAGCTTAGCGCCCGCCCGAAGTTATCGCCCGCCCCAAAGTAGCGCCCCGTTGCCGGAAATTCAGTGGCTTCGCCCTAAGAGGTTGGTGGAGCGCTAAAAGAGGCGTTCCACTAGTATCTTTAGGCGCTAAGCCGGCGGTGGAGAGCGCAACACCCGAGCTCGGGCGCAGTGCACGGCAGACACTCTGGTGCCAGTGAGCTCTTAAAGGGGAAGGGTGCATGTATTTTTTTCAAATGCAAAGTCTGGGGTGAAACGGGAGGAGGAGGAGGAGGAGGAGGAGGAGGAGGAGGAGGAGGAGGAGGAGGAATTGGTATTGGTGCCCGGAAACATAAATGGACCGTTCACAACAACACCCTGCTTACTTCCACACAACACATGCAGAGTGCTTTTTGTACGAGTGCCCTTTAATTTGCGCTCCCCAGGGTGTGTTGCGTTCCATTTTACAAACGCTCTGGACGCCAGGCGCACAATGGGGCGGTCCGACTGAAGTTTGGATTCGGGGCGGCCAAAGGGCGTTGCACGAGGATGTGACGTCATTTTCTGCGCGCGCATCCGGGCGGCCGCTAAACTTTGCGCCGGCGCTAACGGGCAACTTAATTTGGGGCGGGGCGCAAACTGCGCTGCGCCCAGGCGCTACACGCATAGCGCCCGAAAATCACTTCTCTTAAGGCGCTAACTGCTGGCGCAAGCAACTGAAAATCTAGCCCAAGAAACGTTAGCACCTGGTGCTAATTTTCTCAACTTTTAAAAGTGTTAGTGCCCCAAACGGGGCTATAATGAATTTCTCCCCCTTGGGGTCTTAAAAGGGCACTTCTGCTGCTTTGACAAGTCAGCAATGGCTCTGTAAAAATGCTCCTGACCATTTTTCCCACTTAGTTATAGCATGTTGTGTCCTGCACAACATTATCATCCATAAAGGCCTGGATATGGACAATCCTGGGGAGGTGGTCCTAGCTACTTTGGAGGCAGAACATCTTGGAAAAGAGTATATTATGACGATAACTCTGACCATAACTTCAGTGACTTGTTGCAAGAAGTATCAGAACACAGTTTATCAATAAGGTGTTCCCATCTACTTAATACGATACCTTTTGTCTCAAGTCTCATTACTCCTCCCCTCCCTTAAATGAATGACAAATCATTCATTCCAGTACCCATTCTTTAACATCATATCAAATTTCTTTGGCCCTACATGACCATGCAAGTTTAAAGCATCTGATTGATTAAGTCGGCATGAAATAAGTGCATCCTTTTCTGTATTGTCTTCAATGAATAACTTAGCACAAAATAAGTATGCAATGTCTTTTAAAAATCAATTCCAAAGTGAACATAAGCAATCCTACTCTCCTCATCAAGTGCTTCCCATGGGTGTCTTATTATGGCTTTCTTTCACCTATTCTACTGCTTCTCCTAGGTGCAGCTGAGGAGCCACTATCACAAGGTGGTTAGCTGCTCCTGTGCTACAAAAAGGTTGTGGGACTGAAGCCATCCACTTTTCATGGCAGTTTGCTCCTGGGAGACAACTGCAACTGGCTGCAACTCTGGATCTTTCTCCTAGGCAGCCTAGTGTCGCCTCCCATGTTCCACTGGAGTGGTGCTGTGAGGGAGAAGACTTGATGCTGCCTTGAGAAATGGTGAGTGAACTCATGCAGGTCGGCTGCAGCCATTGTCATTCACTGGGCCCTGGTTCAGAGGGCTAGCTGGTCCAATGGAAGCCATCAGATCCTGAAAGCTCTGAAACAGTGCAGCTTACATTCCAGCCCGCAAGAGTCTGAAAGCCAGTATGAACAGTGCTGCCTAATCTTCCCCCTACTGCCACCAGGACAGCAGTCTATGCTTCCATGGTGGAATAGGCACCAATTGTTTCCGGGTCTTTACTTAGGTGGGGGTCTGCTGTACGTTCCATTGATGCCTTCAATGAAGAGAAATCTACCCTAATGTTGCTGCACATCAGGGCAGTAGAGTCCAGAGTCACACCTGTCGTTTTTGCAAGCTATATTTCTCAGCAACACAGCTTCATAAAACTGAGCAAAATGATTTAATTTATGAATGAACTTTTGAACTCTAGCATTTGTTAATAGAGTTTTCCTCTTTTAAGTTTGTTTGGGTTTTATTGTAGTAATGTAGTCTAGCCTTGACTATTTGATAACAACTTAAAAATTGCACATGAGCTCTATGTTAAGAAAGAATTTGCAAGCTTGTAGTAAAACATTTTATTGGTCAATAGATATTTATTTCCTGAAGCTAAAAGCATTGAAACTACTGGCAGTATATTTTCATGATTATATCTTGAAATACCAAGCCATTACATTTGTTGTAATTGATCATAATTAAGAACACATTGTTGCAATTAATAGTTTAAAATGTCAAGTACAAGAGGAAGTACTGTTGAATTGCTGATTTAAGAAAGGAAATACTTTAGAGTGCAGGAGAATGTATTTATATATTTGTGTTCGACAGTAGTAATCTACAACTTGTAGGGGGCTAAATTGGATAGCCCCGGAAAACGGGCACGGGGAACGCGATGTGCAATTAATCCGCGCCCATTGATTGAAATGAAGGCAGCATGCCGACTTTGTGCTGCCTGCTCATTAACATGATTTCAGCATCTAGCCAGCACTAACCATGCAGTTCATTGGCTGGACGCATCAGCAGGGGACTAATATCATAACTTGCTAGCACTAGTTAAAGCTAACCTGCAGTGCTTAAAGCTAGCCTGCACCTCTTAAAGGGGAGGTGCACTGTGGCTGGAGCAGGTGCTGGGAGTCATGCAGGAAGTGAATCTGACCTTGGGAACAGTGAGGAATGGCACAACATGGGAGAGTGCGGGCTCCAAAAATTTTCGGACGCTGCACTGGAGGCCTTGATGGAAGAGGTGGAAAGTAGGAG
Organism: Somniosus microcephalus; assembly: GCF_052327205.1. Classification (NCBI taxonomy): domain Eukaryota; kingdom Metazoa; phylum Chordata; class Chondrichthyes; order Squaliformes; family Somniosidae; genus Somniosus; species Somniosus microcephalus. The sequence goes on from NC_140994.1 coordinate 181,138,144, forward strand.
AGATGTTCTGTATCCGCAGGGGGCAAGGAGGCCCTCCAGACACATGTTCAAAAGACAGTGCAAGCAGATAGCCATGGAGGTCATTGCCAGGAGTCAAGCCCTGAGGACCTGGATGAGGTGCTGCAAGAAGTTCAATGATCTCACGAGTGGTAACGGTCAGCAAATGCATCTTCAAATGCCATATCCTACCAACTGCACCGCTAGCCTCAGCCACTGTTCAATGCACCACATTGCCATCATTCACCTACCAACAATCTCTATCAATCAGGACTCATATCTACACCAGTCAGTTTCTTAGTAAATTAAATCTTTTTTAACATGTAAAGGCCTAGAAATTCATTATAGCCACTTTTGGGGCGGTAAAGTCGGGCGGCTGCTAAAGTTTGCGCCCGGCGCAAATTCGAGGCCACTTCGCCGATATTCATTAGCTTCGCCCTAAGAGTTTGCTCGAGCGCTAAAACTGGCGATGCACGGCTCTCTTTAGGCACTAAGCCAGCGGCCCGGGCGCTAACACCGGAAGTTGGGCGCAGGGCAGAGGGCAGGTGCGGCGAGCTGCTGATTGACGGCAGACACTCTGGCTCTGGTGAGCTCTTAAAGGGGGAGGGTGGATTTGTTTTTTTGAAAGGCCGAGACTGCTGTATTTGTGTTGTTGGGGAGGGCTTCTCTCCATCAGTTTGTTATGTGGTACCGGCACACCAACACCAACTACTCCTCCTCCACCTCCTCCTCCTCCTCCTCCTCCTCATCTTTGTCTCTCACAAAGTGTTGCAAAACGGCTGCCTTTTCTACTACAGGAGTGCCCTTTAATTTGCGCTCCCCGCGGCCCGCCTCGGCTGTGTACCGTTCCACTTCACAGTCGTTCGGGCCGCCAGGCGCACAATGGGGCGGCGCGAGTGCAGTTCCGGTTCCGGGCGCACAAAGGGCGTTGCACGATGAAATGATGTCATGACCTGCGCGCGCAGCTGAGCACGCGCAAAGACTTTGCGCCGGCGCTAAATGTCTACTGAAGTTGGGGCGAGGCGCAGATCACGCTGCGCCTGGGCGCTAAGCGCCTAGCGCTCGAGATCTGCTTCTCCTAAGGCGTTAACGGCTGGCGCAGCCAACTGTATTTCTAGGCCAAAAACTTTTAAAATGTGGCAACTAGTGCCATTGCACCTAAACAAAACACAGCTCAATTTAAAGAGCCTCCTCAAACGGGCTCAATCGAAGGAAACTCGCCGTGCTCATTACTTCGATCTGGTGGCATGGCCAATTTTGTAGACAGGGCCTGCTTCGAGCGCAATGTTTTTTAAACCAGTATTAAAGATTGCAGAAACTCAAATTACACTTGGCGTAACTTGCATTTAAAATCCTGCAATCTTTTGCGCTAGTTTGGCCGCTGTCAGCCGGATTGTGCTGCTAAAACTAAGGGAAACGCTAGGCCATTGCGCTACATATTTTCCCAGCTTGCTTGCTAGAACAAACATTGGATCCAGAACACAACTCTTTTAAACTTAATTTTTCAGTGGAAGATCAAACCTGCAGCTGAAAAAAGTGGAGAGCAACTGCCAACCGTGGCAGACGGTACATGGTCTCTGATAATAGTCTACAGATGGGAGTTACTAATGATCTTGTCATTGAAAGTGAACAGTGTGCAACTGTCAGCAGCTGATAAGTTAGCTGTTTCAGGTTGTTCATGATGTATCATCAGTATGGCAATAAATCTTCATTCTCTTGACATAGGACATTATCACTAGCAGCTGGTATGCACTAATTCACGACATAACTTTGTAAGCCATGTCTTTGCAGGACTTGGGGGCAAATTATAGGAAATATTTAGAGTTGATTTTAATTTATTCCTTCTCAGGACTAGCTTTTGCTTATTTTTCTCATGGATGTTCTAACAGCTTGTTGCAGAACAACATGTGTAGAGGCCTTTGAGTGACTCAGCTGCTAATGCTCAAAGAACATTTGAAGATCCGAAGTTGAAACACAGTACCCTCAAGAACGAATAAAAAAGAGCCACTAACATTAGCATTTGAAGAGGATTGACTATCTGATCCAGTGTGTAATTCCAAACCCATAACCTCAAATCTCAAGAGAACCTATACAAAATAACTCTAATCATCTGGTTTAGTTCAAGTAACCTGCAGCACATATCAGTGTGGAGACCAGATTTTATTGTATAAAAGATTAACACCTCATCATACTGAGATGTTTATTGCAAAGTATCAAGTGACCACCTGAATCCAGCAATTTTATTAAAGCCCAATAAGGAAGTAAAAAAGATTTGAGGTAATGATTTGGAATGTACTGGAAGAATCTCCACCTAGCACTGAAGAGAGGAGGAAGACAGAAATAAAGTAAAAACTCATTTTAATCATGTTCTTTTCATGTGGCACCAACCTGAGAATCTCAGCAGATGACGAGCGCATCCATTTGGTTAGGCATAAAGTTAGAGGAGCAGTTAACTAGAATCAGTCTTTAAGGAAGCCATGGAACAAAGTAGGAAGCCTTTAATTTAGTTAGATTATAAGGGGGGCCCATTCGGGAGACCTCACTGTACGTGATAATATCAGATGAGCTTGATGCATTATGTTAAACGTAAAGACAGAGCTTTAGGGCTAGATTTTCAGTATAGGCAGTTTTGGGGCGCTAGCTTTAGCGCCCGCCCGAAGTTAGCGCCCGCCCCAAAGTAGCGCCCCGTTGCCGGGAATTCAGTGGCTTCGCCCTAAGAGGTTGGTGGAGCGCTAAAAGAGGCGTTCCACTACTCTCTTTAGGCGCTAAGCCGGCGGTCCAGAGGGATAGCGCCCAGGCGGGGCGCAGCACGGGTGCGGTCATTTTTGCACTGACAGCAGACCCCGTGGTGCCGACCAGCTCTTAAAGGGGGAAGGGACGAATTGGTCTGCTGCCACGCCCTGCACACTGCAGCCTTGCAAAGAGGCCTCAACACTACTGCTCAGCCCCAGGGAGTCATGGCAACGCCAGAGAAGGCCCGTCAGCGTGCCCTGCGCTTCTCAGAGGGTGATCTGGACATAATGGTCACAGCTCTGGAGGTGAGGCGCAAGATCTTGTTTCCAGAGAGTGGGAGGAATCCAACCCACCACGACTACACCAAAGCCTGGAAGCAGATCGCCCAGAGGGTGACGTTCACCGGCGAGGCCCCCAGGACCCACAAACAATGCCGTAAGAAATACAACGATCTGACCAGGATTGTGAGGGTGAGTAGCCTTTCCAGTCTCCTCCTCATTCTTGCATGTACACCTGACATGATGGGCAAAGGGACCTGAAAGTCCTTTTGGCCAGCCCTCAGCCAGCAGCATTGGGACAGTCATGAGCATCAAATGGCCATTCGGCACTCTACACTTTGGCCAAGCTATTCCACCATGGGAGGCAGTGGACAGTACATCAGGGCTTCACTCTGTCCAAGCTATTCCACCATGGGAGGCAGTGCACACTACATCAGGGCTTCACTCTGTCCAAGCTATTCCACCATGGGAGGCAGTGCACACTACATCAGGGCTTCACTCTGTCCAAGCTATTCCACCATGGGAGGCAGTGCACACTACATCAGGGCTTCACTCTGTCCAAGCTATTCCACCATGGGAGGCAGTGCACACTACATCAGGGCTTCACTCTGTCCAAGCTATTCCACCATGGGAGGCAGTGCACACTACATCAGGGCTTCACTGCGCACTTACAGCCCGTCCTTTCTCTTGCAGGCTAAAGTAGCGTTTAATCGCCAGGCCCGTGCCAGGGGTGGCCGCGCCAAGCTGCAGAAGCTCACTCGGCTGGAGGAGCGCGTGTGTGTGCTCATGGGAGCCCGTGTGATTGTCCCCACAGCGTGCGGTGTATCCGACCCTCCACTGCCCGGCAATGGTAAGGACCTCGCCTTTTGGCCCTCTCGCGTCGCACTGGCCCATCCGAGCTACCTCCTTTGCCACTGTCCCACCAATGCGCTGAATCCCACCAGTCCTAACTCCCTCGCTGACGCCGTCTCCTCACTCTGAAGCTACTCTTGTGCATTCCTGCTTTCAGCTGGTGACGACCAGGACCCTGAGGCTGCCAGTGACAGCACCTCCAACCAGGAGGAGGAGGAGGAGCAAGCCGGACCTTCGGGGGAACAGTCACGTCCCGCAGGAGAGGAGGAAATGCTTGACACCTCCTCACTGGACGAGTGCCTGGAGGAACTGTCGCAGGGCAATGCAGCTTCTGGGACCAGTGGCGTCCAGCCACCCAGCAGCCGTGCGCGTGGCCCGCGGCCTTCCCCCAAAGGGGGGAAGGATCAGAGGGGAGTGCTGCTGCTCGGCACACTCGCCGTCACCAACGCGGCAAGGGTCCCCTAGTTCGGCCCCCTCCTCCCCAGCGGGAGAGTCGCGACTCCAGTCCGGACACCTTCACTTCGGAGGAGGTGCGGAAGCTCGATCAGATGGCCGACGACTCGGACCGGCGCCACACGGAGCTCATGAGCGTGGTGGGGCGCATGCCTGAGGCCATCGAGTCGCTGGCGACCAGTGTGCGCGAGTTCGGGGCAGCAACTGCCGCGACTGGCCGCATGCTAACTGATGCCGTCAAGACCCTGGCGGATGTGATGCGCGTGCACACCAGGACCACAGGGCCACTCACTGCTGCCACACGCGCTGTCTCAGGCAGGCATCGCCAGGGCAGGCGCCGCGCTGGACCATCCCAGCAAGCCGGCCGTCGGCTGATTGCTGCGGATCCTGCAGTGCGGGCCCGGCCGAGTGCCACCGCGCCACAGCACCAGCCAGCGCATCCCAGACGCCAGCTGGCCCACATTGCGCCATCCGTCGCCGCCATTCCCCCTCTGGGGCGTCGACGGCAAGCGGCTGCAGCTGATGGTGGCCAGGCTCAGGTGCGCCACTCAGCAGACGGCCCCTCGAGGCCCAAACGCCGTGTAGGCCGCCCCCCAGCGGCATCTGGCGGAAGGGCATCTGAGCCTCAGGCGCCTTCCCCCAGCCTCGCAGCAGCCACTGGGCAGAGCTTGAGAAGGAGCAGCAGGCAGGGCAGGGGAGGCAAAATGCTGGCCAAGGTCTCGCCCTCGCGGGCCACTCAGTAGAGGGTGTGGCCAGCTTTCCTTTAATATGGCGGTGGCCATCTTTATTTTGCCCATGGTTGTGCTTTTGGAGGGCTTTTTTTTTGCGTTAGGCCGACGTTGAGGCCCGGTTTCAATAAAGGTGGAGTGGCTCCTCCCCAGTTTGTGGGAGTGAGTCGTTTGTTGGGCTTTTTGTGGGGCCCGTTTATTGTTTTTGGGGATTCATGTGGGAAGGGCTTTTCATTTTTGTGTAATAAAAAATTATCTTTATTCATGCAGTCTCCATGGTTGTTCTTCTTAGTGTTTGTTGGCTTCGCCGGCTGAGGGCTTGCGGAGCGGCTGCATTCATCTTCCCTCATGGCCCCTGGCCATTCCCTGACAGGGGGCTTAGAAGTACCGTGTAATAAGGTGGCGTCGTGCGGCCCTTGGCCCTGGTCGCTCCCTCCTGGGAACGTACTCCTGCTCCTCCTCCTCCTCCTCCTCCTCCTCCTCATGCTCCTCCTGCTCCTCCTCCTGAGGTGCTGGTCCAACGTCAGGTGGCAGTGCCTGAGTCCTGCGGATAGCCAGGTTGTGTAGCATGCAGCAAACCACCACAAATTGGGAGACCCGGTCCGGCGAATACTGGAGAGCTCTTCCGGAGCCATCAAGGCAGCGGAACCGCTGCTTGAGGACCCCAATAGTTAGCTCGATGATGTTGCGGGTGGTTTGATGGCTCTCGTTGTAGGCCTCTTCAGCAGCGGTCCTGGGCGCGCGGAGCGGGGTCATGAGCCAGGTGCACAAAGGATAGCCTTTGTCCCCGAGTAGCCATCCTCTTGGGGGAGGCTGTGCCTGGAACATGTCATGCACAGTACTCTGCCGCAGGATAAAGGCATCGTGGCTGCTGCCTGGGAAGCTGGCATTGACTGCCATGATGCGCTGCTTGTGGTCACAGACCAGCTGCACATTCAGAGAATGGTAGCCCTTCCTGTTGCGATACTGCTCGCCATGCTCCAGAGGGGCCCGCAAAGCGACATGCGTACAGTCAATGGCGCCCTGCACCAAGGGGAATTCCCCGAGTCTGGAAAATCCCAATGCGCGCTGATGCTGGCTCTCCAGGGCCATGGGGAAGGAGATGAATTGGCTTCTCCTTCTGAACAGTGCTTCAGTCACCTGGCGGATGCAGCGATGCGCGCCGTACTGGGAGATGTTTGCTATGTCCCCAGCAGCGTATTGGAAGGAGCCGGTGGCATAGAAGTTCAATGCCACTGTCACCTTCACTTCCACCGACAGAGACGTCCTGCACCTGAGCTTTGGCCGCAGATCTCGGCGAAGCAGGTGGCAGATCTCTGCAATCACCCCCTTTCGGAATCGGAGCCTTTTAACACATCGCGCGGCACTCATGTTTAGGTAGGAGCGCTGCTGGCGGTATAGCCTGACTGGGTAAGGCCTACGTGGCCGACGCCTGTAGCCCCCTCTGCCTCTAGCCAGGGCTGCCCCTCTCACAATGCGTCTGCGAGCCCTACGGACATGGAGCTGCAGCTCCGCGTTGGCACCCCATGCAACCCCCATCAAATCCTGGCAAACACTCTAATTTCCAAATGGCCACTTGCAGCGCTGTTGCCTGAGTCCAAAAATACCTGGCTCTTGCTGCTTGAAACCAGTTAGCTATCCTCCTTGTTGTGTCTCCAGAAATGCGTTGCACAAGACTGTTTTCTGAAAAAAGGATGGCCTTTATACTGGAGAGGACGTTCCCTTTAATTAGCGCCCCCCGGGGCCCGCGCTGGTTGTGTTGCGTTCCTTTTTCCAAACGCTCCGGCCGCCCGCCGCACAATGGGGCGGTCCGACTGAAGTTTGCAATCGGGGCGGCCAAAGGGCGTTGCACGAGGATGTGACGTCATTTTCTGCGCGCGCATCCGGGCGGGCGCTAAACTTTGCGCCGGCGCTAACGGGCAACTTAATTTGGGGCGGAGCGCAAACTGCGCTGCGCCCGGGCGCTACATGCATAGCGCCCGGAAATCACTTCTCTTAAGGCGCTAACTGCTGGCGCAAGCTACTGAAAATCTAGCCCTTAGTGTTTATGGGACACTTTAGATAATGGTGGTTGCAGTGTTCGGAGGAGGTACTGAAGAAGTCTGCTTTAGCCTTGGAGTCCAAGCCAACTGGCAAATACAATATTATAAATTAGAATAATGACTGTGGTGAGGAACACTCTCAGCAGAATACGGTACCCATAATTAAATGTTGATTAACTTCTTATTGCTGGAACCTTGTATATCAGTGGAATCTATTAGGTCTTGCCAGATTTCTCCCTCGACAAGTAGAAAGAAAGGCCATGAAAAATCTGACTTACAAAATTTATTACTGTTTAGTTTGAAAATAGAATTTTTAATTATTATTTGCCGTCTTGTATACATATGTGAGTTTTCCCTTTTTTATGTCCAACATGTATTTTTCTACTTGACCTCACAAAGCAACTGAAGTAGCACTTTTCAAAATATGACATTTTAACTTAACAAAGGGTGGGAATTTAGTGGTTTCAGGTGCCAAGAAGAATTGGAAAGAAATTAAAAGCAGCCCATTTGAAGACATATGGGAACTGTAAATTTCCAGGCATGTTTCTAGTTTCTGTTGTTTTAATAATTGTGGAGTATTGTTTCATTAGTATCTCGGTTTCAACCAATCTTCCAGGCTGGAAGATAGCTAAAACAATGTCCTGTGCCACAAATTACTGGTTTAATTTTTTTTCTCTGCTTTTTCTTTTCATTGAAAGTAACATCATTGGTGCTGTTCTGATATCAAAAACTGATGTAGCCATTACTGAGATGTGGTTGCAGGGTGACTAAGGTTAGGAACTAAGGGGGAAAAATTCAGTATCGACCATTTTGGGGCACTAACATCGCCTGGGCGCAAACTTTAGTGCCCGGTGCTAATTAGCGCCGGCGACCGCGAAATTCAGTTTTAGCGCTCCAAGAGGGAGGTGGAGCGCAAAATCAAGCACTCCACTTCCTTCTTGGAGCGCTAACCCTGAATATCGGGGCAGAGACTTCAGCAGTGTTGCACACTGGGCCGTGCAGTGCTGCTGCATTCAAAGGCATCTTACTTCCCTTAAAGGGAAGGGCCATCGCTGCAATGGAAGAATTACCTACCTGGACCATCAAGGCTGCTGCAATCCAACGCGATCAGCCTAGCACTCAATTGATCATAGGCAGGAAACCGCAAAAAAAAACACCAACAGGAAAGGTTTTTTTTTTACTTACCTCAGCCACCTTGCCTTTAATCATCACCCCCCGAAGCAGCCAGCCACCCGATGCATGCCTCCTGCAGCTGTCGGTGTTTTCCCCCAACGTTGCTGCAGGGGGGCGAAAGTCAATTTTGGGTTCGGGTCGATGTCAGTGCCGCACCCGGTCACATTTGCATCCCGTTACCTCCCCCTAACAAGAGCTGCAAAGGCACTCAATTTCTCCCCCAAAATATTCCAGGGTACTCGACCTTTAGTGGTGCAATGGAAATGGAGGTGGGGTAGACCTGATGGTAAAGGCATTCGGGAGAAAGGATCTTAGCCCAGAAAATCAGGATGTAGAATCAATATGGGTGGAACTAAGAAATAAAAAAAGGCAGAAAACACTGGTGGAAGTAGTTTCTAGGCCCCCTAACAGTAATCATAGGGCTAGATTTTCAGTCGCTTGCGCCAGCAGTTAGCGCCTTAATAGAAGTGATTTCCGGGCGCTATGCGTGTAGCGCCCGGGCGCAGCGCAGTTTGCGCCCCGCCCCAAATTAAGTTGCCCGTTAGCGCCGGCGCAAAGTTTAGCGCCCGCCAGGATGCGCGCGCAGAAAATGACATCACATCCTCGTGCAACGCCCTTTGGCCGCCCCGATTGCAAACTTCAGTCGGACCGCCCCATTGTGCGGCGGGCGGCCGGAGCGTTTGGAAATAGGATCGCAACACAACCAGCGCGGGCCCCGGGGGGCGCTAATTAAAGGGAACGTCCTCTCCAGTATAAAGGCCAGCCTTTTTTCAGAAAACAGTCTTGTGCAACACATTTCTGGAGACACAACAAGGAGGATAGCTAAAATAACAACAGAAAATGCTGGAAAAACTCAGCAGGTCAGGCAACATCCGTGGAGAGAAATTTGAGTTGACGTTTCGGGTTTGACCCTTCTTCAAAACTGAGTTTTTCCAGCATTTTCTGTTGTTATTTCAGATTTCCAACATCTGCAGTATTTTGCTATCGTACAAGGAGGATAGCTAACTGGTTTCAAGCAGCAAGAGTTAGGTATTTTTGGACTCAGGCCATAGCGCTGCAAGTGGCCATTTGGAAATTAGACTGTTTGCCAGGATTTGATGGGGGTTGCATGGTGTGCCAACGCGCAGCTGCAGCGCCATGTCCGTAGGGCTCGCAGACGCATTGTGAGAGGGGCAGCCCTGGCTAGAGGCAGAGGGGGCTACAGGCGTCGGCCACGTAGGCCTTACCCAGTCAGGCTATACCGCCAGCAGCGCTCCTACATAAACATGAGTGCCACGCGATGTGTTAGAAGGCTCCAATTCCGAAAGGATTGATTGCAGTGATCTGCCACCTGCTTCGCAGAGATCTGCGGCCAAAGCGCAGGTGCAGGACGTCTCTGTCGGTGGAAGTGAAGGTGACGGTGGCATTGAACTTCTATGCCACCGGCTCCTTCCAGTACGCTGCTGGGGACATAGCAAACATCTCCCAGTATGGCGCGCATCGCTGCATCCGCCACGTGACCGAAGCACTGTTCAGAAGGAGAAGCCAATTCATCTCCTTCCCCATGGCCCTCGAGAGCCAGCATCAGCGCGCATTGGAATTTGCCAGACTCGGGGAATTCCCCTTGGTGCAGGGCGCCATTGACTGTACGCATGTGGCTTTGCGGGCCCCTCTGGAGCATGGAGAGCAGTATCGCAACAGGAAGGGCTACCATTCTCTGAATGTGCAGCTGGTATGTGACCACAAGCAGCGCATCATGGCAGTCAATGCCAGCTTCCCAGGCAGCAGCCACGATGCCTTTATCCTGCGGCAGAGTACTGTGCATGACATGTTCCAGGCACAGCCTCTCCCAAGAGGATGGCTCATCGGGGACAAAGGATATCCTTTGTGCACCTGGCTCATGGCCCCGCTCCGCGCGCCCAGGACCGCTGCTGAAGAGGCCTACAACGAGGGCCATCAAACCACCCGCAACATCATCGAGCTAACTATTGGGGTCCTCACGCAGCGGTTCCGCTGCCTTGATCGCTCCGGAGGAGCTCTCCAGTATTCGCCGGACCGGGTCTCCCAATTTGTGGTGGTCTGCTGCATGCTACACAACCTGGCTATCTGCAGGACTCAGGCACTGCCACCTGACGTTGGACCAGCACCTCAGGAGGAGGAGCAGGAGGAGCATGAGGAGGAGGTGGAGGAGGAGGAGCAGGAGTACGTTCCCAGGAGGGAGCGACCAGGGCCAAGGGCCGCACGACGCCACCTTATTACACGGTACTTCTAAGCCCCCTGTCAGGGAATGGCCAGGGGCCATGAGGGAAGATGAATGCAGCAGCTCTGCAAGCCCTCAGCCGGCGAAGCCAACAAACACTAAGAAGAACAACCATGGAGACTGCATGAATAAAGATAATTTTTTATTACACAAAAATGAAAAGCCCTTCCCACATGAATCCCCAAAAACAATAAACGGGCCCCACAAAAAGCCCAACAAATGACTCACTCCCACAAACTGGGGAGGAGTCACTCCACCTTTCTTCAAACCGGGCCTCAACGGCGGCCTAACGCAAAAAATAAGCCCTCCAACAACACAACCATGGGTAAAATAAAGATGGCCACCGCCACATAAAAGGAAAGCTGGCCACACCCTCTACTGAGTGGCCCGCGAGGGCGAGACCTTGCCCAGCCTTTTGCCTCCCCTGCCCGGCCTGCTGCTCCTTCGCAAGCTCTGCCCAGTGGCTGCTGCGAGGCTGGGGGAAGGTGCCTGAGGCTCAGATGCCCTTCCGCCAGATGCCGCTGGGGGGCGGCCTACACGGCGTTTGGGCCTCGAGGGGCCGTCTGCTGAGTGGCACACCTGAGCCTGGCCACCATCAGTTGCAGCCGCTTGCCCTTGACGCTCCAGTGGGGGAATGGCGGCGACGGATGGCGCAATGTGGGCCAGCTGGCGTCTGGGATGCGCTGGCTGGTGCTGTGGCGTGGTGGCACTCGGCTGGGCCCGCACTGCAGGATCCGCAACAATCAGCCGAGGGGCGGCTTGCTGGGATGGTCAAGCGCGGCGGCTGCCCTGGCGATGCCTGCCTGAGACAGCGCGTGTGGCAGCAGTGAGTGCACCTGTTGTCCTGGTGTGCGCGCGCATCACATCCGCCAGGGTCTTGATGGCATCAGTCAGCATGCGGCCACTCGCGGCAGTTGCTGCCCCGAACTCGCGCACACTGGTCGCCAGCGACTCGATGGCCTCAGGCATGCGCCCCACCATGCTCATGAGCTCCGTGTGGTGCCGGTCCAAATCCTCGGCCATCTTATCCAGCTTCTGCACCTCCTCCGAGGTGAAGCTGTCCGGACTGGAGTCGCGACTCTCCCGCTGGGGGGGATGGGGCCGAACTAAGGGACCCTTGCCACGTTGGTGGCGGCGAGTGTGCCGATCAGCAGCACTCCCCTCTGATCCTTCCCCCCTTTTGGGGGGAAGGCCGCGGGCCACGCGCACGGCTCCTGGGTGGCTGGATGCCACTGGTCCCAGAAGCTGCATTGCCCTGCGACAGTTCCTCCAGGCACTCGTCCAGTGAGGAGGTGTCAAGCATTTCCTCCTCTCCTGCGGGACGTGACTGTTCCCCCGATGGTCCGGCTTGCTCCTCCTCCTCCTCCTGCTCGGAGGTGCTGTCACTGGCAGCTTCAGGGTCCTGGTCGTCACCAGCTGAAAGCAGGAATGCACAAGAGTAGCTTCAGAGTGAGGAGACGGCATCAGCGAGGGAGTTAGGACTGGTGGCATTCAGCGCATTGGTGGGACAGTGGCAAAGGAGGTAGCTCGGATGGGCCAGTGCGAAGCGAGAGGGCCAAAAGGCGAGGTCCTTACCATTGCCGGGCAGTGGAGTGTCGGATACTCCGCACGCTGTGGGGACGATCACACGGGCTCCCATGAGCACACACATGTGCTCCTCCAGCCGAGTGAGCTTCTGCAGCTTGGCGCGGCCACCCCTGGCACGGGCCTGGCGATTAAAGGCTACTTTAGCCTGCAAGAGAAAGGACGGGCTGTAAGTGCGCAGTGAAGCCCTGATGTAGTGTGCACTGCCTCCCATGGTGGAATAGCTTGGCCAGAGTGAAGCCCTGATGTAGTGTGCACTGCCTCCCATGGTGGAATAGCTTGGCCAGAGTGAAGCACTGATGTAGTGTGCACAGCCTCCCATGGTGGAATAGCTTGGCCAGAGTGAAGCCCTGATGTAGTGTGCACAGCCTCCCATGGTGGAATAGCTTGGCCGAAGTGTAGAGTGCCGAATGGCCATTTGATGCTCATGACTGTCCCAATGCTGCTGGCTGAGGGCTGGCCAATAGGACTTTCAGCTCCCTTTGCCCATCATGTCAGGTGTACATGCAAGAATGAGGAGGAGACTGGAAAGGCTAGTCACCTTGACAATCCTGGTCAGGTCGTTGTATTTTTTACGACATTGTTTGTGGGTCCTGGGGGCATCGCCGGTGAACGTCACCCTCTGGGCGATCTGCTTCCAGGCTTTGGTGTAGTCGTGGTGGGTTGAATTCCTCCCACTCTCTGGGTACAAGATCTTGCACCTCACCTCCAAAGCTGTGACCATTATGTCCAGATCACCCTCTGAGAAGCGCAGGGCACGCTGATGGGCCTTCTCTGGCGTTGCCATGACTCCCTGGGGCTGAGCAGCAGTGTTGAGGCCTCTTTGCAAGGCTGCAGTGTGCAGGGCGTGGCAGCAGACCAATTCGTCCCTTCCCCCTTTAAGAGCTGGTCGGCGCCACGGGGTCTGCTGTCAGTCCAAAAATGACCACACCCGCGCTGCGCCCCGCCTGGGCGCTATCCCTCTGGACCGCCGGCTTAGCGCCTAAAGATAGTAGTGGAACGCCTCTTTTAGCGCTCCACCAACCTCTTAGGGCGAAGCCACTGAATTCCCGGCAACGGGGCGCTACTTTGGGGCGGGCGCTAACTTCGGGCGGGCGCTAAGGTTAGCGCCCCAAAACTGCCTATACTGAAAATCTAGCCCATAGTGTTGGACAGTGTATAATCAGGAAAGTAGAGGAGAATGTAACAAGGGTAATGTAATCATCATGGGGGAATTTAATCTTCATAAAAACGGGGCAATCTGAATTGGCAAAAGTAGCTAGGAGGACAAATTCATGGAATGTAGTCAGGTTTTATAGAACAATGGGCTAGATTTTCAGTATAGGCAGTTTTGGGGCGCTAACCTTAGCGCCCGCCCGAAGTTAGCGCCCGCCCCAAAGTAGCGCCCCGTTGCCGGGAATTCACTGGCTTCGCCCTAAGAGGTTGGTGGAGCGCTAAACGAGGCGTTCCGCTACTCTCTTTAGGCGCTAAGCCGGCGGTCCAGAGGGATAGCGCCCAGGCGGGGCGCAGCGCGGGTGCGGTCATTTTTGGACTGACAGCAGACCCCGTGGCGCCAACCAGCTCTTAAAGGGGGAAGGGACGAATTGGTCTGCTGCCACGCCCTGCACACTGCAGCCTTGCAAAGAGGCCTCAACACTGCTGCTCAGCCCCAGGGAGTCATGGCAACGCCAGAGAAGGCCCGTCAGCGTGCCCTGCGCTTCTCAGAGGGTGATCTGGACATAATGGTCACAGCTCTGGAGGTGAGGCGCAAGATCTTGTTCCCAGAGAGTGGGAGGAATCCAACCCACCACGACTACACCAAAGCCTGGAAGCAGATCGCCCAGAGGGTGACGTTCACCGGCGATGCCCCCAGGACCCACAAACAATGTCGTAAAAAATACAACGACCTGACCAGGATTGTCAAGGTGAGTAGCCTTTCCAGTCTCCTCCGCATTCTTGCATGTACACCTGACATGATGGGCAAAGGGAGCTGAAAGTCCTATTGGCCAGCCCTCAGCCAGCAGCATTGGGACAGTCATGAGCATCAAATGGCCATTCGGCACTCTACACTTTGGCCAAGCTATTCCACCATGGGAGGCTGTGCACACTACATCAGGGCTTCACTCTGTCCAAGCTATTCCACCATGGGAGGCAGTGCACACTACATCAGGGCTTCACTCTGGCCAAGCTATTCCACCATGGGAGGCAGTGCACACTACATCAGGGCTACACTGCGCACTTACAGCCCGTCCTTTCTCTTGCAGGCTAAAGTAGCCTTTAATCGCCAGGCCCGTGCCAGGGGTGGCCGCGCCAAGCTGCAGAAGCTCACTCGGCTGGAGGAGCGCGTGTGTGTGCTCATGGGAGCCCGTGTGATCGTCCCCACAGCGTGCGGAGTATCCGACCCTCCACTGCCCGGCAATGGTAAGGACCTCGCCTTTTGGCCCTCTCGCGTCGCACTGGCCCATCCGAGCTACCTCCGTTGCCACTGTCCCACCAATGCGCTGAATGCCACCAGTCCTAACTCCCTCGCTGACGCCGTCTCCTCACTCTGAAGCTACTCTTGTGCATTCCTGCTTTCAGCTGGTGACGACCAGGACCCTGAAGCTGCCAGTGACAGCACCTCCGAGCAGGAGGAGGAGGAGGAGCAAGCCGGACCATCGGGGGAACAGTCACGTCCCGCAGGAGAGGAGGAAATGCTTGACACCTCCTCACTGGACGAGTGCCTGGAGGAACAGTCGCAGGGCAATGCAGCTTCTGGGACCAGTGGCGTCCAGCCACCCAGGAGCCGTGCGCGTGGCCCGCGGCCTTCCCCCCAAAGGGGGGAAGGATCAGAGGGGAGTGCTGCTGATCGGCACACTCGCCGCCACCAACGTGGCAAGGGTCCCTTAGTTCGGCCCCCTCCTCCCCAGCGGGAGAGTCGCGACTCCAGTCCGGACACCTTCACCTCGGAGGAGGTGCGGAAGCTGGATAAGATGGCCGAGGATTCGGACCGGCGCCACACGGAGCTCATGAGCGTGGTGGGGCGCATGCCTGAGGCCATCGAGTCGCTGGCGACCAGTGTGCGCGAGTTCGGGGCAGCAACTGCCGCGAGTGGCCGCATGCTGACTGATGCCGTCAAGACCCTGGCGGATGTGATGCGCGCGCACACCAGGACAACAGGGGCACTCACTGCTGCCACACGCGCTGTCTCAGGCAGGCATCGCCAGGGCAGCCGCCGCGCTGGACCATCCCAGCAAGCCGCCCCTCGGCTGATTGTTGCGGATCCTGCAGTGCGGGCCCGGCCGGGTGCCACCGCGCCACAGCACCAGCCAGCGCATCCCACACGCCAGCTGGCCCACATTGCGCCATCCGTCGCCGCCATTCCCCCACTGGGGCGTCAAGGGCAAGCGGCTGCAGCTGATGGTGGCCAGGCTCAGGTGCGCCACTCAGCAGACGGCCCCTCGAGGCCCAAACGCCGTGTAGGCCGCCCCCCAGTGGCATCTGGCGGAAGGGCATCTGAGCCTCAGGCACCTTTCCCCAGCCTCGCAGCAGCCACTGGGCAGAGCTTGCGAAGGAGCAGCAGGCCGGGCAGGGGAGGCAAAAGGCTGGGCAAGGTCTCGCCCTCGTGGGCCACTCAGTAGAGGGTGTTGGCAGCTTTCCTTTTATATGGCGGTGGCCATCTTTATTTTGCCCATGGTTGTGTTGTTGGAGGGCTTATTTTTTGCGTTAGGCCGACGTTGAGGCCCGGTTTGAAGAAAGGTGGAGTGACTCCTCCCCAGTTTGTGGGAGTGAGTCGTTTGTTGGGCTTTTTGTGGGGCCCGTTTATTGTTTTTGGGGATTCATGTGGGAAGGGCTTTTCATTTTTGTGTAATAAAAAATTACCTTTAATTATCTTTATTCATGCAGTCTCCATGGTTGTTCTTCTTAGTGTTTGTTGGCTTCGCCGGCTGAGGGGTTGCGGAGCGGCTGCATTCATCTTCCCTCATGGCCCCTGGCCATTCCCTGACTTAGAAGTACCGTGTAATAAGGTGGCGTCGTGCGGCCCTTGGCCCTGGTCGCTCCCTCCTGGGAATGTACTCCTGCTCCTCCTCCTCCTCCTCCTCATGCTCCTCCTGCTCCTCCTCCTGAGGTGCTGGTCCAACGTCAGGTGGCAGTGCCTGAGTCCTGCGGATAGCCAGGTTGTGTAGCATGCAGCAAACCACCACAAATTGGGAGACCCGGTCCGGCGAATACTGGAGAGCTCCTCCGGAGCGATCAAGGCAGCGGAACCGCTGCTTGAGGACCCCAATAGTTAGCTCGATGATGTTGCGGGTGGTTTGATGGCTCTCGTTGTAGGCCTCTTCAGCAGCGGTCCTGGGCGCGCGGAGCGGGGTCATGAGCCAGGTGCACAAAGGATAGCCTTTGTCCCCGAGTAGCCATCCTCTTGGGGGAGGCTGTGCCTGGAACATGTCATGCACAGTACTCTGCCGCAGGATAAAGGCATCGTGGCTGCTGCCTGGGAAGCTGGCATTGACTGCCATGATGCGCTGCTTGTGGTCACAGACCAGCTGCACATTCAGAGAATGGTAGCCCTTCCTGTTGCGATACTGCTCGCCATGCTCCAGAGGGGCCCGCAAAGCCACATGCGTACAGTCAATGGCGCCCTGCACCAAGGGGAATTCCCCGAGTCTGGAAAATCCCAATGCGCGCTGATGCTGGCTCTCCAGGGCCATGGGGAAGGAAATGAATTGGCTTCTCCTTCTGAACAGTGCTTCGGTCACCTGGCGGATGCAGCGATGCGCGCCGTACTGGGAGATGTTTGCTATGTCCCCAGCAGCGTATTGGAAGGAGCCGGTGGCATAGAAGTTCAATGCCACCGTCACCTTCACTTCCACCGACAGAGACGTCCTGCACCTGAGCTTTGGCCGCAGATCTCGGCGAAGCAGGTGGCAGATCTCTGCAATCACCTCCTTTCGGAATCGGAGCCTTTTAACACATCGCGCGGCACTCATGTTTAGGTAGGAGCGCTGCTGGCGGTATAGCCTGACTGGGTAAGGCCTATGTGGCCGACGCCTGTAGCCCCCTCTGCCTCTAGCCAGGGCTGCCCCTCTCACAATGCGTCTGCGAGCCCTACGGACATGGAGCTGCAGCTCCGCGTTGGCACCCCATGCAACCCCCATCAAATCCTGGCAAACACTCAAATTTCCAAAAGGCCACTTGCAGCGCTCTGGCCTGAGTCCAAAAATACCTGAGCTTTTGCTGCTTGAAACCAGTTAGCTATCCTCCTTGTTGCGTCTCCAGAAATGCGTTGCACAAGAGTGTTTTCTGAAAAAAGGCTGGCCTTTATACTGGAGAGCACGTCCCCTTTAATTTGCACCCCCCGGGGCCCGCGCTGGTTGTGTTGCGTTCCTTTTTCCAAACGCTCCGGCCGCCAGCCGCACAACGGGGCGGTCCGACTGAAGTTTGGAATCGGGGCGCACAAAGGGCGTTGCACGAGGATGTGACGTCATTTTCTGCGCGCGCATCCGGGCGGGCGCTAAACTTTGCGCCGGCGCTAACGGGCAACTTAATTTGGGGCGGGGCGCAAACTGCGCTGCGCACGGGCGCTACACGCATAGCGCCCAAAAATCACTTCTCTTAAGGCGCTAACTGCTGGCGCTATCAACTGAAAATCTAGCCCAATATGTCAAGGAACCAACTAGAGAACAGGCTATTTTGGATCTAGTATTGTAATGAGACAGTTAATTAGTAATCTTGTAGTAAAGGCTCCTATGGGGAAGAGTGATCATAATATGATAGCATTTTACATTAGGTTTGAGAGTGATGTAGTTAAGTCTGGAACTAGGGTCATAAATTTAAACAAAACCAATTATGGAGGTATGAGGGGTACGTTGGCTTAGGTAGATTGGGAAATTAGATTAAAAGATATGATGAAAAATAAGTAATGGAAAATATTTAAAGAAATAATTCATAATTCTCAACAAATATATATTCCCTTGAGGAATAAAAATGCCACTGGAAAAGTGGTACACCCATGGTTAACGAGAGAAGTTAAGGATAGCATTAGATTAAAAGAAGAGGCTTACAATGTTGCCAAAAAAAGTAGTAATCCTGAGGATTGGGAGCATGTTAAAAATCAGTAAAGGATGACCAAGAAAGTGATTAAGAGGGAGAAAATAGAATAAGAGTAAACAAGCAAGAAATATAAAAACAGCTTTTAAGAGCTTTTACAGGTATGTAAAAAGGAAGAGATTAGGGAAAGTAAATGTGGATCCCTTAGACGCATAGACAGAAAAAATTATAATGGGGAATAAGGAAATGACAGAGACATTAAACAAATATTTTGTGTCTGTCTCCGCAGTAGAAGTGATAAAGAACATATCTGAAATTGTGGGGAACCAAGGTCCTAATGAGAGTAAGAAACTTAAAGTAATTAATATTAGTAAAGAAAAAGTACTGGAGAAATTAATGGGACTAAAAGCCAAAAAATCCTATGGATCTGATGGCCTATACTCTAGGGTATAAAAAGAGGTGGCTGCAGAGATAGTGGATGCATTGATCTTCTAGAATTCCCAAGAATCTAGAATGGTCCCCATGAATTGAAAGGTAGCAAATGTAACCTGATGTTCAAGAAAGGAGGGAGAGAGAAAACGGGGAACTATAGGCCAGTTAGCCTGACATCAGTAGTAGGGAAAATGCTGGAATCTATTATTAAGGACGTGGTAACAGGACACTTGGAAAATCACAATATGATGAAGCAGAGTCATCACAATTTTATGAAAGGGAAATCATGTTTGACAAATCTGTTCAAGCTTTTTGAGGGAGTAACTAGCAGTGTAGCACGGAGCAGGGAGCAGCGAGGTGAGCCCGGTATAAAAACCGGTGCAAGCAGCGAGGCCCGACCAGTCGGAGTCGGAGCACGGAGCAGGGAGCAGCGAGGTGAGCCCGGTATAAAAACCGGCGCAAGCAACGAGGCCCGACCAGTCGGAGTCGGAGCACGGAGCAGAGAGCAGCGAGGTGAGCCCGGTATAAAAACCGGCGCAAGCAGCGAGGCCCGACCAGTCGGAGTCGGAGCACGGAGCAGAGAGCAGCGAGGTGAGCCCGGTATAAAAACCGGTGCAAGCAGCGAGGCCCGACCAGTCGGAGTCGGAGCACGGAGCAGGGAGCAGCGAGATGAGCCCGGTATAAAAACCGGCGCAAGCAGCGAGGCCCGACCAGTCGGAGTCAGAGCACGGAGCAGGGAGCAGCGAGGTGAGCCCGGTATAAAAACCGGCGCAAGTAGCGAGGCCCGACCAGTCGGAGTCGGAGCACGGAGCAGGGAGCAGCGAGGTGAGGCAGAGCTCGGGATAAAAACCGGCGCAAGCAGCGAGGCCTGACCAGTCGGAGTCGGAGCACGGAGCAGGGAGCAGCGAGGTGAGGTGGAGCCCGGGATAAAAACGGGCGCAAGCAGCGAGGCCCGACCAGTCGGAGTCGGAGCACGGAGCAGGGAGCAGCGAGGTGAGGCGGAGCCCGGGATAAAAACCGGCGCAAGCAGCGAGGCCCGACCAGTCGGAGTCGGAGCACGGAGCAGGGAGCAGCGAGGTGAGCCCGGTATAAAAACCGGCGCAAGCAGCGAGGCCCGACCAGTCGGAGTTGGAGCACGGAGCAGGGAGCAGCGAGGTGAGGCGGAGCCCGGGATAAAAACCGGCGCAAGCAGCGAGGCCCGACCAGTCGGAGTTGGAGCACGGAGCAGGGTGCAGCGAGGTGAGCCCGGTATACAAACCGGCGCAAGCAGCGAGGCCCAACCAGTCGGAGTCGGAGCACGGAGCAGAGAGCAGTGAGGTGAGCCCGGTATAAAAACCGGCGCAAGCAGCGAGGCCCGACCAGTCGGAGTCGGAGCACGGAGCAGAGAGCAGCGAGGTGAGCCCGGTATAAAAACCAGCGCAAGCAGTGAGGCTTACCAACTCAGCAGCGGGGAGAGAGGTAAAAAGTAATCAGAGTGTGACGTCACCAGGGAGCAGGTAAGTGATTGGTTGGTGATTATTTCTCTTTTTTAAACTTTAACTCTGTAGTTTATTGTTACTAGGGTCTTTTCTGGTGTAGCAGGGACTGTTGGTAGACTATACAAGTGCCTTAGAGATATCTTTAATTGGTGATAGTAAATTAATTTAAATTAATTAAAGGGTAAGTCATGCCAGGAGAGCCCAGCCCCGTGTTATGCTCCTCTTGCTCTATGTGGGAATTCAGGGACACTGCCGGTGCCCCTGATGACCACGTGTGCCGGAAATGCATCCAGCTGCAGCTACTAGCAGACCGCATTGAGGCGCTGGAGCTGCGGGTGGATGGGTTGTTGAGCATTCACGATGCTGAGAGGGTCGTGGATAACACGTTTAGTGAGTTGGTCACACCGCAGGTAAGGGCTACACAGGAAGAAAGGAAATGGGTGACCACCAGGCGGAGCAATAGAAGCAGGCAGGTAGTGCAGGAGACCCCTGTGACCATTCCCCTCTCAAACAGGTATACCGATTTGGATACTGTTGAGGGGGATGACTCACCAGGGGAAGGCAGCAGCAGCCAACTTCCTGGCACTGGGGGTGCTCCTGCTGCCCAGGAAGGGAGGAAAAAGAGTGGGAGAGCAATAGTGGTAGGGGGTTCTATAGTAAGGGGAACAGATAGGCGTTTCTGTGGCCGTAGACGTGAATCCAGGATGGTTTGTTGCCTCCCTGGTGCCAGGGTCAAGGATGTCACTGAGCAGCTGCAGGGCATTCTGGAGGGGGAGGGTGAACAGCCAGAGGTCGTGGTCCACATGGGTACCAACGACATAGGTAAAAAGAGGGATGAGGTCCTGCAGCAAGAATTTAGGGAGCTAGGTGGAAGATCAAAGAGCAGGACCTCAAAGGTTGTAATCTCTGGATTACTCCCAGTGCCACGTGCTAGTGCGTATAGGAATAGGAAGATAGAACAGATGAATGCGTGGCTAAAGGGATGGTGCAGGAGGGAGGGCTTTAGTTTCCTGGATCACTGGGTCTGCTTCTGGGAAAGGTGGGACTTGTACAAGTCGGACGGTTTACACCTGAACCAGAGGGGAACCAATATCCTTGCGGGGAGGTTTGCTAGCACTGCTGGGGGGGGTTTAAACTAACTTGGCAGGGGGATGGGATACAGAGTGGAGCTATAGTAGGGGGTGATGCACAGCCCAATACGGAGGAAAAAACAAGTCAGCTGGGAAGGCAGAGCAAATATGTGAAGGCAAAAGGGAATATGGTAGGGCTGGAAGGCATTTATTTTAATGCAAGGAGTCTTGCAAATAAGGTGGATGAACTGAAGTTGTTGTTGAACACATGGGAGTACGATATTGTTGCTATCACGGAGACATGGTTGAGGGAGGGTCAGGACTGGCAGCTCAATATTCCGGGGTATAGAATCTTCAGGCGAGACAGAGGGGGGTGTAAAAGGGGAGGGGGTGTTGCAATATTAATTAAGGAGTCAATTACTGCTGTAAGGAGGGACGATATATTAGCGGGTTCCTCTAATGAGGCCATATGGGTAGAACTTAAAAACAAAAAGGGGGCAAGCACTTTGCTGGGAGTGTACTATAGGCCCCCAAACAGTCAGGGGGAGATAGAGGAACAGATATGTAGGCAAATCTCAGAGAAGTGCGAAAATAATAGGGTAATAATAGTGGGGGATTTCAACTTCCCCAATATAAATTGGGATAGTCAGAGTGTGAAAGGCTTAGAGGGTGCAGAATTCTTAAAGTGCATCCAGGAGAGCTTTTTGAGCCAACATGTAGAAAGTCCTACAAGAGAGGGGGCGGTACTGGACCTAATTCTAGGGAATGTAGCTGGGCAAGTGGTGGAAGTGTCAGTAGGAGAGTATTTTGGTGACAGTGACCACAATTTGGTGAGATTTAAGGTGGTCATGGAAAAAGACAAAGAAGGCCCGGAAATAAGGGTTCTAAATTGGGGGAAGGCCGATTTTAATATGATAAGGCAGGATCTGGCCAAAGTGGACTGGGAGCAGCTACTTATAGGAAAATCCACATCAAAACAGTGGGAGACTTTCAGAAGGGAAATAGAAAGAGTACAACGCCAACATGTTCCTGTAAAGGTCAAGGGTGGGACCAACAAGCAAAGGGAACCTTGGATGACAAGGGATATACAAAAATGCATTAGGAAAAAAAGGGGGGCTTTTGGCAGTTACAAAAGACTAAAGACAGAGGAAGCCCTAGAGGAGTATAAAAGATGCAGGGGCATACTTAAAAAAGAAATTAGGAGGGCGAGGAGGGGCCATGAAATAACACTGGCGAGCAAAATAAAGGAAAATCCTAAGATGTTTTATAAGTATATTAAGGGCAAAAGGATAACCAGGGAAAGAGTAGGGCCCATTCGAGACAAAGTGGCAATCTGTGTGTAGAGCCAGATGATGTAGGCGGGGTTTTAAATGAATTTTTTGCATCTGTGTTCACTATGGAGAAAGACGATGTAGACATAGAAATCAGGCAAGGGGACTGTGACATACTTGAACATATTAGCATCGAGAGGGAGGAGGTACTAGCGGTTTAGCGGTTTTAGCAGGCCAAAAAGTGGCTAAATCCCCAGGCCCGGACGAGATGTATCCCAGGCTGTTGTGGGAGGCAAAGGAGGAGATTGCAGGGGCTCTGACACAAATTTTCAGAACCTCTCTGGCCACAGGGGATGTACCAGAGGACTGGAGAACAGCTAACGTAGTACCATTATACAAGAAGGGTAGCAGGGATAAACCAGGGAATTACAGGCCAGTGAGCCTAACATCTGTGGTAGGGAAATTATTGGAAAAAATTCTGAGGGACAAAATTAGTCTCCACTTGGAGAGGCAAGGATTAATCAGGGATAGTCAGCATGGCTTTGTCAAGGGAAAATCATGTCTGACAAATCTGATTGAATTTTTCGAGGGGGTGACTAGGTGTGTGGATGAGGAAAATGCTGTGGATGTGGTTTACATGGACTTCAGTAAAGCTTTTGACAAAGTCCCGCATAGGAGACTGGTCAAGAAGGTAAGAGCCCATGGGATCCAGGGTGCCTTGGCGTGTTGGATCCTAAACTGGCTGAGTGGCAGGAGGCAGAGGGTGATGGTCAAAGGTTGCTTTTGTGACTGGAGGCCTGTGGCCAGTGGGGTACCTCAGGGATCGGTGCTGGGTCCCTTGCTGTTTGTGATCTACATAAATGATTTGGATGAGAATGTAAAAGGTATGATCAGTAAGTTCGCAGATGACACGAAAATTGGTGGGGTGGTAAATTGCGAGGAGGAAAGCCTCAGGCTACAGGACGATATAAACGGGTTGGTCAGATGGGCGGAAAAGTGGCAAATGGAATTTAACCCTGAAAAGTGCGAGGTGATGCATTTTGGATGGACAAATAAGGCAAGGGAGTACACAATGAGTGGTAGGACCCTAGGAAGTACAGAGGGTCAGCGGGACCTTGGTGTACATGTACATAGATCCCTGAAGGCAGCGGAACAGGTAGATAAGGTGGTTAAAAAGGCATATGGGATACTTGCCTTCATTAGCCGAGGCATAGAGTAAGAGCAGGGAGGTTATGATGGCGCTGTACAAAACGCTGGTGAGGCCACAGCTGGAGTACTGTGTGCAGTTCTGGTCGCCTCACTATAGGAAGGATGTGATTGCTTTGGAGAGGGTGCAGAGAAGATTCACCAGGATGTTACCTGGGATGGAGCGCCTCAGCTATGAAGAAAGACTAAACAGGCTGGGGTTGTTTTCCTTGGAGCAAAGAAGGCTGAGGGGGGACCTGATTGAGGTGTACAAAATGATGAGGGGCATAGATATGGTAGATAAAGAGGAACTTTTCCCCTTAGTAGGGGGGTCAATAACAAGGGGCCATAGATTCAGGGTAAGGGGCAGGAGATTTAGAGGGGATTTGAGGAGGAACTTTTTCACCCAGAGGGTGGTTGGAATCTGGAACTCACTGCCTGAAAGGGTGGTAGAGGCAGGAACCCTCGCAACATTCAAGAAGCATTTGGATGAGCACTTGAAATGCCATTGCATACAAGGCTATGTACCAAATGCTGGAAAATGGGATTAGACTGGACAGGGATTGATGGACGGCGCAGACACGATGGGCCGAAGGGCCTCTTTCTGTGCTGTAAAACTCTATAAGGGGGAACCAGTGGATGTAGTATATTTGGATTTACAGAAAGCATTCAATAAGGTGCCACAGAAGAGATTGTTACACAAGATTAGGGCTCATGGGATTGGGGGTAATATATTAGCATGGATTGAGGATTGGTTAACGGACAGAAAACAGAGAGTAGGAATAAACAGGTCATTTTCGGGCTGGCAGAGTGTAACGAGTGGAGTACTGCAAGGATCAATGCTTGGGCCTCAGCTATTTACAATTTATATCAATGACTTGGATGAGGGGATCGAGTGTAATATATCCAAGTTTGCTGGCATTACAAATCTAGGTGGGAAAGTAAGCTGTGAGTAGGATGCAAAGAGGTTGCAAAGGGATATGGACCAGTTAGGTGATTGGGCAAGAAGGTGGCAGATGGAGTATCATGTGGGGAGGTGAAAAATTATCCGCTTTGATCGGAACAATGGAAATGCAGAATATTTTTTAAAAGGTAAGCAAATATTTAATGTTAGTATTCAGAGGGATTTGGGGGTTCTTGTATGTGAATCACAGAAAGTTAGCATGCAGGTACAGCAAGCAATTAGGAAGGCAAATGATATGTTAGCCTTTATTGCAACGGGGTTGGAGTATATGAGTAAGGAAGTCTTGCTGCAATTATATATGGCTTTGATGAGACCACACCTGGAGTACTGTGTACAGATTTAGTCTCCTTATCTAAGGAAGGATATACTTGCCTTAGAGGCGGTGCAACAAAGGTTCACTAGATTGATTACTGGGATGAGAGGGCTGTCCTATGAGGAGAGATTGAGTAGAATGGGCCTATACTCTCTGGAGTTTAGAAGAATGAGAGGGGATCTCATTGAAATGTATAACATTTTTGGAGAGCTTGACAGGGTAGAGGCTGAGGCTATATCCCCTGGCTGGAGAGTCTAAAACTAGGGGTCATAGTCTCAGGATAATGGGTCAGCCATATAGGACTGAAATGTGGAGACATTTCTTCACTCCGAATATTGTTAATTTTT
This sequence comes from Somniosus microcephalus, assembly GCF_052327205.1. Taxonomy (NCBI): domain Eukaryota; kingdom Metazoa; phylum Chordata; class Chondrichthyes; order Squaliformes; family Somniosidae; genus Somniosus; species Somniosus microcephalus. The sequence continues at coordinate 181,163,292 of NC_140994.1, forward strand.
GGAATTCTCTACCAGAGAGGGCAGTGGATGTTCAGTTGATGAGTATATTCAAGACTGAGATCAATAGATTTTTGGGCAATAAGGGATTCAAGGGATATGGGGATAGGGCGGGAAAGTGGAGTTGATGTAGAAGTTCAGCCTGATAATGAAGCACTCCATGCCCGCATGCAACAAGACCGGGACAACATTCAGGCTTGGGCTGATAAGTGGCAGGTAACATTCGCGCCACACAAGTGCCAGGCAATGAATATCACCAACAAGCGAGAGTCTAACCACCACCCTTGACATTCAATGGCATTACCATCACTGAATCCCCCACCAACAATATCCTGTGGGTGACCATTGACCAGAAACTTAACTGGACCAGCCACATAAATACTGTGGCTACAAGAGCAGGTCAGAGGCTAGGTATTCTGCGGCGAGTGTCTCACCTCCTGATTCCACAAAGCCTTTCCACCATCTACAAGGCACAAGTAAGGAGTGTGATGGAATACTCTCCACTTGTCTGGATGAGTGCAGCTCCGACAACACTCAAGAAGCTCGACACCATCCAGGACAAAGCAGCCCGCTTGATTGGCATCCCACACACCACCTTAAACAATCACTCCATCCACCATCGGTGTACCATGGCTGTAGTGTGTACCATCTAGAAGATGCACTGCAGCAACTTCTTCGGCAGCACCTCCCAAACCCGCGACCTCTACCACCTAGAAGGACAAGGGCAGCAGGCGCATGGGAACACCACCACCTCCAAATTCCCCTCCAAGTCACACACCATCCTGACTTGGAAGTTTATCGCCGTTCCTTCATCATCGCTGGGTCAAAGTCCTGGAACGTCCTCTCTAACAGCACTGTGGGAGTACCATCATCACACAGACTGCAGCGGTTCAAGAAGACGACTCACTACCACCTTCTCAAGGGCAATTAGGGATGGGCAATAAATGCTGGCCTTGCCAGCGTTGCCAGATCTCATGAACAAATTTTAAAAATGATCTTATTGAATGGCAGAGCAGGCTTGATGGGCCGCATGGCCTACTCCTGCTCCTATTCCTTATGTTATTATTTCATGTTAACCAAAAAAACTGTCTGTTGCCCAAAAGTTGTTCAGTAAATGGAATCCGATAAAATATCACCACAATCTGTAACCTCATGGCCTGGCATATCCCTCACTCTACCATTATCATCAAGCCAGGTGACCAACCCAGGTTCAATGAGAAGTGCAGAAAAGCATGCCAGGAGCAGCACCAGGCATACCTAAAAATAAGCTGCTGTTAAGTCTGTGTGTTATAGTGATAATTACTACACAGACTATAAGAGTAAATTCAACAGGTCTTTACTGGTTGGAGGTAGGGACTATACTGAATACAATATTACTACACAGTGCTTATATACCGGTGTGGTCACCACCGGTATTACGCATACAGCAGCCAGAGAAAGTAGTACATCTCTTAAGGTGGAACAGGCTTAAGTTCTCTTAAGGTGGAACAGGTTACATACACCACAATCCTCCCTTTTTAGCTTAACAGTCATATCCCCATTTAACATAACATAATAACATATATACATATATAACTTCAGGTATAACAGTTCAAAGGTTCAGTCTCTCAGGAGGCTTTCTGATGCGGCTTGGATAACGCCTCTCAGTAGTCTCTGATTCTTGTTGTTGAGGTGCCTCCTCTATTTGGTTTCCAATGTATTGGGTGTCATCATCATCAAGTACATTCCCTGCCGAGGTAGATGCTTCAGGTTCATTAACGTCTTCCACAGTTGTCTCTGTCACAACCATGGGTTCGACCCTTGCTCTCGACTCTACCAGTTGATCCGCATGACGCCTTATCACATTATGACCAATATCTACTGTGTACATCAGAGGTCCTTGTCTGGCCCGAATTGTTCCGGACTGCCATTTTTCGTTTCCATAGCCCCTTGCCAACACTGGTTGTCCTACGTCGAAAGTTCGAGTGGTCTTGTTGTTAATATGCCGAAACTGTTTGTTTTCCACTTCCCTCCGCACATTTGGTTTTAACAAGTCCAACTTGGACCGCAACCTCCTGTTATAAAACATCATGGCAGGACTTTGGTTAGTCACTGCATGATCGGCGTTTCGATAAGACATCAGGAACTTGTCGACCTTGTGTTGCAGCGGAATCTGATCATCGTTCATGGCCTTGATTGCCTTTTTGAATGTCTGGACAAATCTTTCAGCCAACCCGTTTGTCGCCGGATGATATGGGGCAGAGGTATAATGTTTTACTCCATTCTTCTTTAAGAATTGTCGGAATTCTTCCGATACAAACTGTGGTCCGTTGTCCGAACAGATCTGTTCTGGCAATCCGTTCCTTGCGAATATTGTTCTTAACACCGCAATTGTCTTTTCTGAAGTAGTGGTATTCATCTTGATGACTTCTGGCCATTTGGAATGTGCGTCCACCGCAATTAGGAACATGGAGTCCATGAATGGACCAGCAAAGTCAATGTGTATGCGTTGCCATGGGGCTGAAGGCCATTCCCATGGGTGTAGCGGTGCTATCGGAGGTGCATTTTGCACTTTTTGGCACCCAGCGCAGCTTTTCGTTAACTCCTCAATCTGTTGGTCAATACCCGGCCACCATACATAAGCCCTAGCAAGACTTTTCATTTTAACTCCCCCCAGATGACCTTCATGAAGTTCGTTTAATACTCTTTCCCTTAACTTGGGAGGAATAATCACTCTTGTCCCGTACATCAAGGTACCATGGCAGACGGACAGCTGGTCTCGCCTTGCCGAAAATGCCGGTAACAGAGGATCACCCCGTGTTGGCCATCCTTTCACTGTCACCTCGTAGACTCTGGACAGTGTCGGGTCATTCCTGGTTTCTCTTTCAATACTTGCATTGGTGACTGGTAAACACTCGATGATGGTCGAATGAAATAACTCAACAGGGTCAACTTTCGTCGTGTCTTCTTCTTCAGGTAGTGGCAGGCACGACAGCCCATCAGCATTGCCATGCTGTTTCGTACCTTTGAATTCTATTTGATATTGATGTGCCCCTAGGAAAAGAGACCATCTCTGGAGACGCTGCGCTGTCATCACCGAGACACCCTTCTTAGGGTTAAAAATGGATACCAACGGTTGATGGTCTGTCAGAAGTGTGAATTTTTGGCCCTGCAGGTAATGATTAAACTTCTTCACTCCCCATACAAGGCTAAGAGCCTCCCTATCGATCTGCGCATAGTTGCGCTCAGCGGAGGTCAATGATCTGGATGCAAACGCGACTGGCCTTTCCGTGCCATTTGGCAACTTGTGTGAGAGTACTGCCCCAATACCATATGGAGAAGCATCACAAGCCAACCGAATAGGCAGTGTCGGGTTGAAGTGAGCCAACACTTCCTCTGAGGTGATCAATTCTTTGCTTTTGCGAAATGCCTTCTTACAGTTTTCGCTCCATTACCATGGTACCCCTTTCTGTAAAAGAGCGTTTAACGGGTGCAGTACCGTGGATAGATTTGGCAGAAATTTATGGTAATAGTTAATTAATCCTAGAAACGACCTCAACTGAGAGACATTCTCCGGAGCGGGAGCCTTTACAACTGCCTCAATCTTGTCAGGAGACTTATGAAGCCCCTCCCGGTCAATGACATGGCCACAGTACGAGATCCGCTTCTGGAAGAACTCACATTTCTGCCGATTTACTCTAAGTCCATACTCTTTCAGTCTGTTGAGCACCAGTTCCAAGTTTGCGAGATGTTGTTCATCACCATCACCTGTGATCAGAATATCGTCCAGGTAACATTGTGTGCCTGGAATTCCCTGTAATACCTGCTCCATGGCCCTCTGCCAAATTGCTGGAGCCGATGCCACTCCAAAAACCAGCCTATTGTACAACCCTCGATGCGTGTTGATCGTGAGGTATTGGCGTGACTCTTCCTCAACCTCCATCTGCAAGTACGCCTGCGCCAGGTCTATCTTGGTGAAGTGTTTCCCGTCAGACAATGAAGCGAAAATATCCTCAATCCGTGGAAGCGGATACTGCACCGTGTGAAGCACCGGATTAACGGTGATTTTGAAGTCTCCACAGATGCGAACCTTCCCTGGATCTCCTGGCTTGTTGCTCGCAGGACATTTCATAACGGGAACAATGGGCGTAGCCCACTCACTCCAATCTACCTTAGACAGTACACCTGAACGTTCTAGTGCTTCCAGTTCCGCTTCAACAGTAGGTCGTATTGCATAGGGTACCGGTCTGGCTTTAAAAAATTTTGGTTGTGCATGTTCATCAATCTTGATGTTTGCCATAATTCCTCTTAGTGTTCCCAGTCCCTGCTGGAACACCTCTTTAGCATCATCCAATATTCTGGACAATCGTTTAGGTTTGACATCTGTTTCCCCAGAATCTACCGTTAGTGCCTTCAAGGAGTGCCAGTCCATATTCATTTTCCTAATCCACTCCCATCCTAGTAGTGGTGGACCTCCTTCAGGTAGCACATATAAGTCCATTACTTGGCTTTCTTCGCCCTTGTGGACCACTTCTACCTCTATTTTTCCGATGGGGTACACTCTTTGCCCCGTGTATGTTTTCAATATAATCTCCGTATCCTGTAGGGGAATATGTTGGAATAACCTTCTGTAATCTTTCTTATTCATGACCGTCAATGCCGATCCAGTGTCCAATTCCATCTTTACTTGGACTCCTGCTATCTGAAGAGTGACCCAAATTGTCTGGAGATCTGCATCCTTACCAACGTTGTGTATTCTTAAGCTATCCAGTTCATTACTGCTAGCGTCTGAATCTGACTTCTGTTCGGTCAAACTGTTCTTTGTCACCTTCTGTACCTTTGCGTATTTTCCTTGCGGTGACTTTTTGTTGCTGGTCTTCTTTCCTGACCGGCATACTTTAGCTATGTGGCCAAGCCTGCCACACGTTCTGCATTCTTGGTTTTTAAACCAACACTGGTTCTAATCGTGCGTTGTCTTTCCACAACGATAACATTTGACAGAACTCAAACCCAATTTGTTTGTACCGAGTTCCGGTGACCGTAGCTGCATTACTGCCGTGCCTCTTGCTGCGGCTTCGTGTGCTGCTGCCATAGTGACCGCCTTCTCAAGCGTCAGCTCATTCTCCTCGAGCAGTCGCTTTTGTGTATCCTGTTTATATAAACCACACACAAATTTATCTCGTAGTGCCTCTGTCAGTCCCGTTCCAAACTGACAATATTTTGCTAGCTTACGTAATTCCATCAAATACTCAGCATTGCTTTCATTCTGCAGCTGCCTTCTGTCGTAAAATTTAAATCGTTCCGCTAGCATCAGCGGCGTGGGGTTTAGATGATTTTTCAGGACAGTAACAATCTCATCGAACGTCTTATCCGTCGGTTCATCTGGTGATAACAGGTGTTTCAATTGCCCGTATGTCTTCGCACCCATTAAATTTAATAATGTTAGTGCTTTATCTGCATCAGGAATTTTATTTGCCTTACAATAATTTTGTATGCGTTCTACATACATGGCCCAATCTTCGATGTCACTATCAAAGGTATTAATGTTCCCATGTTTAGGCATCGTTGCAATTTATTGTATTTTTATGTTATCCAAGATGGCGGCTTCCTACACTTGTCGTCGTCCTCCGCCCACAAAATGGCGGTTTTCCCACGCTTGGCGGTCTTCAACCGTCCCCCGACGCTGTCTCCGCTTCACCGTGGCTCTCGCGCCTTCAGTTTCCCCAGACGCTGCGCCTTTTAGCCCGAATGCGGCCCTTATCTCTGGTCGCGATCGATGTCCCTGCGCTGCGCCTCTCGCTCGAAAGCGGCCCGGCCCTTATCTCCGGTCGCGATCGATCTCACCGCCCTTATTCCTCCGTCTTCCCAGCCCCATCTGTACAGCCAATGCGGTTGACTTTCTGTCATGTCGCTGCCCGGCTTACCCACCACCGAGGTAGAAAAAAGAAAGCTGACAGTCGCTGATGGAGGCTTCGAGGTCAGGATGTCTTCTGCACTCCGGTTTCTCGATGCCTGCCGCTCGACGTGTCTTCCAGTAGGGTGATGAGGGTGGAAACCTCTCTTCGACGTCCTGTCTGTGGACGAAGCCGCCGTGGAAATAACTGCCGCAGGGTAAGAATCGGACTTGTCGCCACTGTTAAGTCTGTGTGTTATAGTAATAATTACTACACAGACTATAAGAGTAAATTCAACAGGTCTTTACTGGTTGGAGGTAGGGACTATACTGAATACAATATTACTACACAGTGCTTATATACCGGTGTGGTCACCACCGGTATTACGTATACAGCAGCCAGAGAAAGTAGTACATCTCTTAAGGTGGAACAGGCTTAAGTTCTCTTAAGGTGGAACAGGTTACATACACCACAGCTGCCAACCTGGGGAAGCTGCAACACAGGACCACATGCATGCTAAACAGCAGAAGCAGCATGCTATAGACAGAGCTAAACGATCCCACAATCAACGGATCAGATCAAAGCTCTGCAGTCCTACCACGTCCAGTCATGAATGGTGGTGGACAATTAAACAACTAACGGGAGGAGGAGGCTCCAAGAATGTTCTCATCCTCAATGACTTGGAAATATACCGCCATTCCTTTATCATCGCTGGATCTAAATCCTGGAACTCCCTCCCTAACAGCACTGTGGGAGTACCTTCCCCACACGGATAGCAGCGGTTCAAGAAGGCAGCTCACCGCCACCTTCTCAAGGGCAATTAGGGATGGGCAATAAATGCTGGCCTTGCCAGCGACGCCCACATCCCAGGAATGAAAAAAGAAAAGGCAACGTGCACACATGGTACGACTTTGACGTTGGTATTACTTCTGATATCTATATATTAATTGCATCACATATCAATAATGTTTATCAGCCCATTCCCAGCATAAAAACATCTCTTAGATACATATTTGACAACACACTCTCACACTCTTGCCCAGCAGTGATTTTAATTGAACAGACCATTTTTGGTCTCAACAATTATGGGTAACTTTCATTTTCTAATAATATCTAAACTCAAGTCCCTTTCTAAAGTGTAACTTCCATCTGAATGTTGACATTGCAAAAAAAAGCTGAAGTCCAGTTTGAATTCATAGTGATTCAATAATGTCATACATTAAAAAGTACTTGAACTCTGATCTCTGCTTGCTATCAACTTAGGTTCAGTATGGGTGGAATGTGTGCACTAGAGTTGGCCTTACTGGCTCTGTGTTAAAAAGGGAAAGACTGCCCAGAGATCTTTCTGCTGTTAATTATCCACTGATTTCCCCTTTTAGTGTTTGCTTGGATACTAGTTGAGTATAAAATCAGGCTAAACTGTGAGTGGAAAATTCAACATGGCTGCACTTACGGAACAGTTTTGTTGGATGGGAGCATTGATCAAAGAATCAGGGCTATAGAGTTGTAACTGGAAATCCAACTCCTACTCCAATCTGACGAAGGGTCATCGACCTGAAACGTTAACTCTGTTTCTCTCCACAGATGTTGCCTGACCTGCTGAGTATTTCCAGCATTTTCTGTTTTTATTTCAGATTTCCAGCATCTGCAGTATTTTGCTTTGGTCCTACTCCCATCTAGTGAGGCAGTGAGCTCTGTTCCCAGAGTGGGGTTCTACTGAATTTGCCCATGACCAACTGTTACTGAGTTCTCTTTCCAGGCTCTCGCATGAAGAATGGAGACTTGCATGAGGTGTCAGAATGTTGTTGTTATCCTTGGAACCATCCCTAGCATGAGTTCCTGCTTTCAGGAAAGGGGAGAACATTGATGATTTATATTTTTATATTTCTAACAAAAAGACTGCTGGAATTTTCTGTAGCTGGGAGGGTCGGGTGCGGGCGGTTGCGTGGTGGGTCGCAACCCCGCTCCACATTCCATCCCGCTCCTAAGATCGACTTTTCGTTAATGGGGCTGATGGTACGGGTTTGATGACGTCATTGATGGCGTGTTTTCAGCTGGGATATTTAAAGGAGCCATGGCCACATTGCATTTGAAGGTTCATCTAGGAGTGTGCAGGCAGCACACTGCACCATTGGATTGCTGGAAAGAGTGCTAAATATGACTGCACTGAGACACAGGGCTGCATCCATATGCTTAAGGAGTGAGTCAGGGCACGCAGGGAGGTCCTCTTCCCTTCTGATGAGTGGAAGAGGCCTCCCAAGCAGACCAAAGGAGCCTGGTTCCAAATAGCAGAGGAGATCAACAGCAGGGATATGGTCAGGAGGACCTGGGTGCAGTGCTGCAAACGTTTCAATTATCTCATTAGATCAGGAAAGGTTAGTGCAAAGCCACACTCACCTTCATCCTGCTGTGCCTGTCATCACATTCCATCACTCTGCCTTCCCAAGCCTACTCCTGCACATCCTTACTCACACCAACATACCTTGCACGTCCACCTATCCCTCTCTCTCTGTCTACATTATCAGATCCCCATCTTACTAGCCACCTGTCACACTCACTCTCATCGTAATGCAATTATACCAACTAACAACACACAAGGAGGCCACTTGGCAATGCCAACCCTGTAGTGTATGTACTTTGCAGAAGGAACTATATTCTGCAGCCCCTGTATACTGCAGTACCAGTAGTGACCACCCCTGTATATAAGCCTGTGTAGTAACTTTTGCATAGTAGTTCCAGTTTGTCTCCACTCAGTAAAGACCTGTTATAACCAACTCCTGCAGTCCGTGTCTCAATTACACACGGACATAATACTGGCGACGAGCAGATCCGAACTTACCTACAGTCTGCACCACCTCATGGGGATCCATCCCTGAAGCGAAGTTGTCAGAGGTCGAGGCCAGAAGGAAGAAAGAAAAAAAACAAAAATAAAACAAACAGAAGAAACGGGCGTCGACTGTGGGCAACCGCCTCTGATTCATCGGAGTTGAAGATATGCAGGAGAGGCTGTCGAGAGCGAGGCTTGGTTATCCTGTCGATGGTGTTCCAGCTAATCGGGCTGGTGACAGGTAGTACATTGATCCTTCCTGGGCTGCGGCGGGCTAGAGCTCGATCGGGTGGCTTTTCAACGGGGCCGAGCAGCGTATGTCGGGAAGAGGAGAGAGAGAGAGAGGGTGGAGCACACAGGGCGCGGCCGGTGCTATGAAGCCGGGCAGTGTACAGACCCGAGAAGAGGGAGGAAAGTGTCCCGCAGGGTTGCTCCGACGACGGGGAAATAAAAGAAATTAGAAGCGCAGAAAGCCGCGAGGAGCTGCAGTTTGCCACAGGAACCGCGGAGAGCGTCGTTAGCAGCAGCGTGGGGGGAAGTGCACGAAGACCATAGGGCGTCGCCATCAAGGCATAAAATGCCAGCAACAGCGCTAGCAGCAGCAAGGAAGATGGAAAGCGTGGGAGGCGCCATTTTGTTAAATCGGGGAAGAAGGCAAAGCGCGGGAGGCGCCATCTTAGATTTCCAAGATGCCGAAGACTGGCAATATCACTGCCTTCGATAATGCAATAGAAGACTGGACCACGTATGTGGAAAGAGTCGAAGTATACTGCGAGGCAAACGAAGTAGCCGATGAGAAAAAGGCATCGGTATTACTAAACTTAATGGGCGCAAGAACGTACAGTCTATTGCGGAACCTGATTACTCCAGCCAAACCGATGGCGAAGAGTTTTAACGAAATTGCTGATATCCGACAGGAACACCTAAATCCTACACCGCTGCTGATAGCAGAAAGATTTAAATTCCACAGCAGAAATCAGCATAAATATGAGAGCAATGCTGATTACCTTACGGAACTACGCAAGCTATCAAAGCACTGCCAGTTCGGAGCAGGACTGGCAGATACCCTACAGGACAAATTTGTCTGTGGACTCCTGAGTGAAGGAACCCAGAAGAGGTTACTCTCAGAGAAAGAGCTGATACTAGATAAGGCTTTCAGCGTGGCAGTATCGTATGAAGCAGCAGCAAGGGGAGCTGCGGAAATACAGCAAAAGCCACAGGAAAACGGCACCCACGAAATGACGCGGGGATTTGGAAAATGTTATCGCTGCGGCAGAACAACCCATGACCAGAAGGACTGCTGGTCCAAGGACAAAATATGCAGGCAATGCGGAAAGATGGGACACATTGTACAAGTTTGCAGGTCCGGGAAGAAGACTAACGACAACAAAAAGGCTACTAAGGAACAGTACAGGAAAGTACAAAAGATGACGGACAGTAGTTCCGAAGACCAGATGAGCGATAGTGAATCCGGGCACAAGAGACTAAGCTGTCTCAAACTTCACAACGTAATCGCAAAAGAGGATCACCGAACCATTTGGGTCACCCTCACGATAGCAGGGTCTCAAGTCAAAATGGAATTGGATACAGGATCAGCTCTAACCGTCATGAATCGACGAGACTACGAGCGGCTATTCTCACACATACCCTTGAGAGAGACATCCATTGTCTTGAGGATGTATACGGGGCAAAAAGTATACCCCAGAGGAAAAATAAGGGTGCCTGTCGAATACAACGGCAAGAAAATATGGAAATTGTATCTCTACATTCTGCAAGATGGTGGACCACCGTTATTGGGACGTGAATGGATCAGAAAGATAAGTTTAGACTGGCACTCCATTCAGGCACTGACGGTGGCTGGTAAAAAGGATGACGACGTCACTCCTGGACGATTGTCAACAATCTTAGCTGACGCCAAAGAGGTATTTCAACAAGAACTGGGCACTCTTAAAGGCGTAACCGCCTCGATAAAAATAGAGGAGAATGCAATTCCCAAGTTTTTCAAAGCAAGACCGGTACCATATGCAATTCGCCCAGCCGTCGAGGCAGAGCTGGAGAATCTGGAGAATGCAGGCGTGTTATCTAAGGTAGACTGGAGCGAGTGGGTGACACCCATCGTTCCTGTCATGAAGAAAATGTTAAACAATAAGTCTGAGGAGCCAAGGAAGGTTCGCATCTGTGGGGACTTCAAGGTGACAGTCAACCCAGTCCTTCACACAGTACAATATCCTCTTCCAAGGATAGAAGATATCTTCGCCTCACTATCCGGAGGGAAGCGTTTTACAAAAATTGACCTAGCGCAAGCATATTTGCAGATGGAGGTTGAAGAATCCTCCAGGAAGTATCTCACGATAAACACTCACAAAGGTCTTTACCAGTATAATCGACTGGTATTCGGAATAGCATCAGCTCTGGCGATATGGCAAAGAGCGATGGAACAAGTCCTGCAAGGGATTCCGAGGACTCAGTGTTACTTGGACGACATCCTAGTGACAGGTGAAGATGACAGTGAACACCTTGCCAACCTAGAGCAGGTGCTCACTAGACTACGTGAACATGGGCTACGAGCCAATCGCCCCAAGTGCGAGTTTTTTAAGAAACAGATATCGTATTGTGGCCACGTGATTGATGAAGAGGGGTTGCATAAGTCCCCTGACAAAATTGAAGCGGTAGTTAAGGCTCCAGCGCCTGAAAATGTGTCACAACTGAGGTCATTCCTCGGATTGGTGAATTACTACCATAAGCTTTTGCCGAATTTGTCCACAATTCTGCATCCACTGAATGCCCTACTACGAACGGGAGCAGCATGGAAATGGAGCAATGAATGTAAGCGGGCCTTTCAGAAGAGTAAGGACCTAATCACTTCAAGAGAAGTATTGGCTCACTACAACCCATCACTACCGATAAAACTGGCGTGTGATGCGTCTCCCTACGGCATTGGGGCGGTACTGTCACATAAATTCCTTCATGGTTCTGAGAGGCCGATAGCTTTTGCGTCACGCTCGTTAAGTTCAGCCGAGCGTAACTACGCCCAGATTGACAGAGAGGCCCTCAGCCTGGTGTGGGGGTGAAGAAGTTCAATCACTACCTGCACGGTCAGAAATTTACTCTACTAACTGATCATCAACCTCTCATCTCCATTTTCAACCCTCAGAAGGGCGTACCGATAATGACGGCACAACGGCTACAGAGGTGGTCCCTTTTCCTAGGGGCACACCAATATGACATCGAGTACAAAGGAACTAAACAGCATGGGAATGCTGATGGATTGTCGCGCCTACCGTTGCCGACGGTGGAAGAAGAACTGGCAGTGGATCCAGTGGAGTTATTCCACTCGACTATTGTCGAATGTCTCCCTGTGACGAATGCAAACATAGAAAAGGAAACACGAAATGACCCGACACTCTCCTGAGTCTATGATTTAACGGTGAAGGGATGGCCAGCACATGGTGAACCACTGCTGCCAGCATGCTCGCCGAGAAGAGAACAGCTGTCAGTGTGCAGAGGAACCTTGATATGTGGATCCAGAGTAGTAATTCCACCCAAATTGAAGGATAGAGTGCTCAATGAGCTTCATGAGGGTCATCTGGGAGGGGTAAAAATGAAGAACTTAGCCAGAGCGTTTGTGTGGTGGTCGGGAATCGATAGAGAAATCGAAGAGATGACCAAGAGCTGTACAGGATGCCAGAAGGTCCAAAACGCCCCACCACAAGCCCCTCTACATCCATGGGAGTGGCCCTCATCTCCATGGCAAAGGGTGCACATTGATTTTGCTGGTCCATTTATGGACTCGATGTTTTTAATTGCGGTGGATGCACATTCAAAGTGGCCAGAGGTAATAAAAATGTCCTCAACCACCACAGAAAAAACTATCACAGTCTTACGAACCATATTCGCCAGAAATGGGCTGCCTGAACAGATTTGCTCCGACAATGGACCACAGTTTGTGTCTGAAGAGTTCCGGAGGTTCTTAAAGAACAATGGTGTTAAGCATTACACATCCGCCCCATATCATCCAGCCACCAATGGATTGGCTGAGAGGTTCGTTCAAACATTCAAGAAGGCTATCAAGGCAATGTGTAATGAAGACATACCCCTACAACACAAGGTGGATAACTTCTTGTTTGCCTACCAGAATGCGACACATGCGATTACCAACCAAACTCCAGCCATGATGTTCTTCAATCGAAGACTACGATGCCGCTTGGATTTGGTTAAGCCAAACATCAGAAGAGATGTGGAGAACAGGCAGTTTCAGAATATGAATGAAAGACCGACCAGGAGTTTTAAGATAGGTCAACCAGTTTTGGCCCGGGACTACCGCACAGAGAAATGGCAGCCAGGAACGATCTGTACATGGCAAGGACCTCTAATGTATACCGTGGACGTTGGAGAGAGCATTGTAAGACGCCATGCTGACCAGATTCCAGAGTCACTGGAAAACGTCAATTCCACACCACGATCCGATACACCTGGTGATGAAACCGAAGTACCAATTGCATCTACCTCAGAATCGGTGATATTAGAAGCAGATGAACCAAACAACGACGTTGATCCCGAATCAACTTTGCCAGAAGAACCTGATACCCCAAAGAGGCGTTATCCAGACAGAATCAGGAAACCTCCTCAAAGACTGAACTTATAATTGCTTAACTTCAGCTAATGTATCTAGCAACTGTAATTGTAAATATGTTATTTAATTATTAATCGAATGTTATGTACTGTTTAGCTAAAAGGGGAGGAATTTTAGTGTATGTACTTTGCAGAAGGAACTATATTCTGCAGCCCCTGTATACTGCAGTGCCACTAGTGACCATCCCTGTATATAAGCCTGTGTAGTAACCTTTGCATAGTAGTTCCAGTTTGTCTCCACTCAATAAAGACCTGTTATAACCAACTCCTGCAGTCCGTGTCTCAATTACACATGGACATAATAAACCCATTCTAACATAGTCACCCTGTTATGATGTAACCCATCCATTCCTTACACTCATTCCATCACTCTCACTCAACCTTCTCATCTTTCCCTTCTTGCAGGAAAAGAGCCCACAATAAGAGGAAGAGGGAGAGAACCGGAGGTGGCACTTCTTCATTGGCCACTTTAACATCAGCAGAGGAGGCTGCCTTGGAAGCTTCGGGAGTCGCCGAGCAGCTGGCGGTGAGAGACGGAGGGAAGGCACACAGCAATCACTCATATGGGGACTGATGTCAGCAGCCAGTGAATGTTCATCATGTGCATAATAGTATCTGTTCCCATTCTTCATATGACATATCTCACTCATCTCTTTACTCACCCACTGGTTCATCAAGAGTCCCCCCACCCCGCCACGGTCCAGGAGGAAGAAGAAGACGACTCCTCAGAGGAGGCTCCAGCCTCTGAGCGTGCACCGTCACCAGACATAAGAGCACCCAGCACCAGCGCAGAGATGCACATCACGGTGGGTCCCACGTGAGACAGAGTAGTGTTGTCACCTGGTGTCTTACAAATCACAAGTGAGCAAGAGCAGATGGTGGAGACAGGGACAGTAGTGGAGACTCCTCGCCGGAGGGTGCAGGATGCTCTAAGCTCTGCTAAGCTGCATGCAGACGCTGAGCCTCGGGGGCCATCCAGAAAGCGAGCGATCCTGGAGGTGCTACAAGAAGTGCAGGGGGCTCTGACAGGTTTTGTGACTGCGATGTCTGCAAATGTACAGAGAACAGAGGAGTCCATCTCCAACACGAGCACTACCATGTCGCAGGCAGTGGCAACTGTAGGCTCTTCCATGGATTGGATGGCCACCTGCATGAAGCACCTAATGCGCCACTCGCATGAGCACATGCTATCTATAGAGAATAGATAGCATATGCTCATAGGCCTCCTTTCTAGGAGGGAAGTCAAATTAGACATGGGTCCTCATGGCCCCACTGCTGTGCAGCAAGGTGCTCTCCAGCTCCTTGCTAGCAGAGAAGTGCAGGTGACCCATGAGGGGGATGATGGTGAGAGGGGACATGGAAGTGGGGTTCCTCTCAAAGCACTCACACTTCTCCCCCATTGCCCCCACCTCAGTCAGAACCCCGGATGCCTCCTCAGATCGCAATGGCCGAGTCTGCCCCAGCACAGTTGCAGGAGGAGCAGACTTTGGCGGGGCCATCACAGGCTCCAAAACCCAGAGGACGCCCGCCAAAAGTGTTTATGCAGTCGCAGCAGGGAAATGAGTAGGCTGCCTCTACCTCTGCTGAAGCTACAGGGGTAGCACCTCGTAGAAGCATGCATAAGAGAAAGATGAAAGAGAAAGTAGATGCACAAGGATAGACACTTGGGTGTTTTATTAAATGTTTCTGTAAAGTTTCCGTTACTGTGATGTCACAGATAAAAATCTTTGGAAGTGGCTTAGAGAGTTGGAATGAATGGTGAGCCATAACGTTACCTCTAGCAATGGTGTTCAGTGTGAAAGGAATGGCTTGGTCATTGTAGGGATGCTTTATGGTATTGCTGTGGGGTGGTGCAAGCCTGGTGCAGCATGTGGCAGCCATATGGGTGTAATGCGTAAAGTTAAGTAAATCTGGTCATGATAAGCCCATCTCTAGCCTCCCGGGCAGCAATGTGCTCGGATGCTGGTAGGTTCTGGACCACAGGTTCCTCCTGCTCCTCCTCATCTTCCAGCTGATGCTCCTCCTGCTCCTCCTGCTCCTTCCCCATCTCCTCTGAAGAGGCTGTGCGCTCAGAGCCTTGCTCCTCATGCAGCGCTAATCCTCACTGCTGTGCTCTGTTGTGCAGGGCGCAGCAGACCATGATGATTCTGGAGACCCTGGCTGGTGTGTACTGAAGGGCTCCTCCAGATCTATCAAGGCATCTGAAGCGCATTTTCAGCATGCCTGTTGTCTGCTCTATGACCCATCTGGTGCAAATGTGGCTATCATTATATCTCTCCTCAGTCTCAGTACTTGGCCTCCTTAAGGGTGTCATGAGGCACGACTTCAGTGGATAGCCTTTTTCTCCAAGCAATGAGCTGGGAAGTTTGTTTGGAGGAGCGAAGAACTGAGGGAGAGTGGACTGGTGCAGGACGAAAGAGTCATGACAGCTGCCAGGGAATTTGGCACACACATCCATGATGATCTTCCTATGGTTGCAGGTAAGTTGCACAATTGGGAGTGGAAGCCCTTGCGATTGACAAAGGCTCCTGGGTTGTGATAAGGTGCCCTGATGGCCACATGTGTGCAGTCGATGATGCCCTGCACCCATGGGAATACAGCCAGAGCGGCAAAGGCCAGCGCCCGCTCAGTGACACTGGCTTCATCAATGGTAAAGTTGATATAATTGGCTGACTTGTCAAAGAGTGCATCCGTGACCTGTGTGATGCATCTGTGGGCGGCCGATTGCGAGATGCCACAAATGTCTGCTGCAGATCCCTGGAAGGAGCCTGAGGCAAAGAAGTTGAGGGCGCTGGTGACTTTGACTTTGACAGTAAGGCGTGTCCACCCGCTCCTTTGGGCTGCAGGTCTGCTCCAGAAATGTGCAAAAGTCTGTGACGACATGGTGTGATAGCTTGAGCTTCCTTTGGCACTGCTACTCAGTCATGTTGAGGAAGCTGATCTTCTGCCTGTATACCCTGTGTTGGGGGTATCACCTCCAGTGCAGTACAGTCCTGTGCTGATGCCCTCTGTCCTGTGCAGCTTCAGGTTGGTGAGGAGAAGGTTGGTGGTGGTGTGCCTGGTGCTGCTGGTGTTGGGGCTCATCATCCTCTGATTCTGAGGACAAAGGTGAGACAGCATAAACGGCACCCATAGTGATGGAATAGATGGCCGGTCAAGTAGAGATGACAGAAGCAATCTGTCAATGGTTCTACCAATGAGGTGCCAATGGATCCCGGCTCTGCTGGAAGCACTTGCAACCTCTAGAAAGCTAAATCTGTGCAGACAATATAGTCAGTGTCATAAATCGCAACTTCTACAAGAAGTAACTCAGGAAGTACTACTGGACGGCCATCTGAGGGCGCCATCTGAGGAGTATAAATACTCGGGCGTGGGCCCAACTTGGCCAGAGACAATCTGGAAACAGGAAGCTAGTGACTACTAACTAGACCTCCATGTTTTGTTACAAGTCAATTAAAGCCTTGCTTTATGTACAACCAAGTGCGTAGTGAGTCTTTATTACGTCAATTTAATCGACTTGTTGTTGTCTCCACGTTTTGGGTGATTCAGAACAACCAGCTGCAACTCGAACCACAGAAAGGAACTTGGGCAAGAAACTGATCCATCATGGAAAAACTCCTTAGACCCGCTCGCCTCGACCTGGACGTGAACGCACCTACGGCAGCAAAGGTATGGAAGCATTAGTTTCGTACCTTTAGCAACTTTCTTGAAGAATGTGGGGCGGATGCCCCTAATAAGTTACGAATGCTTATTAACTACGTATCCCCTCATGTGTATGATTATATTGAGGACTGTATAGACTACGATGCTGCTATCCAAATTTTACAGCAGCTATATGTCAAGTCCCCGGATGAAATCATTGCTCGACACCTACTGGCCACAACTCGGCAGCAGCCTGGGGAATCACTCGATGAATTCCTCCAGAAACTTCGCAGGCTCAGCAAAGATTGTAACCTTAAAGCGGTTACAGCTGAACAGTATCAAGAGGAACTAATCCGCGATTCCTTTATCAATGAGGTTGCATCCCCTTTTATACGTCAGCGCCTGCTGGAAAATAAAACCCTCAATTTATGGGCTGCTTATGGCCAGGCATGTTCCCTGGACTTGGCCAAGAAGAATGCAGACACTTATCTCCCGCCACGTGCACGGGCGGCGGCTATCACCTTTAATGAGTCTTTCGATAGGTCTCGGGCGGATGCCCCCGCTAATGATGACTCTACTCTAATGGGCAATGGCCCTACCCTAGAGGCCTTCGCTGATGACGACTCCGCCCTAGCAGCATCCTGGCAATCAGGAAGAAAGTGTTTCTTTTGTGGAGGTACGTTCCATTACAGAAAATTTTGCCCGGCTCGTAATGCGACCTGCAATCATTGCAGCAAGAAAGGACACTTTTCCAAAGTATGCCAGTCACGGGCCTCTGCTAACAAGAAAGGCCGCTCCTCTAAAATATACCGGTCGAGAGCTCCAGTTCGCTTCACAGCTGCTATCTATGGAGCTGCTCCTCCCCCAAGAACCACTGCTAAGGCTACAGCTGCCGAAGGAAATATTGCCCCTCCTCCCATCACAGCTGTTTTTCCCCAAAGTTTGTCCCATGCAGCCACGAAGCTTTCAGTAAATGGGCACACTCTAAGCGCGCTAATCGACTCCTGCAGCTCTGACAGCTTCATCAGTAAGCGGGCTGTCAGCAGGTTAAAACTGCGCATTTATCCCTCGGACAGGGAGATTGCAATGGCTCTGACCACCAATTCTTCTGGCTTCTGTCTTGTCAACCTCATCCTCAATGGCCACACGTCTCTCTCCACCTGGCTCGGAGTACTCAAAAACTTATGTAGTGATGTGCTTCTGGGACAGGACTTCCAGAAGCAGCACAAAAGGCTCACTTTTGAGTTTGGAGGGTTGAAGCCGGAGCTTACCATTTCTAAGGTGCCATTTTGTGCGCTCTCGGCAGCCTTACTCGGTGAACCCTCCCTCTTTTCCAATCTCTCCCCCTGCTGTAAACCCATAGCCACCAAATTGCGGCGCTTTAGCCAAGATGACCGAGCATTTATCGAGGCAGAAATCTCTCGCCTTTTAGCTGACGGTATTATCGAGCCGTGTTCATCTCCCTGGTGGGCTCAAGTCGTCATTGTGAAAAACCCTTTAAACCAACATAAGAAACGTCTGTGTATTGATTATTTGCAGACTATTAATCAATATACCGATCTGGATGCCTACCCGCTACCACGCATAGATGACATGGTCAACAACCTTGCCAAATACAAGGTGTTTTCAACCTTTGATTTAAAGAGTGCATACCATCAGGTACCGCTGAAAGACTCTGACAAAAAGTATACAGCCTTTGAGGCCAATGGTCGACTTTATCAGTTTCGTCGCCTTCCTTGGGGTCACCAATGGGGCGGCTGTCTTCCAACGGGCAATGGATGGCCTAGTCCGGCAAGAGAACTTGACAGATACTTTTCCGTATTTAGACAATATCACTATTGCCGGCCATGATCAAAAGGAGCATGATGCCAATCTTCAGAGATTTTTTGACGTTCTCCGTCGTCGCCACTTAACGTTAAACAAATCCAAATCGGTGAAATCGGTGCCTTTAGTGAACATTCTTGGCTACTGGGTGGGCAACGGTATTATTAAACCGGACCCAGAGCGACTTCGTCCACTTCAGGAGCTCCCTCCCCCTACAAATCTCGGCTCTCTTCGGCAGGCACTTGGTATGTTTGCTTATTACGCAAAGTGGATACCTCACTTCTCCGATAAAATGCAGTCCCTGCTTCATGCAAAGTCTTTTCCATTGAAAGCAACGGCTATTTCTGCCTTCAACCTCCTCAAATGACAGCTGGAGAAAGCCACGCTTCGCTCCATTGACGAAAACCTTCCTTTTGTGGTCGAATGTGATGCATCGGAGGTGGCGATCTCGACTACCTTGAATCAAGGTGGTCAACCCGTGGCATTCCTATCCAGAACCTTGCAGGGTAGCAAGCTCCATTACCCCACCATCGAGAAGCAGGCTACAGCCATCATTGAAGCTGTACGCCAATGGAGTCATTTTCTTGCTCAGCGTCATTTCACGCTCATAACTGACCAGCGCTCCGTGGCCTTCATGTTGGATAACTGGAAGCGCACAAAAATCAAAAATAATAAAATTCAACTCTGGAGGATGGAGCTGGCCGCCTTTGGATATACTATCCGTTACCGACCCGGCAAACAGAATGTGGCCCCAGATACCTTCACACGGGCATTTTGCTCTTCAATGTCAACGTCGACTCTGGCGGATCTGCATATGGACTTATGCCATCCTGGCATTACCCGTATGTTGCACTTTGTGCGCTCCAAAAATCTACCATTCTCAACGGAGGACGTAAAGAAAACATGCTCCTCCTGTAGGATTTGTGCAGAATTGAAACCACAATTCTGCCGCCCATCAGATGGCTTACTCATACATGCAATGCAGCCTATGCAGAGGCTCAGCATAGACTTTAAAGGGCCATTGCCTTCGTCGACACGGAACACCTACCTACTTACGATGGTAGATGAGTATTCACGCTTTCCCTTTGCCTTCCCCTGTCCTAATATGCTTACCTCTACGGTAATTAAATGCCTCAATCAGGTCTTTTTCCTTTGCGGGACGGCCAATTTTATCCACACGATCAGGGTCCCTCCTTTATGTCGAGTGAACTTAAAGGTTATCTCTCCCAACGGGGAATCGCCTTGAGTAAGACGACACCATATCACCCAATCGGCAATGGACAGGTTGAACGACACAATGCCATCATCTGGAACGCTGTCCGTCTGGCACTGAGGTCACGCAACCTACCAGGCCAGCAGTGGTAGGTTGTGTGCTCCCCGACGTGTTACACTCTATCAGGTCTCTTCTCTCCATATCCACTAATGTCACGCCTCATGAGCGATTCTTCAAGTTCCGGCGTCGCTCTACACATGGGACATCTCTACCGTCATGGTTGGTGGCTCCAGGCCCTGTGCTACTCCGGAGGCTTGTCCGGTCTGCCAAGAATGACCCTCTCGTTGACGAGGTGGAATTAATGGAGGTAAACCCCACGTATGCGCACGTGCGGTACCCGGATGGCCGGGAGTCCACCGTCTCGCTTAGAGATCTGGCTCCCTGCCCAACTTGTCACACGGGCCCGACTGAAGAAGGATCCCATGACGATGATGTCAACACTCCGCACCCCTATGAAGATGACGCCCTACCTGGGACATCGAGGGATCTGCCGGCAGTGCTACCGGATCAACTCAGGGAGCCGAACGCTCCCCGTAGGATGGCCGCCCAAAACCAGGACGCCGGACAATCTCCGGCTACGACCCAGGATGAGGCCAGCTCTGCGCCTGTAGGGACCCACACTCGGAGTCATGATATTCCCAGACCTCCACAGGACAATCAAGACGACTCGGACTCTATCGACTTACCGGTACGGGCCAAGCGACCCAGGGACCAAGACACGGTCCAGGGAGACATGCCTTCCGGTCACAAGCAGAAAGCTAAATGACTACGGCTATTTTTGGTCCGCCTAGTCCGTTAAAGGAAGACTGGACTTCCAAAGCTTTGAGGGAGGAAGAATGTCATAAATCGCAACTTCTACAAGAAGTAACTCAGGAAGTACTACTGGACGGCCAGCTGAGGGTGCCATCCGAGGAGTATAAATCCTCGGGCATGGGCCCAACTTGGCCAGAGATAATCTGGAAACAGGAAGCTAGTGACTACTAACTAGACCTCCATGTTTTGTACAAGTCGATTAAAGCCTTGCTTTATGTACAACCAAGTGCGTAGTGAGTCTTTATTGCGTCAGTCAGTAACAGCATCTGCCTTAGGAAAGTGATCAGGTGTCAGGCGGGAATATTTATTGTACTTTTCATGCTGTGCACTAATGAGCTGGATCAATGGCCACTCAACTTCTGCCTCAGGTTCACAGACATGGTTCCTGAGCTGCGTGATTCTCGTGCTCATCCAGGGAAATTTGAAATGCAAGTATTAAAAGACTTATAAAAGTGTCTGACAAGTACCTCATAATGATCTGAATTAGCTCGCCCACCTCTGCTGTTTGGGTCACTGCCACACCGGGAAACGCGCCCGAGGGAAAGGCACATGGGGGCGGGATGTTGGCGGGTTTCCGACCCACTCCAAGACATTTCAAATTACCCACCTGACCTGCTTCCAATCACGCCCACATGGACCCCAGAAAATTCCCGCCTTTGTGTAATTAACTGTTCATTCTGTTGTACTTTGCACTTAGTTATGGCTATTTAATATTTTGTCCAATACCTACCATAAAATATTATGATTTGATTATCAAAATAGATTTGAATTGGCCAGGTTGAATGATTTCTTCTTTCCACAACATAATGTTCATCACTCTTTTCTTCCCAAAAGAAAATTTAAAGTACCAAAATGCATGTTAATAATTTAATTATCACTTTTGATGAAACCAATATGTCTACATCAAGGGCCTTGAAATGATATGTGATATTGGCTCATAAATGATTAATGTGTTCATCTGAAATTCTCTGTGAAATCATCTGTATTTTTAACTGTTTGTCACTTAAATCTACTGATTTTCACCAAGTAGTTAGAAAGGCATCTGCAAGCGAGGGAATTAGGACATCTGTGCAACCTTCAGGCACCTATTTAGATACTGTACCTGGATCTTACCCCATAACCTTTTTCTTCCTTCCTTTCGCTGACATGGGGTCAGCTTCCATATGTACGCTGATGACACTAAGCTCCAACTCTCCAGCACTTCTTTCACCCCCCCTAACGTGTCCATGCTTTCAGACTGCTGGTCCGACATCCAGTCTTGGATGGACTACAATTTCTATTGTCTTCAGCCCCTTTCCCAACCATACTGTTCGCAACTTCACAGTTCCTCCCCTCTTTTAAGACTCTCCTTAAAACTCAATCCGACTAAGCTTCCAGTCACCGCTCTTAATATCACCTCCTTTGGGTCGGCATCTTTCTTTTGATTACGTCTCTGTGAAGCATCTTGGGATTTTTTCTACATTAAGGCTAAATACAAATGCAAATTGTTTTTACTATTCTATTAAGATTGGATGTCGAACCCAGGTCTGAAGAAATTTAATCGACCTGAAGCGTTAACTCTGTTTCTATCTCTACAGATGTAGCCTGACCTGCTGAGTATTTCTTCCTTTCATATAACTTTAGTCTGGTTACAGAGTTTTTGGGCTGATAGGTCTTTCAGTGAAACTTCTCAAATAAATTTCCTGTGTTTGGGGCCTACTTTTAAAAAGAGAAAATGTAAAATACAATAATCTACTATCAATGCTTTGTTTGAAGTGTTTGTCAGAAGGCTAGGGGCATGTTCATAGTGTGGAGTCCCATATGACAAGTTATTCGAACCCTGGAAAGCCCTCCACTAATTTAGCTAATCTATGTTGGTGATGAAAGCCAAGGCCAATTGCTGTCTGTACTGTGACATTTAAACTCCGCAGGCATTAACACCACATAAGAGCAAGCAACTCTTAATGGTAGCTCATTCAGGTGGAATGGATTCTAAATACAAGTCCTACCCTTTCATAAATGTATTCAATGCAAATACAAATTGGAAAATGTTCATTATATGCAACTTAGTAATTGCTGCCTAGACAGCAAGAAACTTAGGGGGGAATTTTCCAGGGGGTCAGCAGGCACGATCGGTGGTGGGTCGGGTGGGAAAATGTTTTTTTTGACAGCGGGTCAGGACCCCACTGCCAACCCGCCGTCACGCACCTTTACCAAATGTCGGATCTGTCAGCGCTGAGCAGACCTGACAGGCAGCGGCAGGGAATGCAATTAAAATCATTAGTGGCTTGTTTACAGCCACTTAACAATGCTTTTTTCCCAGCTTTTTGAATTTGACAGATCGCCCACCAGTTTCCTGCTGTACCTAGACCTCGTCTGTGAAGCTGAGGCTGGAGGTCACTGTCCATTGTTTCAGCTGATGAGTTGACAGCTTCAAATGTCAAGTCAAAGCTCCCAGCTGATTGAGAAATGTTCCCTAAGCCATTAGCTTCTCTAAACTGCATTTCCACTACAGATTCAGAATGCTGCAAGTCTTTACATAAGTCTCCATCCAGTCTGACCTCATTACCTTTCCCACCATTGACAGATTGCTTCTGTCATGTCTACTTCACCTGCCATCTATTCCATCAGCATCGGTGCACTTTATACTATCTCACCTTGGTCCTCAGAATCCCACCACAATCAGCCCCAACACCAGCATCACCAGGCACACCAGCAGCACCAACAACAACATCAACCTTCTCCGCAATCAACTGATGCTGCACAGGACAGAGGGCATCAGCACCCGACCACATTGTTGCCAAGGAGGCCAGGGATGGCCTCACCATGACCAGATTTACTTCACTTGACGCTGTACACCCTGGCTGCCACATGATGTGCCAGGTTGGCACCACCCCACACCAACACCATTAAGCATCCCTACAATGTTCAAGCCATTCCTTTCACACTCAAGAGGGGTACCATTATGTCTCACCATTCACTGCAACTCACTAAGCCACTTCCAAAGGTGCACATAAATCGGTCCAAGAATGCAAAGTGTTGAAAATAAAGGTTTCAATGTTTGACAGCACATTAACAGAAACTTCACATGAACATTGTATAAAACACCCAAGCGCCTATCCTTTTGTGATGTTAGTTGGTAGAATTGCATTAGGATGAGGGTGAATGTGAGGGGTGGCTAGTGAGATGGGGATGTGATGAGAGGCACAGCAGGATGGGGTTGAGTGTGGCTTTGAACGTTTCGTGATCTACTGTGATCATTGAAATGATTGCAGCACTGGACCCAGGTCTGCCTGACCACATCCCTGCTTATGCTCTCCTCTGCAATGTGCAACCAGGTTGTGTTGGTCTCCTGGGGAGGTCTTCTCCGTCCATGGGAAGGGAAGACAACCTCCCTATGTGCTGTGACTCCCTCCATAAGCATATGGAGGGAGTAATGGGAGAGCCGGATGCTGCAGTGCACCTCTGTGCAGACCTTGTCAATGTTTGCAGCACCTCAATGCAGTAGAACACTGACAAATGTCAAATTAAAGTTGGCCCTGGTCCCTTTAAGGAAATCGGCTGATGATGCGTCATTAAATGAGGACATTAGACCCACTTCCTTCTATTGGCCGGGAAACTCGCTGGCCGGGCTTAACAAGCCCAATCATGCTAAATTCATTCTGCACAGCGGGCTGGAGCCTGCAGTGGGGCCAGGACCCGCCACCGACGTCGTCCGCCACGGATCTGCTGAAGGTGGTAAAATCCAGCCCTTAGATTTGATTAAATTCGGTCTTAAAAGTGCAAAGTGATACATTTTGGTAGGAAGAACGAGGAGAGGCAATATAAACTAAAGGGTACAATCCTAAAGTGGGTGCATGAACAGAGAGACCTGGGGGTATATGCGCACAAATCATTGAAGGTGAAGGGCAGGTTGAGAAATTGGTTAAAAAAGCATACAGGATCCTGGGCTTCATAAATAGAGGCATAGAGCTCGATTTTCCAAGCCCCGAGGAGGCGGGCATGGAGATAGGACAGCATGTAAAATCGGAGAAATTGGGGGCGGGTGGCAAACCCGCCCCCGTGCCCTTTTTCCAGGAGGCGGGAAGATGTGTAGCTTCGGGTCCCATCTCCTGGAGGCGGGAAAGGCTTTTAATCCTTTTAACTGCCTGTTAACAGGTAGTTAACAGGCAGAAAAAGGGATTAGTGCCATTTTACCTTCACAGGTGAAGGCTTTTTGACCTCAGAGAACCCCGTCGGGTTGGAGGAGACATGGAGGAGGTCTGCGGTGGTCGGAGGCACCTGGAAGTAAGATGTAGAGGTGAGTGATGGGAGCAAGTGTGGAGTGGTAAGTATGCAAGTTGAGTGATAAGTTTAAAAAAGCGTTCACTTACCTTTTTTTACTTCTGTAACCTTTAGCCATGCTGGATCGGGAGAGCGGACATCCACCTTGTCAATTTCAGGTAATGGCTGATGGACCCTCCGATCCATCAGACATCTTAAATTTACTAATTTCCAATGGTTGATGAGTCCTCAATACAGAGACTCATCAAACTAAAGAGAATGTCAGTGTATGACAGTTTCACAGAGCTGTCAAACGCTGTCATTTCTTCTTTCAAGACGTCTTGACAGATAGCACGTCTGACGTTGACATGATCTGTCAGTGACTTCTTCCCTAATTGGTTTGCTGAGCCTGCCGGGCTTAATCAGGGGAAAATCAGGCAAGGATGGGGGCGGGACATTGACACGACAAGCAGCAGTCCCGCCTCCAAGTCGCCTCCATTGACAAAATCCAGCCCAATGAGTACAAAAGGAAGGAATCTATTATGAACCTTTATAAAACACTAGTTCGGTCTCAACTGGAGTATTGTGTCCAATTCTGGGCACCGCACTTTAGGAAGGATGTGAAGGCCTTAGAGAGGGTGCAGAAAAGTTTTACGAGAATGATTCCAGGGATGAGGGACTTCAGTTATGTGGATAGACTAGAGAAGCTGAGGTTTTTCTGCTTAGAGCAGAGAAGGTTGAGAGGAGAGTTGATGGAGGTGTTCAAAATCATGATGGGTCTAGACAGAGTAGATAGAGAAAAGCTATTCCCATTGGCAGAAGGGTCGCGAACCAGAGGACTCAGATTTAAGGTGATTGGTAGAAGAACCAAAGGCGATATGAGGAAAACGTTTTTTACATAGCGAGTGGTTAGGATCTCAAATGCACTGCCTGAAAAGGTGGTGGAGGCAGATGCAATCATGGCTTTCAAAAGGGAATTGTATAAGTACCTGAAGGAAAAAAATTTGCATGGCTACAGAGAGAGGGCAGGGGAGTGGGACTAGCTGAAACATAGAAACATAGAAGATAGGAGCAGGAGTAGGCCATTTGGCCTCTCGAGCCTGCTCCGCCATTTAATGAGATCATGGCTGATCATCCAAATTCAGTACCCTGTCCCTGCTTTCTCCCCATATCCCTTGATCCGTTTAGCCTTAAGAAATATATCTAACTCCTTCTTGAATATATTTAATGAATTGGCCTCAACTGCCTTCTGTGGTAGAGAATTCCACAGGTTCACCACTCTGGGTGAAGAAATTCCTCCTCATCTCTGTCCTAAATGGCTTACCCCTTATCCTTAGACTGTGACCCCTGGTTCTGGACTCCCCCGCCATCGGGAACATCCTTCCTGCATCTAGTCTGTCTAGTCCTGTTAGAATTTTATAAGTTTCAATGTGATCCCCTCTCATTCTTCTAAACTCTAGCGAATATAAGCCCAATCGACCCAATCTCTCATCATACATCATTCCTGCCATCCCAGTGCTCTTGCAGAGAGCTGGCATGGGCTCGACAGGCCGAATGGCCTCCTTCTGTGCTGTAAAAATTCTATGATTCTATGATTCTAATATTGATACAATGAATATTTCACTTGTTTTATGTTGGAATGGGGATAAAATGTGGATGAAAGCAAAAGACATTGTTAAATCTCAGGTCAAGTTCCTCTACTCTAATATAAAACACACCGGAGAGTTAATTATAACCATTTGTTAATATAACAGTTTTTAAAATCAGTTCTTGCAATGCCTCAGCATGAACCCTATTAAAAAACATGTATAGACCGGCCTCAAAATTTAATGACATAAAATGTGCACCAAAGCATCCAATATGGTGGGACCTTAAAGGGCCCGTTGGAGGCCACCATCAAAAAAGGGTGTACCTGAGGGCCAGTGGCGCAGTGCCCTAAATTAAAACCACCTTTGCTGGCGAGCTGCCTGTGGATGCCCAGCAGGCATTTGCAGCTCGCCGGTCTAATGTAAATGAGGCCCAAGGCCCAGTATTGGGTGTACCTCGGGCTTAGCCGTTCGGGCGCAGGGATCATTCCCTGTGCCCGGTTCGAGCTGACCTGCCATAGTGTCATGTGATAATCTAGGAATGCAGACTTTCATAGACTGATGGGAGAATGTTCAACTTTTCCCCACACATGCTCAGACAACACACGCACTTTCAGTCTGCCACTATTTCAACCTCAGCGTCGCTGTTGTTGGTACCAAATGGAGGCCGGAAACCTTCCAACAGGGTGTGAGGTTATGATGCTTTTGCACACCTCCTGCTGGCCAGCTGAAGAGCAGCATGTGTGGAGGCCTGAGTATCGGTTGTGTGTTCGGTCACCCTCTCAACCATGTCTGTACAGGGAAAATACAAAAGGGATTTTGTTCCTATGAATTAAAAAATTGGCATCAGCTTTCACCATCCATAAATATCTGCTTTCTCATCTGATTATGTATTATTAAAAGCGTTACATTTTCTGCCAGGAGCAACAGATGTCTTGTATTTAGTCAAATTAACGTGTTATATTTTATATATTATTCATACTGATGTTCACCTTATCTAAAGAGATTTCCAGATCTAACTACCTTCGGGAAGAAGATTGCTTTACGGCAGTTTCTCTTAATCTTGCCGTCAATCTTTGCAGAGCCCAGTGAGCTATTAACACAAGAGTCATGCTTGGAAGGAGAGCTGCCGCTAGCGTTGATTGAGGGGTGTTTCCTGCCAGCAACCTTTGTGCTTGGCCAACCTCTTGCAGGATGTGATGCAACCCATTGAAAGGCTTGTGCTATATCTATTATCGAACCTGAATCTTACAAGATACTAATCAAGAATGAATAGTGGGCAATTCTAGAGAGTTCAAGGCAAAACCAACCTTAATTATCATGAGTGAGCAGTGAGGACAATTACTATAGTCAGTTTATATCTGTGTCAGATTGTGTTATGCCGAATCTCCAAGGAAGTGAAACTGATGACCAAGAGAGATTAATGAGGCCACACATCTATTTGTGTACACTTTTGTATCTAATTGTGGTCACTGTATTAACAAAAAGATTTAAAAGCTGTGGAGAGGAGCCATAAAAGTGCAGCAAGATGATCATACGCTTTAGATCACTTAGTTATAAGGAGAAAATGAAAGGCGAATCTATTTTTATTGATCCTGAAGTGTTTCTAGCATTTTCTGTTTCAAATTCCCAGCATCTGCAGTATTTTGCTTTTTGTTAAAACTTACTCTGTAGAGTTCATCACCAAGCAATTGAACTCTGATTGACTACACAATTAGACTTTTTAGTCTTCAATGGACACAGATCTACTTAAGCAGCAGAATAATACATTTTATACTTTAACTTAAAACATTTTAGCTTTTTGTTTCCAACAGAGCTCTCAGCCCTCTGTATAGGCCATCAAATTGTCATACTGCTGGCCTCTGTGGTCCTGAACCCAAAATCAAAACTGGTCCGTGGCCAGAAGCGTGAAGTCACAATTGTGACTTTTGATCAACTGTGCATGTACTAGATCCTACCAGAGTAATAGCTCTAAAGACACAATCATGACGTTTAAACAACTGTACAGGGGGTGATTTTGACTTTGGAAGATAGTGTAAACTGAGCAATATCGATTCAGCTGCTCGTTATGCGTCTCTCCAAGTTTTCATTTCCATTGATGTCAATATTTTATGAAAATCGGGAGCGATGTATGTACAGAGGTGGCTGTATGGATATCTCCCAGTTTACTCTATCACCAAAAGTCAAAATTACCCCCTACCCATAAAGTCTTGGACAGGAGCAGTCACTTCAATATTACCATTGGTGCTGTGAATCTATCACACAGTGTAAACACAGTGGTGAGGATTTCAGAACTGCAGCATCTTTTCACATGTTGTAGAGCTGCTTTCCCCTGGAAGAGGTTCCACGATATAAATGGGTAATGAGCTGCTGTTGTATTGATCCCTGCAGGTCTAGTGCTGTATATTGATTTTGCCTGGTGTGCTGGGGGTGGGGGATACTGTCTGATATCTGGCAGTGCAGCAGCAGATCTGTTTTACTGGTGATGTTGGCTGAGTAATCACTCCAGTCCAGTGCTGAAACTGCATCCAATTCCTACCATTATAGAGGAGAACACCCTCAAGGTTTAGTGAAGGGATGTGTTCTTGTTCCCTGGCATTGTAGGAGATGCACATTGGGGAGCAGAATTGGAGCTGTGGACCTAGCTGGTTAGAGTAGAAAGTTGATCATCCTGAACTAAATCTCAAAGCTAAATTTAACTTTCACTTCTCTCTATGAATCTTGCAATGGCCCTCCTTTGATGTAGACAAATATTTTGTTATATTGTAGAAGATACTGATATGAGAGTTGTATTGTAAGGTCCCCCAATTAACTCAGTTGGTAAAATTACTCCTATCTAATGAGCTTCGTTCAAAGTCAGTTACTGATCATGATACAATCTTGTTTATTTAGGAACCAAACTGACAATAAATAGAATTATTTTATTTCAAAGATATTTTAAAGATTTAACTGGGGCACAAGTTAAGGCAAAACTTCTTTATTCTGTAACTCCATAATATTAAACTGTATTACTGCTGTAAATATGGAAATCATTAGATTATTCAACTGTGTAGATAGGCTTTGGCATTTACCTGGAGGAACATTAGGGGAAATGTCTGCTCTGTGACCAGCTAGGCTCAAAGCTCCAATTCTGCCAGTCAGTACACACATCTCCTAATATTAATTAAAATATATTTTACAAGTTGTATTAGAATTTGTAACATCGTGAGAAGTGATTATAAATGAAATGGATTAAAGTTTGGCAGCAGTAACTTGTGGTAACCCACAGGAATTAATACTGGGGCCCCTGGTATTCCAAATATTTTTAAATGACCTTGACAGGGGATAGTAGGTAAAAGGTCTCTGCTGATGATAGAAAAAATGTGTGGAAAGTCCAATGCGATTCCAGAGCAATCTAGTGGCTGAACAGATGAACTGCAACTAACAATCAATAAAGGTAAATTGAAAATGTGGAGAAGTGCTAAAATAGGCATGCTTGTTACTTTTGTGGGTCATTTCTGCCTCTTTTACTCTAGATACTGTTAGTTAGATTGCTCTCATTCATAAGCCTTTAAATGAAAAACATTAAAAATTCAAGACTGTAATCCCCTTGGAGGTAATGACTAGAAATATGTTGCCTGCTGCCATTACACCGTCGTTTAACTATGCCTGCCCTATATTTGAGCAGATGAATCAACGACTCCCATCACTTTTGGCAGAAGATTCTAGAAGTGCAATGACTGGCAGAATCCAGCGAAATCTACCTGACCAATTTCCCAGCCTCGTCTTTCTCAACAAAAATTGAAACGCTTGTGCCTTGAGTGAGTTGAAAAAGATCTCTACCAAGCTAAACAAGACAAAAATACATCATTTTAGTCACACTCATAATGCACAGTTAGGGACTACATCTTGAGTATTGTGTGCAGTTTTGGTCGCCTTATCTGAGGAAGGATGTTCTTGCCATGGAAGGAGTTCAGCGAAGATTCACCAGGCTGATACCTGGGATGGCAGGAATGATGTATGAGGAGAGATTGGGTCGATTGGGCTTGTACTCGCTGGAGTTTAGAAGAATGAGAGGGGATCTCATTGAAACTTATAAAATTCTGACAGGACTGGACAGACTAGATGCAGGAAGGATGTTCCCGATGGTCGGGGAGTCCGGAACCAGGGGTCACAGTCTAAGGATAAGGGGTAGGCTATTTAGGACAGAAATGAGGAGGAATTTCTTCACCCAGAGGGTGGTGAACATGTGGAATTCTCTACCACAGAAGGCAGTAGAGGCCAATTCATTAAATATATTCAAGAAGGAGTTGGATATATTTCTTAAGGCTAAAGGGATCAAGGGGTATGGGGAGAAAGCAGGGACCGGGTACTGAATTTGGATGATCAGCCATGATCGCATTGAATGGCGGAGCAGGCTCAAGGGGCCGAATGGCCTACTCCTGCTCCTATCTTCTATGTTTCTATGTTTCTATGACTATGACCTTCCAGATTATAGCTGAACAATGAGTTAGATCGTTTGCACAATGTGAAGCAATGGCTGCCAAGCCAACAAAGGCCTAGAAATTGGTTGACGCCTACACTTGTTTCACAGGTGAAAAACGAGAGCCAAAGAATCTAATATGGAGGACAGCGCATTCTTCGCTGGAAGTGCCCCGCCACCATATTAGTAAAGGCAGAGATAAAGTCATCCGGGGCCTGCACCTGAAAAAACTGTTGGGTTTTTTGCATATGCAAATATAGGTTCTAGTGCCTGTATGAGGCTCGCTATGTAAAATTAGTCTGCCCTGAATGCAGCTGGAGAAAACATACCTGAATGTGGAGCCAAGAATGTTCCTCTGGGCTCCATTATAATGCCGAAGACCATTGCCGCCTCCTGTTCCGCCACCTCCTGAGCATCCGCCCCTTCCCTCCCAATTACCTCCACCCCCTCCCAGTATTCACCTGAGGGTCATTGCAGGCGACACAGCGGCACAAAATCCAATGTCTATTCACCGGCAAGCTGCCTGGGGATGCAAAGCCTGCCTCCGCAGCTCTCTGCTCTTGTTTAAATGAGGCCTGACGCCCAATACTGGGTTTGCCTCAGGCCTGGATGCTCTGGTGCAGTATTCATTCCTTGTGCCCAGTTCGTGCTGCTTGCAGAAATTTGTCCCTTCAATCAGTTAACTAACCTATTCTTTAACTGGTTGACACAGTCTCTGTTTTAAGCACTAACTCTGGTAGTGTGTTCTGCAGTTTAGCAACATAGGAATTGCTAGAAGAGAAAAGTCCAAGGTCCATCTAGTTTGCCTTCTACCATCCTGGTAGTCGAATGATACAACAATAATGGAGTTGTTGACTAATGATAGCAATCAATCTCTTTCTACAGCAAACCCAGAAATGACACTAGGAAAACCTTAGTGATGGAGAACTTTGGGAACCATAGGTCCAAATCACCTTTTCCTCCTGAGCATCCTACACTTACCATATGTCATGTCTCAAATTACTCGTACTGTATCCCAAAATGTTATTTTCTGAAAGAAATCTACCTAATTTGCATTTGAATGAATCAACACTTTCTGCTTCCACTGTCTCCCTAGGAAGTCTGTTCCATAGATTGACCACTCACTCAGGGAAATTTATTAATTTACCACCCTTCAAGTGCAGGTCGTATCCTCTGGTTCTACTATTCTGGATGAGGCGAGATAGCTTGTCATAGTCTACATTATGTAGTCCCTTTAGAATCTGAGAAACAGCAATCATATCACCTCTCCTTTCTAGTGAGACCAGCAGCAGCAGCGAGAGCGGCCCTGGGTTGAGACTGAGCGCGGAGCCAAGGAGTTCAGAAGCGGCGAGAGAGAGAGCGGCCCAGACTCACCGGCGGCAGCAGCGAGAGTGGCCCTGGGTGGAGACTGAGCACGGAAACTGAGGAGTTAAGGAGCAGGGGGAGAGAGAGCGGCCCTGACTCACCGGCAGCAGCAGCAAGAGCGGCCCTGCGTGGAGACTGAGCACGAAGACCAGAGAGTTAAGGAGCGGGGAGAGAGAGAGAGCGGCCCAGAGTCACCGGTGGCAGCAGCGAGAGCGGCCCTGGGAGGAGACTGAGCGCGGAGACCGGGGAGTTAAGGAGCGGGGAGCGAGAGAGAGCGGCCCAGAGTCACCGGCAGCAGCAGAGAGAAGTAAAAAGTAATTGAAGTGTGACGTCACTAGAAAGCAGGTAAGTGATTGGTTGGTGAGTATTTCACTCTTTCTCGCTTTTTTCCAAACTTCATTTTTGTGGTTTATAGTTTCTAGGGTCTCTGTTGTGTAGCGGGGAGTGCTAATAAACAAGGGCCCTTGAGTATATCATTTAATTGTAGTGTAATTAGTGGCATTGATTTGATTTAATTTAATTTGAATTAATTAAAGGGTAAGCCATGGCAACACAGCTCAGCCCCATGGCATGCTCCTCCTGCACAATGTGGGAAATCACGGACACTTCCTGTGTCCCTGACGACCATGTGTGTGGGAAGTGTATCCAGCTGCAGCTACTGATAGACCGCATTGTGGCACTGGAGCTGCGAATGGATACATACTGGAGCATTCGCGATGCTGAGGACATCACGGATAGCACATTTAGGGAGTTGGTCACACCGCAGGTAAAGGCTGCACAGGCAGGAAGGGAATGGGTGACCACCAGGCAGAGTAGTAGGTGCAGGCAGGTAGTGCAGGGGTCCCCTGTGGCCATTCCCCTTTCAAACAGATATACCACTTTGGATATTGTTGAGGGAGATGGCTTATTGGGGGAAGACAGCAGCAGCCAACTTCTTGGCACCGTGGGTGGTCCTGCTGCACAGAAAGAGAGGAAAAAGAGCGGGAGCGCTATAGTGATAGGGGATTCTATTGTAAGGGGAATAGATATGCGTTTCTGCGGCTGCAAACGAGACTCCAGGATGGTATGTTGCCTCCCTGGTGCAAGGGTCAAGGATGTCTCGGGGTGGCTGCAGGGCATTCTGGAGGGGGATGGTGAACAGCCAGATGTCATGGTGCATATAGGTACCAACAATATAGGTAAAAAATGGGATGAGGTCCTAAAAGCTGAATATAGGGAGTTAGGAGGTAAATTAAAAAATAGGACCTGAAAGGTAGTAATCTCAGGATTGCTATCAGTGCCATGTGGTAGTTAGAGTAGAAATAGAAGGATATTTCAGATGAATATGTGGTTCGAGGAATGGGGGAGGGATTCAAATTCCTGGGACATTCTCGGGGAGGTGGGACCAGTACAAACTGCACGGTTTGCACCTGGGTGGGACCGGAACCGATGTCCTAGGGGGAGTGTTTGCTAGTGCTGTTGGGGAAGGTTTAAGTTAAAATGGCAGGGGGTTGGGAACCTGTGCAGAGAGACAGAGGAAAGGGAAGCAAGGATAGAAACAAAAGACAGGAAGGAGAAAAGCAAAACTGGAAGGCAGAGAAATCAATGGTGTAAATCAAACAGGACCACAGTAAATAATAATTCTAAAAGGACTAAGAGTGTTAAAAAATCAAGCCTGAAGGCTTTGTGTCTTAATGTGAGGAGCATTCGTAATAAGGTGGATAATTAGCTGCGCAAATAGATGTAAATGGATATGATATAATTGGGATTATGGAGACATGGCTCCAGGGTGAACAAGACTGGGAATTCAACATCCAGGGGTTTTCAATATTCAGGAAGGACAGGAAAAAAGGAAAAGGAGGTGGGGTAGAATTGCTGGTTAAAGAGGAGATTAACCCAATAGTAAGGAAGGATATTAGCTCTGATGATGTGGAATCTGTATGGGCAGAGCTGAGAAATACCAAGGGGCAGAAAACGTTAGTGGGAGTTGTATACAGACCCCCAAACAGTAATGCTGAGATTGGGGATGGCATTAAATGGGAAATTAGAGACGCATGCAATAAGGGCACAGCAATTATCATGGGTGACTTTAATCTACATATAGATTGGGCTAACCAAATTAGTAACAATACTGTGGAGGAGGAAGTCTTGAGTGTATATGGGATGGTTTCCTGGACCAATATGTCGAGGAACCAACTAGAGATCAGGCCATCTTAGACTGGGTATGATGTAATGAGAAAGGATTAATTAGCAATCTTGTTGTGCGAGGCCCCTTGGGGAGGAGCGATCATAATATGAAAGAGTTCTTCATTAAAATGGAGAGTGAAGTAGTTGACTCAGAGCCTAGGGTCCTGAATTTAAATAAAGAAAACTATGATGGTATGAGGCAAGAGTTGGCTAGGATGGATTGGGGAACGTTACTTAAAGGGTTGATAGTGGATAGGCAATGGCAAACATTTAAAGATCGCATAGATGAACTACAGAATGTGTTCATCCCTGTTTGGCATAAAAATAAAACAAAAAAGGTGGCACAACCATGGTTAACCAGGGAAATTAGGGATAGCATAAGATCCAAGGAGAGAACATATAATTTGGCCAGAAAATGCAGCAAACCTGAGGCTTGGGAGCAGTTTAGGATTCAGCAAAGGAGGACAAAGGGATTAATTAAGAGGGGGGAAATAGATTATGAGAGTAAGCTTGCAGGGAACATAAAAATTGACTGTAAAAGCTACTATAGATATGTGAAGAGAAAAAGATTGGTGAAGTCAAGCGTACGTCCCTTGCAGTCAGAATCAGGGAAATTTATAACGGGGAACAAAGAAATGGCGGAACAATTAAATACATACTTTGGTTCTGTCTTCACAAAGGAGGACACAAATAACCTCCCAGAGATGTCGGGGAACATAGGGTCTAATGAGAGGGAGGAATTGAATGAAATCAGTATTTGTAGGGAAATGGTGTTAGAGAAATTGACAGGATTGAAGGCCGATAAATCCCCAGGGCCTAATAATCTACATCCTAGGGTAGTTAAGGAAGTGACCCTAGAAA
Organism: Somniosus microcephalus; assembly: GCF_052327205.1. Classification (NCBI taxonomy): domain Eukaryota; kingdom Metazoa; phylum Chordata; class Chondrichthyes; order Squaliformes; family Somniosidae; genus Somniosus; species Somniosus microcephalus. Next base: position 181,198,855 of record NC_140994.1, read on the forward strand.
TAGTAGATGCATTGCTGATCATCTTCCAAAATTCTATAGACTCTGGAACAGTTCCCATGGATTGGAGGGTAGCTAATGTAACCCCACTATTTAAAAAAGGTGGTACAGAGAATACGGGGAATTATAGACCGGTAAGCCTGACATCGGTAGATGGGAAAATGCTAGAGTCCATTTTAAAAGATGCTTGACTAATCTAATGGAGTTAGTTGAGGATGTAACTGGTAGAATAGATAAGGGAGAACCAGTGGATGTGATGTATTTGGACTTTCAGAAGGCTTTCGATAAGGTTCCGCATAAAGATTAGTGTGTAAAGTTAAAGCACATGAGATTGGGGGCATGGTATTGTCTTGGATAGAGAACTGGTTGGCAGACAGGATGCAAAGAGTTGGAATAAACAGGTCTTTTTCCGAGTGGCAGGCAGTGACTAGTGGGGTACCGCAGGGATCGGTGCTATGACCCCAGGTATTCACAATATATATTAATGATCTAGACGAGGGAACTAGATGTAATATCTCCAAGTTTGCAGATGACACAAAGCTGGGTGGGCATGTGTGCTGTGAGGAGGATGCAGAGAAACTCCAGTATGATTTGGACAGGTTGGGCAGATTCATGGCAAATGCAGTATAATGTGGATAAATGCGAGGTTATCCACTTCAGTGGCAAAAACAGGAAGACAGATTATTATCTGAATGGCAATAGATTGGGAAAAGGGGAAGTGCAACGAGACCTGGGTGTCCTTGTGCACCAGTCACTGAAGGTAAGCATGCAGGTGCAGCAGGCGGTTAAGAAGGCAAATGCTATGTTGGCCTTCATTGCGAGAGGATTCAAGTACAGGAACAAGGATGTCTTACTGCAGTTGTACAGGGCCTTGGTGAGACCACACCTTGAGTATTGTGTGCAGTTTTGGTCACCTTATCTGAGGAAGGATGTTCTTGCCATGGAGAGAGTGCAGCGAAGATTCACCAGATTGATACTTAGGATGGCAGGAATAATGTATGAGGAGAGATTGGGTCAATTAGGCTTATATTCGCTAGAGTTTAGAAGAACAAGAGGGGGTCTCATTGAAACTTATAAAATTCTAACAGGACTAGACAGACTAGATGCAGGAAGGATGTTCCCAATGGTGGGGGAGTCCAGAACCAGGGGTCACAGTCTAAGGATAAGTGGTAAGCCATTTAGGACTGAGATGAGGAGGAATTTCTTCACCCTGAGAGTGGTGAACCTGTGTAATTCTCTACCTCACAAGGCAGTTGAGGCCAATTCATTAAATATATTCAAGAAGGAGTTAGATATATTTCTTAAGGCTAAACGGATCAAGGGATATGGGGAGAAAGCAGGGACAGGGTACTGAATTTGGATGATCAGCCATGATCTCATTAAATGGCGGTGCAGGCTCGAGGGGCTGAATGGCCTACTCCTGCTCCTATCTTCTATGTTTCTAACATGCCCAATTTACATAATCCAATCCCTCAAACTCCTCAATCACTCTGGTTGCTCTCTTCTGTGTCCTTTTAATAGCTGCAATATCGTTTTTGTACTGTGGTGAGCAGGACTGTACACACTATTCTAAATGTGGTCCCACCAATGATTTATAAAGTAGTAGACTCACAACCCTGTGTATTTAAAGAAAGTTTCTCCTGCTCTCTGTCCACAACCTAGCTATGTCCCCTGGTTCTATAGTCTTTGAAAAAAGTCTGTTCCTCTCTACTCTGTCCCGTCCCTGTATAATTTTAATGATCTCTATCAAATTATCCTTAATCTTTTCAGTTCTAACAAAAATAGTCCCAATCATCTTTGTTAATATAGATTCCAGTTTTTTGTACAGTACTTTCCATTTTGGGAAAAGGCACAGTTTTAATTTGAATTGTACTGTGACATTACGTCATGTTGTTTATTTTATTTTCCTTAGTGATTAAGAGAATATGTGTTCCAAGAGTTCCACAATAAAACTGAAAAAGCAATCCATAGTAACCAGTCAAAAGCAAACCAAAGAAAATAAACCAGGAGATGATTTTCACATATGATTGGATGGTCTGACTCACCGGCAGCAGCAGCAGCCCTGGGTGGAGCCTGAGCGAGGACACCGAGGATTTAAGCAGCAGGAGAGCGAGCGAGGCCCAGACTCACCGGCAGCAGCAGCGGCCCTGGGTGGAGCCTGAGCGAGGACACCGAGGATGTAAGCAGCGGGAGAGCGAGCGAGGCCCAGACTCACTGGCAGCAGGGTGGAGCCCTGAGTGCCATTTAAACAGAGTACTGCGAGTTGGGAATTGGTTCTTACTTTACACCAAGGAAAGAGTCCGAGAGCGGAAGCAGTCAAACAACAACAACTGCAAAACCGCTAAAGTGATGTCACAACCAGAGAAGGAGCTGATTGGTAAGTAGGGCCTGGTGAGTATTTCTACAGTCCAGTCGTTGAAGTAAAAGTAAGGTCTCTAGTTCAGAGTAAGTAGCATTTAAAGGGAAGTAAGGTCCCTAATATATTTAATATTCTTTAATTTAAAGGAAGTAAAGGGAGTAAATTAAGGGTAGGACATGGCAGGGCAGCTCGGCAACATGGAGTGCTCCTCCTGTGCTATGTGGGAAGTCAGAGAAATTTTCAGTGTCCAGGGCGAACACGTGTGCAGGAAGTGTCTCCAGCTGCAGCTACTCAAACTTCATGTTTCGGAGCTGGAGCTGTGGCTGGAGTCACGGTGGAACACCTGTGAAGCTGAGATCTTCGTGGATAGCACGTTTAACGAGGTGGTTACACCGCAGATAAAGAGTGCACAGGCAGACAGGAAATGGGTGACAGCCAGACAGAGTAAAAGAACTAGGAAGGTAGTGCAGGAGTCCCCTGGGTCCATCTCCCTCTCCAACAGGTTTTCCATTTTGGATACTGATGGGAGAGATGGTTTCTCAGGGGAATGCAGCAAGAGCCAAGTCCGTGGCACTACGAGTGGCTCAGCTGCACAGGAGGGGAGGAAAAAGAGTGGGAGAGCAATAGTGATAGGGGATTCTATCGTAAGGGGAACAGATAGACGTTTCTGTGGCCGCAGACGTGACTCCAGGATGGTATGTTGCTTCCCTGGTGCCAGGGTCAAGGATGTCACTGAACGGCTGCAGGGCATTCGGAAGGGGGAGGGCGAACAGTCAGAGGTCGTGGTTCACATTGGTACCAACGACATGGGTAGAAAGAGGGATGAGGTCCTGCAACAAGAATTTAGGGAGCTAGGTAGCAGATTAAAAAGCAGGACCTCAAAGGTTGTAATCGCTGGATTACTCCTGGTGCCACGTGCTAGTGAGATTAGGAATAGGAGGATAGAGCAGATGAATGCGTGGCTAAAGAGTTGGTGCAGGAGGGAGGGCTTTAGTTTCTTGGATCACTGGGTCTGCTTCTGGGGAAGGTGGGACCTCTACAAGTTGGATGGGTTGCACCTGAACCGGAACGGGACCAACAGCCTTGCGGGGAGGTTTGCTAGTACTGTTGGGGGGTGGGGGGGTTTAAACTAACTTGGCAGGGGGATGGGATACGGAGTGGAGCTATAGTAGGGGGTGATGCACAGCCAAATATAAAGGAAAAAACAAGTCAGCTGGAAGGCAGAGCAAATATGTAACGGCACAAGGGAGTATGGCAAGGCTGGATGGCATTTATTTTAATGCAAGGAGTCTTGCGAGTAAGGCAAGTGAATTGAAGGTGTTGATGAAAACATGGGAGTATGATATTGCTGCTATCACAGAGACATGGTTGAGGGAGGGGCAGGACTGGCAGCTCAATATTCCGGGGTATAGAATTTTCAGGCAAGACAGAGGGGTGTGTAAAAGAGGAGGGGGTGTCGCAATATTAATCAAGGAGTCAATTACTGCTGTAAGGAGGGATGATATCTTAGCAGGTTCCTCTAATGCGGCCATATAGGTAGAACTTAAAAACAAAAAGGGGGCAAACACTTTGCTGGGAGTGTACTACAGGGCCGCAAACAGTCACGGGGAGATAGAGGAACAGATATGTAAGCAAATCTCAGAGAAGTGTATAAATAATCTTCTTCTTCTTAGGCAGTCCCTTGGAACTGAGGATGACTTGCTTCCGCATTAAAAATGAGCTTGCAGGTGACTGATTAGTCCAATGCGGGACCTACAGTCTCTGTCACAGGTGGGGCAGGCGGTGACTGAAGGGGTGGTTGGGTGGGGTGCTTGGGTTGACATGCGCTCCTTGCGCTGCTCGCGCTTGGCTTCCGCTGGCTCCCGGCGAAGAGACTCGAGGTGTTCGTCGCCTTCCCGGATGCTTTTCCTCCACTTTGTGCGGTCTTGGGCCAGGGATTCCCAGGTGTCGGTGGGGATGTTGCACTTTTTCAAGGAGGCTTTGAGGGTGTCCTTGAAGCGTTTCCTCTGCCCACCTGGGGCTCTCTTGCCGTGATGGAGCCCCGAGTAGAGCGCTTGTTTTGGGAGTCTCGTATCGGGCATGCGGACAATGTGACCCGTCCTTCGGAGCTGATTGAGCGTGGTCAGCACTTCGATACTGGGGATGTTGGCCTGAGCAAGAACACTGACGTTGGTGCGCCTATCCTGCCAATGGATTTGCAGGATCTTGCGGAGGCAGCGTTGGTGGTACCTCTCCAATGCTTTGAGGTGCCTGCTGTACATGGTCCATGTCTCTGAGGCATACAGCAGGGCAGGTATCACTGCTGCCCTGTAGACCATGAGCTTAGTGCTGGGTTTGAGGTCCTGGTCTTCAAACACTTTCTTCCTCAGGCGACCGAAGGCTGCACTGGCACACTGAAGGCGGTGTTGGACTTCGTCGTCGACGTCTGCCCTTGTTGACAGTAGGCGCCCGAGGTATGGAAAGTGGTCCACGTTGTCCAAGGCCTTGTCATGGATTTTGATAATCGGGGGGCAGCACTGTGTGGCGGGGACAGGTTGGTAGAGGACCTTTGTCTTACGGATGTTTAGTGTAAGGCCCATGCTCTCGTGTGCTTCGGTGAAGGTGTTTACGATGGTTTGGTGTTTGGCCTCCGAGTGAGCGCAGACGCAAGCATCGTCTGCATACTGTAATTCGACGACAGAGGATGGGACGACCTTGGATCTGGACTGGAGGTGACGGAGGTTGAACAGTTTCCCGTTTGTTCTGTAAATTAGCTCCACTCCAGTGGGGAGCTTACTGAGGGTGAGATGGAGCATTGCAGCAAGGAAGATTGAGAAGAGCGTTGGTGCGTTGGTGCGATGACACAGGGCCGCAAACAGTCAGGGGGAGATAGAGGAACAGATATGTAAGCAAATCTCAGAGAAGTGTAGAAATAATAGGGTAATAATAGGGGACTTCAACTTCCCCAATATTAACTGGGATAGTCAGAGTGTGAAAGGCTTAGAGGGTGCGGAATTCTTAAAGTACATCCAGGAGAGATTTTTGAGCCAGCATGTAGAAAGTCCTACAAGAGAGGGGGTGGTACTGGACCTAATTCTAGGGAATGTAGCCAGGCAAGTGGTAGAAGTGTCAGTAGGAGAGCATTTTGGTGACAGTGACCATAATTCGGTGAGATTTAAGGTAGTCATGGAAAAGGACAAAGATGGACCGGAAATAAAGGTTATAAATTGGGGGAAGAGCGATTTTAATATGATAAGGTAGGATCTGGCCAAAGTGGACTGGGATCAGCTACTTGTAGGAAAATCCATGTCAGAACAGCGGGAGTCTTTCAGAAAGGAAATAGAGAGAGTACAATGCCAACATGTTCCCGTAAAGGTCAAAGGTGGGACCAACAAATCCAGGGAACCAAGGGATATACAAGAATGGGTTAGGGGAAACAGGGAGACTTTTGGCAGATACAAAGCACTAAAAACAATGGAAGCCCTAGAGGAGTATAGAAAGTGCAGGGGGGGTACTTAAAAAATAAATTAGGAGAGTGAAGAGGGGGCATGAAAAAACACTGGCAGGCAAAATAAAGGAAAATCCCAAGGTGTTTTATAAGTACATTAAGGGCAAGAGGATAACCAGGGAAAGAGTAGGGCCCATTAGGGACCAAAGTGGCAACCTGTGTGTAGAGCCGGAAGATGTAGGTGAGGTTTTAAATGAATATTTTGCATCTGTGTTCTCTATGGAGAAGGACGATGTAGGCATAGAAATCAGGCAGGGGGATTGTGATATACTTGAACAAATTAGTATTGAGAGGGAGGAGGTACTAACGGTCTTAGCGGGCTTAAAAGTGGATAAATTCCCAGGCACTGATGAGATGTATCCCAGGCTGCTGTGTGAGGCAAGTAAGGAGATTGCAGGGGCTCTGACACAAATTTTCAGAACCTCTCTGGCCACAGGGGAGGTGCCAGAGGACTGGAGAACAGCTAACGTAGTACCTTTATTCAAGAAGGGTAATAGGGATAAGCAGGGAATTATAGGCCAGTGAGCCTAACATCAGTGGTAGGGAAATTATTGGAAAAAATTCTGAGGGACAGAATTAGTCTCCACTTGGAAAGGCAAGGATTAATCAAGGATAGTCAGCATGGTTTTGTCAGGGGGAGATCATGTCTAACCAATTTGATTTAATTTTTCGAGGGGGTGACTAGGTGTGTGGATGAGGGTAGTGCAGTTGGTGTAGTCTACATGGACTTCAGTAAGGCGTTTGACAAAGTCCCATATGGGAGACTGGTCAAGAAGGTAAGAGTCCATGGGATCCAGGGCAATTTGGCACATTGGATCCAAAATTGGCTTAGTGGCAGGAGGCAGAGGGTGATGGTCGAAGGTTGTTTTTGTGACTGGAAGCCTGTGTCCAGTGGTGTACCACAGGGATCGGTGCTGGGTCCTTTGCTGTTTGTAGTGTACATTAATGATTTAGATATGAATGTGGGAGGTATGATCAGTAAATTCGCAGATGACACGAAAATTGGTGGAGTGGTAAATAGCGAGGAGGGAAGCCTCAGGCTACAGGACGATATAGATGGGTTGGTCAGATGGGCAGAACAGTGGCAATGGAATTTAACCCTGAAAAGTGTGAGGTGATGCATTTTGGTAGGACTAACAAGGCAAGGGAATACACAATGAATGGTAGGACCCTAAGAAGGCAGAGGATCAGAGGGACCTTGGTGTGCATGTGCATAGATCCCTGAAGGCAGCAGGACAGGTAGATAAGGTGGTTAAAAAGGCATATGGGATACTTGCCTTCATTAGCCGAGGCATAGACTATAAGAGCAGGGAGGTTATGATGGAGCTGTACAAAACTCTAGTTAGGCCACAGCTGGAATACTGTGTGCAGTTCTGGTCGCCACACTATAGGAAGGATGTGATTGCATTGGAGAGGATTCAGAGGAGATTCACCAGGATGTTACGTGGGCTGGAGCGCTTCAGCTATGAAGAGAGACTGGACAGGCTGGTGTTGTTTTCCATAGAGCAGAGAAGGCTGAGGGGGAACCTGATTGAGGTGTACAAAATTATGAGGGGCATAGATAGGGTAGATAGAAAGGAACTTTTCCCCTTAGTAGAGGGGTCAATAACCAAAGGGCATAGTTTCAAGGTAAGGGGCAGGAGGTTTAGAGGGGATTTGAGGAATAATTTTTTCACCCAGAGGGTGGTTGGAATCTGGAACTCACTGCCTGAAAGGTTGGTAGAGGCAGGAACCCTCACAACATTCAAGAAGCATTTAGATGAGCACTTGAAATTCCATAGCATACAAGGCTACGGGCAAAGTGCTGGAAAATGGGATTAGAATAGATAGAGCTTGATGGCCGGCGCGGACACGATGGGCCGAAGGGCTTCTTTCTGTGCTGTATAACTCTATGACTATCACTCTATGACAGGGAATCACTGTGGGAATTACAAGAACTTGACAATCACTTATTTCCTCATTAGCCCACTCGTCCATTACCAAAGGTATTAGAGCTTTCTCATGTGAATAAAGACTAAAGACTAGATACACAAAAGTATACTTGAATCTGACTTAAGATGCACAATAAAACAACAGTTGACCATTTAAGAAAAGCTAGAACATTGATTAGACATTTGCTATACTATAATGAAAATGACCTTCCAGCACACTAAACTATTTTTAATATTGCGTGAGGGGGACAAGTTTTAGCAGGATAGCAAATTGGCTATTCAGCAAAACTCATAAGGGGTGATTTTAACCCTGACAGTCTCTTGTGCCCCATCCAGAAGAGATGACTGCAAGGGCAAGGCCAGAAAGTATATATTTCATTTTTAGTGCTGGCTAAAATACTGAAATTGAACAGTAGAAACTGTACTGAGGTGCCTGGCCCGGTTTGTCTGGCACGGTTTGTGAGCTTGGTTGCACTGATGGCTTATTTTATTGTGAGATGAGCAGCACTGGGCCAGAAAGGACAGGTTGCATTCTGTGAGCAAGTCAAATATACCATTCTTGGACCATCCCACAGAGGAACATTGACACTTAGCTTTTCAGTACCAATATGGGGCAAATATTTTCCCTTCACGAGAATGACATTTTCATTTTTGCAAAATATATTTAATATCACAATATTAAAAAAAGTTGAAGAATTGCAGAGCATTTAATGTTTTCTTTATGGATATATTGTGCAAATAAGAGCTTAATATTTTAAGACTTGATGAAAAAATATTGTCTGCCCGTTGTGTTGTGCCCTCAGGCGGGTCGTAACAAGTCTCACATGAGATTCTTGAGCCACTTACTAGAGAAGAGTAGCTAAGGTGGTTTCCCACTGCCATTCTCATGGTTTTTATATTTGTAGTATCTTCTCCTAGATGGGCTACAACCAAGACTGTAGAACTCCAACTACCCTTGATGGTGGGGGCGGCCACCTGACCCCAGCGGATGCAAGTATCCCCACTGGACGTCAACCCAGTATTCAGAGACAGCGCTCTGTTCACCGCTCAATGGGGATGTCTGGAGTGGGGCCTGAACCCAGCCCTTCTGACTCCGAGGTGGGAATATTACCACTGAGCCAATGGTCAAACATACTGTACCATCATAAATTTTGAGAATTATAACTGCAGTACTATGAGGATTGTGCAGACGGCACTAAATCGTGCTATATAAAATTGGATTGCTACGTTTTCTGTCTGATTGTAATTTTGCTATATAATTGTACCTCACATTTTATACGTCCAATGCACTTGTGTTCATCATTTACGTTAGAAACCAGCTCCTCTGTTTATTCTGCCTATTCCTCTGATACAGTCACGTAATACAGAAATTTAAAAATATTAAGATAAACAAAAAGGTGCCAAGAGAAAATGTTATTGAAAAACTCTTCATATAGGCCAGTAGTCACTTAATCACTTGCTTTCTTGCAACAAATCTTTACTCATTTCTGTGCAGCAGTTAAAGTCAATAAATTCAGGTTAGAAATGGAGCTTTAACATTTTGTATCCCTGTGTTTTTTAGACTCCAGCATTTACGTAAGTGGAACTGGAGTGAAATCTTCTTGAAAATGTCCTTGTTCTATTCAGTGCTAATGGCATTTTAAGCAAGTGTAAGTTATTAATCACATGGGAGGCCTTTGTTGTTTGCCTTACTTAAGCAATAAGTACATTCTAAAATCATGACTAATTTAAATGATAAGTGTCCAAAATAATTGTACAGCTTGTGAATAGATTGTTGATTTATACTGGCTATATTGAGTGGTGCTTTATCTTAATGCCAGGATTAATTTTCAATGTTCAACAGTTGACAGGTACAAGAGTTACTTCCTCACTTGACTATTGGAAGTGTTCGTATTGATGAGGAGGGGAGGAGATGAAATATGTTCCAAAATAATTTCTCTTCAAAAGAAAAAAAATGTCTGGTATCCAACGAAAAATAGCAACTAAAGGAAAATCATGCAAACACATTAAATATTTATCCCCTAATATTGGCAACAGTCTTTCTGGGCTATAATCACGTGTATGACGCATTCTCTTTTGATTGCTCTATAGTTTTCTCCATAATATACCAAGAGCAGTAACATGTGCTGTAGTAAAAACATTTGTTCTGAAAAATGCTATTTGTATTACCTCTCCAGATCTATAGATATTCCTGTATCTATTAGAAAACATTGAGGGAAGCATACATAGACAGGAAAACAGGACTCCAGTAATCTATTGACCATTCCTACCTTTTATAATGGCCATAATTTGGTCTATCTAGATCAAACAGGTCCTAATAGTGATGCCACTGAGGAGACTTTAATCGTGGGGGACTTTAATCTTCATATAGACTGGACAAATTAAATTGGCAAAGATAGTCTGGAGGATGAGTTCATGGAATGCATTTGGGATAGTTTCCTAGGATAATACATCATGGAACCAACCATGGAACAGGTTGTTTTAAATCTTGTATTGTGTAATGAGACAGGGCTAATTAGCAATCTCTTAGTAAAGGATCCTCTGGGGCAGAGTGATCATAATATGATAGCATTTCACGTTAAGTTTGAGAGAGACTTGTCTAAGTCCGAAACTAGAGTCTTAAAATTAAATAAAGCCAATTACATGGTTATGAGAGGCTGGTTGGTTAAGGTAGATTGGAAAATTAGATTAAAAGGTATAGTGGTAGATAAGCAGTGGCTAGCATTTAAAAAAAATATTTCATAATTCTCAACAAAAATACATTCCATTGAGAAACAAAATCTCCATGGGAAAAATGATCCATCTAATGTGGCTAACTAAAGAAGTTAAGGATAACATTATATTGAAAGAAAAAGCTGATAATGTTGCGAAGAATATTAGTAAGCCTGAGGATTGGGAGAGCTTCAGAAAACAGCAAAGGATGACCAAAAAATTGATAAAAATGGAAAAATTAGAATATGAGAGAAAACTAGCAAGGAATATAAAAACAGATTGTAAGAGCTTCTAAAAGTATGTAAAAAGGAAGAGAGTAGCAAAAGTAAATGTTGGTCCCTTAAAGGCTGAGACAGGAGAAATTATTATGGGGAATAAGGAAATGGCAGAAATGTTAAACAAATACAGGAAACTTTCGTTTAACCGGAGGTTAAATGTCCGGAAAGCTCTATCTACCGGCAAAATTCAGGAGCTGTTTCCTATAAGTTTTTTTACTTCTCGTTGCTTTTTTTTCCCAGTCAGGCTCTGCAAGGTCTAGCTGAAGCTGTTGCTTAGCTACAGAGACGCTATTAAGCTGCGGCCGACTGTTTTGAAGCTGTTGCTAAGCAACAGGGTTTGTTGATTCACACGGAGCTCAAAATCTCCGTATGTTTTAACATTAGCGCTGGTTTCTACGGCAGTTTTGATGGTACGGCACCAGCTCGGTCCCGTCAGTGCCGGATACCAGAAAGTTTCCTGTATTATGGGCTCGATTTTCATTGAGCCATGGAGTCGGGCTTGGAGGCGTGCGGGGGGTTAAAATTGCAAAAACTGGTGGGCAGGACCCCCCCCGGCCTGGTTCCCGACTCCGAGCAATTTTAACTCAGGTGTGTCTGATGGTCCCGACTCCGTCCGCATCCAACAGGCGGGACTGGTCTTTAAGGCCCTTAATAATCACTAAATGGCCTCTATAATCCTATTTTAACAGGCCCTTGCAAATGTAACCCTTTTCCCACGTAAAACACGCCTGGTGGGAAACACGAATGTGAAACCTGGCGGGAGCACTATTGGATTGCTGACTATCAACTGCAGGTCAACCATTAAAGAGGAGATTTGATCAGCCATCATTTGCAGGTGGCAGGACTTAGTGGTCTCAGGTCTGGAGCAACTTTTAGAAGGCTTAACAACACCTCTGGAAAGTTGGAGCCTCACACCCATCTCCAGTGTGCCCTCCTGGGAAACCCCTCTTGCCACCTTCACTCAGCGCTTCCTCAATGGATGCATATACCAGAAGCATGGGAGCCATTTATTTCCTTCTCATCTGGGCATTAGAGGAGCTTGAGCACCAGCCATGGCAGCAGCAGAACCAGGAACAACAGCAGCACCAGCAACATCAGCAGCAGCAGGAGCACCAGGCTGCTGCTCAACCACCTGAAGCTGCACAGGCCAGAAGGGGCCAGCGCCTGGAAGTGGCTGGAGAGCACCTTGCTGCACATCAGGGGGCCCATGGGGACCCGTATCTGCAATGGCAGTCCTACTCTGAAGGACTTCCATGAAGATCTGGTTTCTCTGTTCAATAGATGCCCATCGCTCCTCAAGAGATGTCATTCTATTCTGAACAATGACCATGTTTTCCATACCCTGGCGACTAAGCTCCACCATGGCCGTAGCCATCCTCTCCTCTACCTTAGCCATCCACTCCTCTACGGTAGCCAGCCTTACCACGGAGGTAGCAATCCTTTCCACGGAGGTGGCCATCTTTTCCATGGTGATGCGTTCATGCGCCAATGACTCCACAAAGGCTCTGCTCATGTTCGCTATGGACTCCTCCATTCGCTCCACACTCACAGCGACTCTAGAGACAAAACCGGCCAGAGACTCCTGCATCTGTGCCTGGAGTTCCATCACCTCTGATCTTATGGATAGACCCAGAGGCAGAGGGTCAACATGCTGCTGAGCCGAGCTAGCAGAGTCCTGCGCCCTCCAACTAGGACTCTCCACTGCTGTCCCTGTCTCCACAATCTGCTGATGTTCACTTGTGAGCTGTGATACACCAGGTGACAACACTACTCTATGTCCTGAAAGTCCCACCGAGGTGTGAGTGTCTGCGCTGGTGTTGGGCGCGCTGAATTCTGCTGATGCTGCGCCCTCAGAGGTTGCAGCTTCCTCTGAGGAGTCTTGAGGCTCAGGCTCTTCCTCCTGGCTAGTGGGGACGGGTGCTTGCGATGGTCCTGTGGGGGAGTAAAGGAAAGAGTCAGAGACGTGATGCCAAGGTTACATGCACATTGCATATTGCAGATGATCATAAGTCCATCTGTTAGAGATTCAGAATCATTACCAGTGACTCGTGCAATGTCAATGTGAGAGATGGAAAACTATTCTGTCACCAGCTTGCTGTGATGCACCCGTCTGTCTGTCCCCCACTTGCGCATCTTCCTCCACTCCTACGATCTCCAGGACCGTCTCCTCCCAAGAGATGAGGTGGGCTACTGAGGGTGGCCCGCCTCCTGTCCTCGTTCTTTCTCGCTTATTGTGAGCTCTCTTTTCCTGCAATGAGGGAGACAAGTGGAGGTTGAGTGAGAATGAAGGAGTGAGTGTAGAGATTCCATAGCATAGGTACTTAGAAGGAGACAAAGATGGAGTGAGATGGCAAGATCAAGGGCCCTTCCTGTGTGTTGTCAGTTGTTTTCATAGCATCACAGTTATAGGGAGTGTGAGGGCTGCATATTCAAATAGTTAGGTGAATGTGAGCAGAGAGGGAAAGGGAATGGGTAAGGGTGCATGGATGTCAGTGTCAAGTGGGATGTGGAGGAAGAGATTGCTAAAGCTGAGTGCTGGTGAGGAAAGGCAATGGGGATCAGATTGAGGGTGATGGGAAATTCATACTCATTTTTCCAGTGCGCTGAAGGTCATGAAATCTTTTCCTGCACTGTATCCAGGTTCTGCGGGTGACTCCCAAGGAGTTGACCTCCTCAGCCACCTGCATCCACACTGTCTTGGTCTGAGCGGGAGGCTTATTCCTCCCTGATGAAGGGAAGAGCACCTCCCTGTTGGCCCTAGCCCCATCCAATACAATACAATACAATACAATACAAATCGCTTTATTGGCATGATAAGGTACATCTTATGTTGCCAAAGCATCAAAATACATTTATGGTTGAACACATAAACGCGGTTCCATTCATACAGTGTATAAACAGGTATATCCCTGAGTTTATAAATATATTTTCGCCTTGTTTATATATACTCTTGTCTTAGTTTACTGGTTGTCCCTCTGTTCATGGCAAGCTGTAACATAGTGTGCCGCCAGTGTTACCTGCACTAATACCTGTTACATCCACTAATACCTGCAGTGCCACCTCGTCAAAGTGAGGAGCTGCTCTGGCCCTCCTGCTTGTCATATTTGCTGCAGCTCCCTCACATTGCACAGTCAAGAAACTTGGAAGCCTGCAGAAGAAGCAAGGCTTGCTGTGGACCTTAAATGCAGCAGCAAAGATGACGTCATCGGAGGGGACTTTCAGTCATGAAAAACTCATTTGCACACGCTGGAAATCAATTGGCCAATTCAGTTAAAATTGCGTCAATCTCCCACATCCATTTAGATTCGCATGGGAAACACAACATTCAGATAACACGACACCATCCCACACCTGAGTTAAAATCCCCCCCTATGTATCTGTCTTCACAGTTGAAGGACAGTGTTCTAGGCCCAACCATCTTCAGCTGCTTCATCAATGACCTTCCTTCCAACAGAAGGTAAGAAATGGGGATTGATCGCTGATGACTGCACAGTGTTCAGTGCCATTCACAACTCCTCAGATAATGAAGCAATCCATGCCCGCATGCAACAAGACCTGGATGACATTCAGGCTTGGGCTGATAAGTGGCAGGTAACATTCGCGCCACAGAAGTGACAGGCAATGACTATCTCCAACAAGCGAGATTATAACCACCACCCCTTGATATTCAATGGCATTACCATCACCGAATCCCCCACCAACAACATCCTGGGGGTCACCATTGACCAGAAACTTAACTGGACCAGCCACATAAATACTGTGGCAACAAGAGCAGGTCAGAGGCTAGGTATTCTGCGGCGTGTGTCTCACCTCCTGACTCCCCAGAGCCTTACTACCATCTACAATGCACAAGTAAGGAGTGTGATAGAATACTCTCCACTTGCCTGGATGAGTGCAGCTCCAACAACACTCAAGAAGCTCGACACCATCCAGGACAAAACAGCTTGCTTGATTGGCACCCCCAATATCACCTTAAACATCCACTCCCTCCACCAGCAGCGTACCGTGGCTGCAGTGTGTACCATCTACAAGATGCACTGCAGCAACTCGCCAAGGCTTCTTTGGCAGCACCTCCCAAACTCACGACCTCTTCCACCTAGAAGGACAAGGGCAACAGACGCATGGGAACGCCACCACCTCCAAGTTCCCCTCCAAGTCACACATCATCCTGACTTAGAAGTATATCGCCGATCTTTCATCGTCGCTGGGTCAAAATCCTGGAACTCCCTACCTAGCAGCACTGTGGGAGTGCCTTCACCACACAAGCTACAGCGGTTCAAGAAGGCGGCTCACCACCACCTTCTCAAGGGCAATTAGGGATGGGCAATAAATGCTGGCCTTGCCAGCGACACTCACAGCCCACAAAAACAAATTTTAAAAAAAGACACAAAAAGCATAATGAAAATGGCGGGGATCCCAGGGTCTTAACTTAAGTAATATAAGTAGAGAAAAAGTACTAGAAAAACTAATGGGAATAAAAGCTGACAAATCCCCTGGACCTGATGGCCTACATCCTAGGGTTCTAAGATAGTGGATGCATTAGTTTTGATCTTCCAAAATTCCCTAGAATGGTCCCAGCAGATTGGAAAGTAGCAAATGTAACACCGCTATTCAAGAAAGGAGGGGGAGAGAAAACGGCGAGCTACAGGCCAGTTAACCTGACATCAGTCGTCGGGAAAATGCTGGAATCCATTGTTAAGGAAGTGGTATCAAGTCACTTCGAAAATCATAACATGATTAGGCAGAGTCAGCATGGTTTTATGAAAGGGAAATCGTATTTGACAAATTTATTAGTGTTTTTTTAGGATGTAACTAGCAGGGTAGATAAAGGGGAACCAGTGGATGCAGTATATTTGGATTTCCAAAAGGCATTTGACAAGGTGCCACATAAAAGGTTATTTCACAAGATTAGGGCTCATGAGGTTTGGGGTAATATAATAGCATGGACAGAAAACAGAGAGTAGGGATAAATGGGTCTTTTTCAGGTTGGCAGGCTGTAAGGATCAGTGCTGGGGCCTCAGCTATTTATATAATCTATATTAATGACATAGAAAAAGTACCAAGTGATATATCCAAGTTTGCTGACGATACAAAGAGGTCGGACAGTAAGATGTGAGAAGAACAGCCTGCAAAGGGATATAGATAGACTAATTAGGGGGAAAATTCAGTTGTTTGCACCTCCCGTTAGCGCCTTAAGAGGGTGCTAATGGGGCGCAAAGCAACTAGCGCCCGTGCATGGCGATGTTTGCGCCGCGCACGAAATTGACTAGACATTTTGTGGCGGCACTAAACACTACCGCCACAATCTCCTGCGCCCGCAGATCGTGACGTCAGTTGAGCGTGCAACGCCCCGGTAGCGCCCCGGACCGGATATTGAGTGGTGCCCCCTGTCTTACCGCCTGCCGCTAGCAACAACAGGTTGAGGGGAGCGTTTTGCAGTTGGGAAGGGACTGGGGGAGCGCTATTTAAATCGACTGCTTCCTGCCTTTTTTTGTCGGCAAAATCTTTGCACCACGCATTCTGAGTGAGAGAGAGAGACTGCAGGAAATAGTCAAAACTGTGTTGAGGAGTTTTGGGTACTGAGCAGCACTTTGCAGGTTCTTTTTGATTTGATCTTCCTTGCATCGATTTGGAAGAGACTATGGGGGCTGCACTCTGAGCTCTTTCCCTGGGCCTCTCCATTGTTCTTTCCAACAGATTTGATGTACAGCTCTCTCCAGGCCGAGATTCAAGGCTGCAATGAGCAGGGTGTGGATGGAGAACAAGATCGACCCTCCCCTTTAAGAACTGGCCAGCGCCAGTGTGTCTGTGTTCCATTGCTGACTGACATCACATGAGCATCACCAGCGCTCTGAGGTAGCGCCTCGCTCCTCAGCGTTAGCGCCTTAAGAGAGGTGTATAGCGCCTGATTTAGCGCTCCAATCAGCTCCAGGGGCGATAGAAGCCAAGTTTGCAGTCGGAAGCGATAATTAGTGCCAGGTGCTAAACTTTGCACCCGGCTGATAATTGCGCTCCAAACAGGGCGATACCAAATTTCTCCCCCTAAGAGAATGGGCAGTAAAGTGGCAGATGGCGTATAATGTAGGGAAATGTGAGGTTATTCACTTTGGTAGGAAGAATAGAAAAACAGAGTATTTTTTAAATGGTGAGAAACTTTCAGATGTTGGTGTTCAGAGAGATTTGGGTGCCCTCGTGCAAGAAACACAGAAAGCTAGCATGCAGGTACAGCAAGCAATAAGGAAGGCAAATGGCATGTTGGGCTTTATTGCAAGGGGGTTGGAGTATAAGAGTAAGGACGTCTTGCTACAATTGTACAGGGCCTTGGTGAGACCACACCTGGAGTACTGTGCAGAGCTTTGGTCTCCTTATCTGAGGAAGGATATACTTGCCTTGGAGGTGGTGCAACAAAGGTTCACTAGATTGATTCCTGGGATGAGAGGGCTGTCCTATGATGAGAGATTGTGTAGAATGGGCCTATACTCTCTGGAGTTCAGAAGAATGAGAAGTAATCTCATTGAAACATACAAGATTCTGAAGGGGATTGACAGGGTAGATGCTGAGAGGTTGTTTCCACTGGCTAGAGTGTCTAGAACTAGCGGGCATAGTCTCAGGATAAGGGGTAGGCCATTTAAGACTGAGAAGAGGAGGAATTTCTTCACTCAGAGGGTTGTGAAACTTTGGAATTCTCTGCCCCAGAGGGCTGTGAATGCTGAGTCTTTGAGTATATTCAAGGCTGAGATAGATAGATTTTTGGACTAGGGGACTCAAGGGATATGGTGATCGGGCAGGAAAGTGGAGTTGAGGTCGATTATCAGCCATGATCTTATTGAATGGCAGAGCAGGCTCGAGGAGCCGTATGACCTATTCCTGCTCCTATTTCTTATGCTCTTATGAGACAACATCAAAGGAAGTATTTAATGTTGACACAGGATAAACACACCAACTTTAGTATTTGTCGTGGATGTAGAAAATGCATTCGACCAGAGAGTGATACTTCCCATTCACTATGCTGGAGAGAATAACTTTTTGTAACAAATTTAGTCAATGGATTTAAATTCTCCAGTCTCATTCCAAATCCATGGTGAATGCCATCCATTATACTGTGTTCCAGTGAAGGACTTGTCCCTTCCACCCTTCACACTACCTTTCCTATAGATCATAAAAAAGCCCAAATGCCATTGGGACAGATTTATGTCAGCCTACTGCTCTGTTTTTGAGCATGAATGTGGAGGTTGTGGGACAAAAATCACTGAGTTTCTGCTGGAGGTTCGCCTTTTGCAATTTTTGACCTTGTCTTGATTTGGGCAGCCAGCACTCCTGCCAGAAACGGGCAGGAGTCTGATAACTATATTGAAATGATGGTCCTAACATGCAATTAGTACCCAGATGTCATTTCCATGCAAGTCTGCCCTGCTACGTGCAGAGTCAAGTGGGAAATGGTCAGTTCCAGCAGTATTTCAAGGGTTCCCTGGACACTGCTATCATGCCCACTGATCTGCAATGCACTTTGCACACACCACCATTGTAAACTACAATGCCCCTGTAAGAGGTGCAGGCCTTACGGATTTCCAGTCCTCCCAAATGGCAAACTGCCTATAAGCAGCATGATTGGCGGTGGAAGATCACCTCATTTAAATGAGGCCTAATCACGAAAATCAATCCAGCCTCCTGTTGACATCATTCAGCAGGTGGAGTGGACGTCCTGCCCGCACCGCGTCCGAAGGGAAAATCAACCCTATTGTGTGTAGGTCGGAGGAGCAGAACACATGGGGCAGGATTTTCATTGAGCCATGGAGGTGGGATTGGAGGCGTGTGGGGGTTAAATTCCTGAAATCGGGGGTCCCGTCCTCATCCCACCCCCAACCCGCCTCCATGCCAGTTTCAAAGGAGGCGGGTACCCACCCCGCACTGGGACCCGCCTCCCCAAGACGGGAAGGGGATTAGTGCCAATTAACTGCCTGTTAACAGGTAGTTAACAGGCAGTTTTTAGCCTAATCCCTATTTTCATTGGTGAAATGTGGGATTCCCGACGGCTCCAAACCCAACCGCTGTTTTGAGTCGGACCGTCGGGCTGAAGGACTTGGAGGGGTCAAGATGTCCGGTGTTCAGGTGAGTGATGAGTGCATGAGTGCAAATGTAAGTGTGTTTGGTGTGTGTAAAGTGTTTAAAGAAGTTTTACTTACATGTACTTACCTTTACAGCCTTCCTTCCTTCAGGTCTCGGGAGTCCCTCATCTCACCGGCACAGAAAGCAGAATGGCTGCGAGCTGTCAAAAGTTGCAGCATTCAGCTTTCTGTTCCGGGGAGATCTCTAAATCATCCTGAGAGGAAGGAATTAACCTGGAGTACAGATTGTCAGTGTTTGACAACTTCAAACAGCTGTGAAATGCTGATATTTCATCTGTCAAAAGGTCTTGACAGATGAAATTTCAATCTGTGACGTCACCTGTTGCCGGGTGGCCCTTAATTGGCCTGCTGAGCCCACTGAGCGGACTCAACAAGATCAATCAAGTCAAAATCGCATGGGTTGGCTAGAACTCGATGGAGGCGGGACTACAACCCCGGGACTACACGCCTCCTCAATGAAAATCCAGCCCATGTTCTTTTACAGCTGATGTACAGTTCTATGTGTCTTCCAACCTTCCAAATTGTCAAAGAATTCAATGATCTGGCCTGAACAGACAGGACGAGACAACAGTCCATTTGTGATAGAGTATACAGTGGTGGTCAGTTTGCATTGTACAAAATGTTTTTGTAATATCAAATATCAGGAAGTCAGGTTGTCACAGTGCATTGTCTTTCTGTTTCACCTGATTGACGTGATGTAGACTCATTCAATAAGGACTTTAGTTCAAATGCTAAATTTTTCAGCAGGTTAAAAGCAGGCGAAGGAGTTACTGACAAGTGGACAATTCCAGCCTAAGACTAGGCTTTAATATTTTGTATGCAGTTTTTCAATCAGAATTTTTCAAAGTGAAGTGGAATTCTCTGCACTTGGCTACCATGGAATGTTTTCCAGCTGACCTTTCCTATTTTCACATACAATGAATTTCAAGAGACTCCTTGGACCTTTACATGTGTTGCTTCATGCACTAAACTACTCTAACTGGGCCAAGCTGCACTCAGTTTATTTTATATAGCAGCTTAAGTGTTTTGACAACTTTGCAGAAGTTTGTGCATGATATAACAACACAATAAAAAATGGAAATAATTACTATAACAACGCAAGGGCACGCTTCAAGAATAACAACAGCCAGAATACCTCTCACGGCCCTGCATACAGAGGTATACAGAACAAGAAGCAGAGGAAGACTAAGGAAGTGCTGGATAAACAATGTCAAGAACGACTTGTCATAGAAAGGGATACATGTGACTGAAGTAGCCAGGCTAGTTCAGAACCGGCAACAGTGGAGTGAATTCATTCTGCCCCATCCTGCTGAACTGAGGAATAAGAATTTAGTAGCAGTAGTACATAGTCAATAAACACAGCCTCTTTAATGTGTTGTGACATTTATCCTGGTTGAAGTTAAGGATAATCAGGCTGGGTTAATGACACATGCCCCCAACAGAATTTTGTTGATAGGTGCTATCAGAACCTCCATTATCTGTCGCAGTGGTGGAGACCCCTTGGTGGGTAATGGAAATTGCTGGTTAATCAAAGGTTGCTCTTGCATGTATGGTACAGCAACAGCCCAGGCACTTGAAATGAGGAACATTGCAACACAAATAGTAACAGAAATATTTGGTAAATTTTAAGAGGATCTGCTCCTATTATAGAGCCTAGCAGGATCATGGAATCAGCTATATAGCCAACTCACGCTCCTGTTTAGCAAGGCTCTGTGCCGGGTGCGGAAGCTTACGGAATGCATATTATTACATAGTTTTATTCACCGAGAAAAGGCAATGAAAGGCAAATAAAAAATGCTGTGCAATAAGGTGATGTCTTGCATAAGGCTAAAATTCTGTTAATCGGGTTGGCGGTGTAGGGGTGGCATGTGGTGGTGTTTGGCGCATACGCCCAGTCAGTTATGCCTCTGACTGTTTTGTGAGCGGTTCGAATCACTCCCACGCCCCTGGGTTCTAGACACCGGACTTAGGTACAAGGCGGCGGTACAGAGAAGACTCGAGTAGACAGGTGGTTGGATGTAAACAAAAACCAAGATTTTATTGAAGAGGAAAAACTGATACAATCTTATGGGAAATTACTAGTGTACACTTCTACAGGCCAAAAAAACACAAAAGAATAATAACTATACTTATACAGGGAATGGGGAACACACGGCACATTGAGGGAAAACAACTATCTTAACAATCCCCTTATCCTTATGCCACCCCCTATATCTAACTAGATTAAGCTATGAGGGGTCAGAACTTCATGCTCACCAATCAAAAGGTTTGTTGGACTCAAAACAGCGGTTGGGTTCAGGGTTCGCTCTTGGTGCTCTCTGGAGCCTGCCGTCATCACGTGGTCTCCGGGCGCTGCAAGAGCGTTGTCCAGGTGCGAGTACCCCAAAATTAAAGTCTCTGTTTGGGTACTTTACCTTGCAGGGATGATTCTTTGTCGCTAGCCACCAGTTTGAGTTGGTGTACAGATATTCGAAGGTCGGCCGAGGCTGAAGGCCCGATAATTCGAAGCCTCCCCTCAGTTCGTCTCCTCAGTTAGTCTTCTTCAGCTGGTCTTCCTCAGGTAGCCTTCCCTCCGGAGGTCTTCCCTCCTACCCTCGTTGCGTCCCGCCTCGCCTGGCCTGAATTGTCCATGTCCGCCTGACCCGGTGCCGGGGCGAGTCCAGATGGAGTGGGAAAAAGGCACGGGCAAAGGCCAGGGGGTAAGTGCGGGACGGGGAAAGAGCGGCAGCCACGAGGGCGAGGGGTTGAAGCGTGGAGAGAGAAGAGAAGGGGCGATTGCTACCCGAGGGCCTTCAATTATACCTTTTTCGAAAACCCTTATCTGCACGCCAAATCAGGTTAGTTCTTTGTCTTAATCTTGGCGGGCTATTTTAAATAATGGTAGCAATCCATACTAACTGTTTATAGATGGCCGGTAATCGCGTCTACCGGCCCGATAATTGACTTGTATTGTCATGAAAGTTCCTTGATGGGCCTGTCCAGCCTCAATGGCTGTTAATCTGTTTCCGATTATATATGTAGATTGCTTGATGGCCTTGACTATAGGCCTAAACTGAATTTAGATTTGTCTCCAATTCAGTCTAATGCATAATTCAGAGTCCTGTCTGGTTTCAAAATACAAAGTCTCTCTTCACAGAAACCTGCAGCTTGCGTTTCGATCCACAAGCTGTGTGCGTTGCAGAGTCCATTTTAAAATCTCACAGGCTTTCTGCCACGAGGCACGGACACCATCTTGGGTACCCTTTTTGATTTAAAATGTCCACGCAGGGTCCCGTTTATTAATAACAGCCTTCGGGGAAATGCAGAAATTTTGCAAATCTTGCAGCGGATTATAGGAGAGCAGAAAATGGTGGTTCTACCTTACTGACTTTTAAATAGGTGAGATGCGGCTAGATTTTTGGGAATACTGTGGAACATCATTTCACAGATGCTTGGCATCTTTTCCTCATATTTTGAAGACTTTTCAATGACACTGCTCTATAGCACAATTTATGTGTTGCATTGTAGCTCCGCCTGTTTAATAAGAAACAATAAACCCACTAAAGGGGATGAAACCTGAAGACAATAAAGAAGATAGATGGCTGACATAATTTGCCAAGGCCAAGCTTCCCAGAACTGCTTTAGTTTGAGATGCCGCATTAATTCCCAGCTGGAGCTAATGAACAAACATCAAGAAGTGTTAAGGAAAGGCTGTGCTATTTAAAGACTATTTTTCTTTAGGGAGTGTAAGTTTATTAAAGATAATTGAAGTTGATGTATTTGAGTGTGATACTGTTTGGCCAATTCAATTAAATGCTGGAAATAGCAGCAGAAATACTGTCAATCGGTCAAAAATATTTTGCTATAATTTCTTCATAAAATCTCCTGCATTCTTCTCCCATTAGTAACATAAATATTTTTATGGACAGTTGTATAAACAATCTTGACTGTATCTGCTAACATGATTAAAAACAGCATGGTGTATTGTCTAGTGTCATGCTTCAAGGCTGAAGCCAAACATCTACTGGAAGAGAAACTCATGTTTGGGAACATCAGTTCGGTGACCTTTGAGACTTTTGGTCAGCAAATGTTGGCAACATGTCAAGGACAATAATTGCTACAGTTGCACCTTGAAACAACAAAATGGGTAAATGCTGTGATATAATCAATGCAAAGTAAATATAAATTAAATGGTCAGAAAATTAGGTATGACATATTAATATCAAATATTAATATACAATTAGCAGCTTTATTATACTCAATATTAGACTTCTAGGACTGCCTTCTGCCTTCCTAGGTTAAACACTTTTTGTTTGTTTTCAGTTCAGACACTGTGATGCCAAAATAAATATTAGTATTACAGTAGCGAAGCTACCTCAAACAGTAGAAATTACTATTACTATAATAACCCAACGCTGTTAAATTAAACACAGTAAAAGATAATTTTACATAAAAATAATCACACTTTGCTCAAGCTTTCCTGCCCCCTTTTGTACTCTTTATTTTACTTTAATCTTTTTGACCTATTCTAACTTCCCTCCCCACCCCAGCTTTCTTAAGTTTTACATGCTTAACTTATATTTCTTTATCTGCCTTCCTGTTCCCATCATCCATTTTGTAAAGGTAGGAGCAATGTTATTTCAAAATAAAATTAGCTATAAACCAGCGTAATAGACAAGACCAGGTTAATTCTGAAATGAAACCTGCGTCCAAAAGAAAAAAGAAAAGAATAACTTGCATTTATATAGTGCTTTTCACAGCCTCAGGATGTTCCAAAGTACTTTACAGCCAATTTAGTATTTTGAAATAGCCATTGTTTTCATGTAGGAAATGTGGCAGCCAATTTGCACACAGCAAGGTCCCACAAACTGCAATGAGATTATGAACAGATAATCTGCTTTACTAATATTGGTTGAGTGATAAATATTGGCCAGGACATCGGGGAGAACTCCCCTGTGCTTCTTCAAAATATTGCCATGGGATCTTTTACATCCCAACAAGAGAGGGAGCACTGCAGGACCAAGTAATGGGAAATGAACCAGAGCAGATAAGAGAAGTAAGCATAGGAAAATATCTAGGCAATAGCAATCACAACATAATAAGATTTAAGATAAAGATTGAGAAGGACATAAATAGGACAAAGACCAAAGTAATCAATTGGAAAAAAGCTGATTTTAAGGGGATGAGAATGGAACTAAGGAAAATAAACTCAAAAAATTTACTGACAAAGTGGGAAATATTTAAAATGGTGATCAATAGAGTCCAGGAGAAATAAATCCCACTGAAAAGCAAGAACAAACTAGCCAGTAATGACACACCATGGATGAATAAAGGATTAAGAGCAAAATTGAAACTAAAGAGAAAGGCATACACTAAGTATATAGACAACAAAAGAGAGGATGACAAAAAATTCTGGCCTATGAAATTAAATTAGCAAGGAATATAAAATATAGTAAAGGATTCTACAGGCACACCAATAACAAAAGAAAAATCAGGATAGGGATGGGACCACTAAGGGATACACATGATAAACTCACAGGTGATGACAGCTAAATGGCAAAAATATTGGATAATTATGTTGCCTCAGTATTTACCAGGAAGACTAATATGGTGAACATGACATTAGAAGAAGAGATCAAAAAAAATATAAAGACATTTAAATTTATTATTTTGGTCTTTGTTTTACTTGTGTTCTTCTGTTCTTGAACAGTGAGGAGGATAGTGATAGACTTCAAGAGGACATAGACAGGCTGGTGAAATGTGCAGACACGTGGCAGATGAAATTTAATGCAGAAAAGTGTGAAGTGATAAATTTTGGTAGGAAGAATGAGGAGAGGCAATATAAACTAAAGGGCATAATCCTAAAGGGGGTGCATGAACAGAGAGACCTGGGAGTATATGTGCACAAATCATTGAAGGTAGCAGAGCTGGTTGAAAAATTGGTTAAAAAAGCATACGGGGTCATGGGCTTTATAAATAGAGGCAAAGAGTACAAAAGCAAGGAAGTTATGATGACCCTTTATAAAACACTGGTTCGGCCTCAACTGGAGTATTGTGTCCAATTCTGTGCACCGCACTTTAGGGAGGATGAGAAAGCCTTGGAGAGGGTGCAGAAAAGATTTACGAGAATGGTTCCAGGGATAAGGGACTTCAGTTACATGGATAGACTAGAGAAGCTGGGGTTGTTCTCCTTGGAGCAGAGACAGTTGAGAGGAGATTTGATAGAGGTGTTTAAAATCATGAGGGGTCTAGACAGTGTAGATAGAGAAAAACTGTTCCCGTTGGTGGAAGGGTCGAGAACCAGAGGACACAGATTTAAAGTGATTGGCAAAAGAACCAAAGGTGACATGAGGAAAAACTTTTTTACACAGCGAGTGGTTAGGACTTGGAATGCACTGCCTGAAAGTGTGGTGGAGACAGACTCAATCGTGGCTTTCAAAAGGGAATTGGATAAGTACCCGAAGGAAAAAAATTTGCAGGGCTACGGGGAAAGGGCGGGGGAGCAGAACTAGCCGAAGTGCTCTTGCTACTCGCTTTCAAACAGCCGCCTAACCTCAAACAGACCATCGTTCGCAGCAAATTACCCAGCTTTCAGGAGAACAGCGACCACGACACCACACAACCCTGCCACAGCAACCTCTGCAAGACATGCCAGATCATCAACACAGATACCATCATCACACGTGAGGACACCACCCACCAGGTACATGGTACATACTCATGTGACTCGGCCAACGTTGTCTACCTCATACGTTGCAGGAAAGGATGCCCCGGAGCATGGTACATCGGCGAGACCATGCAGACACTGCGACAACAGATGAACGGACACCGCGCAACAATCACCGGGCAGGAGTGTTCCCTCCCAGTCGGGGAACACTTCAGCAGTCAAGGACATTCAGCCTCCGATCTTCGGGTAAGCATTCTCCAAGGCGGCCTTCGAGACACACGACAATGCAAAATTGTCGAGCAGAAACTGATAGCCAAGTTCCTCACCCATGAGGACGGCCTCAACCGAGATCTTGGGTTCATGTCACGCTACATGTAACCCCACCTGACGCAGGGTCATCCAGACTCAAGTCGACATTGGCTTGTTCTCTCTACACAGATGCGGCCGGACCTGCTGTGATTTCCAGCCAAAAAAAATGTTTTTTGTCTGTTTTTTTGTTTTTCATACAGACCCCAGCATCTGCAATATTTGACCCCATGTGACCCCACCTCATTGTTCTTTGATGTAATGTTTCCCTGACTGACCTGTTTGGACACCATTCACACCTTTGACTGCTGTGATTATCTCTCTGCCGAGGTGTGATAAATGGCAGTTGGAAAGGTTACCTGTAAACATCTGACATGATTCTCTGACTATATAAGCTGTGTCTTTATGCATTTCTCCACTTCACCTGAAGAAGGAGCAGCGCTCCGAAAGCTTGTGATTTCAAATAAAGCTGTTGGACTATAACCTGGTGTTGTGTGACTTCTTACATTTGTCCACCCCAGTCCAACTCCGGCATCTCCACACCATGGCAGAGGGCTGGCATTGTAAGATTTGCAAAATGTGTGCATTTCCCCGAAGGTTATTATCGATAACAGGGACCCTGCGTGGACATTTTTGAAATTAAACAGGGTACCCAAGATGGCGTCCGTGCCTCGTGGCAGAAAGCCTACGGGTCTCCAAAATGGATTCTGCAGCACAGACAGTTTGGGAAAATCGAAACTAAGGCTGCAGGTTTCCTGTGAAAAGAACTTTGTGTTTTGGGACCCAGACAAAACTGTGAATTATGTATTAGGCTGAATTGGAGGCAGATCTAAAGTCAATGAGGCCTACAGTAAAAGCCATCAAACAGTCTGCATACATAATTGGAAACAGATTAAACACATCCATCGAGGCTGGACCAGCCCACCAAGGACTTTCAGGACAATACGAGTCAATTATCAGGCCGGTAGATGCAATTACCGGCCATCTAAAAACCGTCAGTATAGATTGCTACTATTATTTTAACTAGCCCGCCAAAATTAAAACAAAGAACTAACCTGATTTGGCACGCAGATAAGGGTTTTTCGACGAAGGTATAACTGAAGGCCCCCAGGTAGCAATCAGAGGAAGAAGAAAAAGAAGAAGGAACTCCTGCTCTGCTCTCCTGCCGCTCTGCTGCTGTCGGTACTGCCGCTCCCCGGCTCTTCAGCCCCTCGCCCTCGTGGCTGCCACTCTTCCCCCGTCCCGTGCTTACCCCCTGGCCTTTGCCCGTGCCCTCTCCCACTCCATTTAGAAATAAAAGGGGGGCTTTTGGCAGTTACAAAAGACTAAAGATGGAGGAATCCCTAGAGGAGTATAAAAAGTGCAGGGGCATACTTAAAAAAGAAATTAGGAGGGCGAGGAGGGGCCATGAAATAACACTGGCGAGCAAAATAAAGGAAAATCCTAAGATGTTTTATAAGTATATTAAGGGCAAGAGGATAACCAGGGAAAGGGTAGGGCCCATTAGGGACCAAAGTGGCAATCTGTGTGTAGAGCCAGAGGATGTAGGCGGGGTTTTAAATGAATTTTTTGCATCTGTGTTCACTATGGAGAAAGACGATGCAGACATAGAAATCGGGCAAGGGGACTGTGACATACTTGAACATATTAGCATCGAGAGGGAGGAGGTGCTAGCGGTTTTAGCAGGCCAAAAAGTGGATAAATCCCCAGGCCCGGACGAGATGTATCCCAGGCTGCTGTGGGAGGCAAAGGAGGAGATTGCAGGGGCTCTGACACTAATTTTCAGAACCTCTCTGGCCACAGGGGATGTACCAGAGGACTGGAGAACAGCTAACGTAGTACCATTATTCAAGAAGGGTAGCAGGGATAAACCAGGGAATTACAGGCCAGTGAGTCTAACATCTGTGGTGGGGAAATTATTGGAAAAAATTCTGAGGGACAAAATTAATCTCCACTTGGAGAGGCAAGGATTAATCGGGGATAGTCAGCATGGCTTTGTCAAGGGTAAATCATGTCTGATAAATCTGATCGAATTTTTCGAGGGGGTGACTAGTGGGGTGGATGAAGGAAATGCTGTGGATGTGGTTTACATGGACTTCAGTAAAGCTTTTGACAAAGTCCCGCATAGGAGACTGGTTAAGAAGGTAAGAGCCCATGGGATCCAGGGTGCCTTGGCGCGTTGGATCCTAAACTGGCTGAGTGGCAGGAGGCAGAGGGTGATGGTTGAAGGTTGCTTTTGTGACTGGAAGCCTGTGTCCAGTGGGGTACCTCAGGGATCGTTGCTGGGTCCCTTGTTGTTCGTGATCTACATAAATGATTTGGATGAGAACGTAAAAGGTATGATCAGTAAGTTCGCAGATGACACGAAAATTGGTGGGGTGGTAAATTGCGAGGAGGAAAGCCTCCGGCTACAGGACGATATAAACGGGTTGGTCAGATGGGCGGAAAAGTGGCAAATGGAATTTAACCCTGAAAAGTGCGAGGTGATGCATTTTGGACGGACAAATAAGGCAAGGGAATACACAATGAGTGGTAGGACCCTAGGAAGTACAGAGGGTCAGAGGGACCTTGGTGTACATGTACATAGATCCCTGAAGGCAGCGGAGCAGGTAGATAAGGTGGTTAAAAAGGCATATGGGATACTTGCCTTCATTAGCCGAGGCATAGAATATAAGAGCAGGGAGGTTATGATGGAGCTGTACAAAACGCTGGTGAGGCCACAGCTGGAGTACTGTGTGCAGTTCTGGTCGCCTCACTATAGGAAGGATGTGATTGCTTTGGAGAGGGTGCAGAGAAGATTCACCAGGATGTTACCTGGGATGGAGCGCCTCAGCTATGAAGAGAGGCTGGACAGGCTGGGGTTGTTTTCCTTGGAGCAGAGAAGGCTGAGGGGGGACCTGATTGAGGTGTACAAAATGATGAGGGGCATAGATAGGGTAGATAAAGAGGAACTTTTCCCCTTAGTGGGGGGGTCAATAACAAGGGGGCATAGATTCAGGGTAAGGGGCAGGAGATTTAGAGGGGATTTGAGGAGGTACTTTTTCACCCAGAGGGTGGTTGGAGTGTGGAACTCAATGCCTGAAAGGGTGGTAGAGGCAGGAACCCTCACAACATTCAAGAAGCATTTGGATGAGCACTTGAAATGCCATTGCATACAAGGCTATGGACCAAATGCTGGAAAATGGGATTAGACTGGACAGGGATGGATGGGCGGCGCAGACACGATGGGCCGAAGGGCCTCTTTCTGTGCTGTAAAACTCTATGACTCTATGACTCTATGACCCCATCTGGACTCGCCCCAACACCGGATCGGGCGAACATGGGCAATTCAGGCCAGGCAAAGTGGGACGCGACGAGGGGAGGAGGAGGGAAGACCGCCCGGGGAAGGCCAACTGAGGGTAGGCTTCGAATCATCGGGCCTTCAGCCTCAGCCGGCCTGCGACTATCTTCATGCAAACTCAAGCTGTCGGCGAAGAATCATCCCTGCAAGGTAAAGTACCCAAGCAGAGACTGTAACTTTGGGGTACTCGAACCTGGATAACGCCTTTGCAGCACCCGGAGCCCACGTGACGACAGCAGGCTCCAGAGAACACCAAGAGTGAACCCCGAGCCCCACCGCTGTTTTGAGTCTAACAAAATCTTTTGATTGGTGGGCATGAATTCTGACCCCTCATAGCTTAACCTAGTTAGGTATAGGGGTGGGATAAGGACAAGGGGATTGTTAAGGTAGTTTTTTTCCCTCGATGTGCCATGTGTTCCACATTCCCTGTATAAGTATAGTATTATTATGACTCTCTTGTAATTTTGCCTGTAGAAGTGTACACTAATAATTTTCCATAAGATTGTATCAAGTTTTCCTCTTCAATAAAGTCTTGGTTTTGTTTGCATCCAACCACCTGTCTACTCGAGTCTTCTCTGTATCATTGCCTGTATCTAAGTCCGGTGTCCAGAACCCAGGGGGCGAGCGATTCGAACCACTCAAGGAAGGTAGTCAGAGGCAAAGCTGACTGACCCAAACACGCCTGTGGAAAACCCCCTACAGCATGGGATCGAAGGGCCGAAAGGACTCCTTCTGTGTTGTACTGAAGGTGCCATCTTTCGGGTGAGATGTTTAACCGAGGCCCCGTCTGCCCTCTCAGGTAGATGTAAAAGATCCCATGGCAAAATTCATCCAGGTGTCCTGGCCAATATTTATCCCTCAACCAACATCAGTAAAACAGATGATGTGGTCGTGATCAAATGCTATTTGTGAGACCTTGCTGTGCGCAAATTGGCTTCCGCATTTCCTACATTACAACACTGACTAAACTTCAAAAAAAAAGGTAATTCATTGGCTTTAAAGTGCTCTGGTACGTCCTGAGGTTGCGAATGGCGCTACAGTGTATAAATGCAAGTCTTTCTTTCTTGCAGAGTAGGTAAAACAGTTTCTGCAGACCCCAATTAAACATATTACTTACTAGCTGGGGGTGCCCGGCGGTGCCGAGGGTTTTTTGAGGGCATGTTGTTGTTGGAAGAGAGAGAGAGTGCGACTGGGGGGAAGAGAGCGCGCAACTGGGGGGAAGAGAGAGAGAGCGACTGGGGGGAAGAGAGAGAGCGAGCGACTGGGGGGAAGAGAGAGAGCGAGCGACTGGGGGGAAGAGAGCGAGCGACTGGGGGGAAGAGAGCGAGCGACTGGGGGAAGAGAGCAAGCGACGGGGGGAAGAGAGTGAGCGACTGGGGGAAAGAGAGCGAGCGACTGGGGGGAAGAGAGCGAGCGACTGGGGGGAAGAGAGCGAGCGAGCGACTGGGGGGAAGAGAGCGAGCGACTGGGGGGAAGGGAGCGAGCAACTGGGGGGAAGAGAGCAAGCGACTGGGGGGAAGAGAGTGAGCGACTGGGGGAAAGAGAGCGAGCGACTGGGGGGAAGAGAGCAAGCGACTGGGGGGAAGAGAGCGAGCGACGGGGGGAAGAGAGCGAGCGACTGGGGTAAGAGAGCGAGCGACTGGGGGTAAGAGAGCGAGTGACTGGGGGGAAGAGAGAGAGCGACTGCGGGGAAGAGAGAGAGCGACTGGGGGGAAGAGAGAGAGCGACGGGGGGAAGAGAGAGAGTGACTGGGGGGAAGAGAGCGAGCGAGCAACTGGGGGGAAGAGAGTGAG
Organism: Somniosus microcephalus; assembly: GCF_052327205.1. NCBI lineage: Eukaryota > Metazoa > Chordata > Chondrichthyes > Squaliformes > Somniosidae > Somniosus > Somniosus microcephalus. Next base: position 181,229,830 of record NC_140994.1, read on the forward strand.
CGACTGGGGGGAAGGGAGCGAGCAACTGGGGGGAAGAGAGCAAGCGACTGGGGGGAAGAGAGTGAGCGACTGGGGGAAAGAGAGCGAGCGACTGGGGGGAAGAGAGAGAGCAACTGGGGGAAGAGAGAGAGCGACTGGGGAAGAGGGAGAGCGAGAGACGGGAGAGAGGAGACTGGGGGGGAAGAGAGAGAGCGAGGAGGACTGGGGGGAAGAGAGAGAGCGAGAGACTGGGGGGGAAGAGAGAGAGCGAGAGACTGGGGGGAAGAGAGAGAGAGCGAGAGACTGGGGGAAGGGGACGAGAGTGAGGGACTGGGGGAAGGAGAGAGAGCGAAAGACTGGGGGGGAAGAAGAGAGCGAGAGACTGGGGGAAAGAGAGAGAGCGAGAGACTGGGGGGAAGAGAGAGAGTGAGAGACTGGGGGGAAGAGAGAGTGCGAGAGACTGTGGGGAAGAGAGAGAGCGAGAGACTGGGGGGAAGAGAGAGCGAGAGACTGGGGGAAGAGAGAGAGTGAGGGACTGGGGGAAGAGAGAGAGCGAAAGACTGGGGGGAAGAGAGAGCGAGAGACTGGGGGAAAGAGAGAGAGCGAGAGACTGGGGGGAAGAGAGAGAGCGAGAGACTGGGGGGAAGAGAGAGTGCGAGAGACTGTGGGGAAGAGAGAGAGAGCGAGAGACTGGGGGGAAGAGAGAGCGAGAGACTGGGGGAAGACAGAGAGCGAGAGACTGGGGGGAAGAAGAGAGAGCGAGAGACTGGGGAGAAGAGAGAGTGCGAGAGACTGGGGGTAAGAGAGCGAGTGACTGGGGGGAAGAGAGAGAGCGACTGCGGGGAAGAGAGAGAGCGACTGGGGGGAAGAGAGAGAGCGACAGGGGGGAAGAGAGAGAGCGACTGGGGGGAATGGGACAAACACCCAATTGAGATCCTACATACAGAATTCTGTAAAAGTATCCTCCGAACTCAAAGGAAAACAGTAAACAATGCATGCAGGGCAGAACTAGGCCAGTATCCATTAATAATCACTATCCAAAAAAAGAGCCACCAAATTTTGGAATCACCTACAAATGAGCAATCCCCAATGCTATCACTACGACGCCCTGAAATGCCAAGAGCTGACCATAAAGGAAGAATACCCTCAGTCAACTAGTCCTGGGACTCAGTGAAGTAACTATTAACAATACTAACAATAACCAGCCCCAGGACAGTGACAGGGTAACACAAAGAATTCGACCCAACAACAATCGTCGCTAAGCAAAGGAAAAATATCTGACATATTGGGCAGAAACAACAAAAACCCAAAGCAAACTCAATTGCAACTTGGCCCTAAACAGACAATACAACATAGCTGATTACCTGACCATGGTAAAGGATAACAAACTGAGAAGAGCTTTGACAAGGTACAGACTTAGCGAACATAGCCTAGCGATCGAAAAAGGGCAGACACAGGCAGACCAGGCTGCCAAGAGAAGACAGGATATGCTCTCACTGTAGCCAGGGAGTAGTGGAGACAGAGATTCACTTCCTCACAGCCTGCGGAAAATATCAGGGCATCAGGGAGAATTTCTACCAAAAATTCTCACAAATATGCCCTGATTTCAGAAATCTGAATGACAACGAAAAACTCCCATTCCTACTGGGAGAGGAGAGAAGCTGTGTAACACTGGTGGCACACTATGTTACAGCTTGCCATGAACAGAGGGACAACCAGTAAACTAAGAAAATATATATAAAACAATGCGAATGTATATTTATACACTCAGGGATATACCTGTTTATACACTGGATGAATAGAACTGCGTTTATGTGCTAAACCATAAATGTATTTTGATGCTTTGGCAACATAAGATGTAACTTATCATGCCAATAAAGCGATTTAAATTGTGAATTGTGAATTGTGACTGGGGGGAAGAGAGAGAGTGAGAGTCTGGGGGGAAGAGAGAGAGAGAGAGAGATTGGGGGAAGAGAGGAGAGCGAGAGACTGGGGGAAGGGAGAGAGCGAGAGTCTGGGAGGAAGAGAGAGTGCGACTGGGAGGAAGGGGGAAAGGGGAGGGAAGGGGGAAGGGGAGGAAGGGGAAGGGGGGAGGAAGGGGGAAGGGGGGAGGGAAGGGGGAGGGAAGGGGAGGAAGGGGGGAGTGGGAGGAGGGAGGGGGAGGAGGAGGGGATGAGGAGGGAGGGGGAGGGGGGGAGAGAGAGAGGGGGAGGGGGGGATGAGAGAGAGGGGGGGAGAGAGGAGAGATGGGGAGAGAGAGAGGGGGGGGAGAGCGGGGGAGGGGGGAGAAAGAGAGGGGGGATGGGGTGAGTGAGGGGGGAGAGAGAGAGAGGGGGAGGGGAGAGAGAGAGAGGGGGGGAGAGAGAGAGGGGGAGAGAGGAGGGGGGAGGGGGGGAGAGAGAGAGGGGGGAGGGGGAGAGAGAGAGGGGGAGGGGGGAGAGGGGAGAGGGGGGAGAAGAGAGGGGAGGGGGGAGAGAGAGAGGGGGAGGGGGGAGAGAGAGAGGGGAGGGGGAGAGAGAGAGGGGGAGGGGGGAGAGAGAGAGGGAGGGGGGAGAGGAGGGGACGGGAGGGGGAGAGAGAGGGGGGAGGGAGGGGGGACAGAGAGGGGGAGGGAGGGGGGAGAGAGAGGGGATGGAGGGAGGGGGAGTGAGAGAGGGGGGAGGGAGGGGGTGAGAAGAGGAGTGGGAAGGAGGAGGGTGAGGGAAGGGGGGTAGAGAGTGGGGAGGGAGTGGGGGAGAGAGAGGGGGAGGGAGGGTGGGAGAGAGAGGGGGAGGTGAGGGGGAGGGAGAGAGAGGGGAGGGGGGGAAGAGAGAGTGGGGAGGGAGGGGGAAGAGAGGGTGAGATGGGGGAGAGAGTCGGGGGAGGAGTGGGGTGGAGAGAGAGGGGGAGGGAGGGAGGGGGAGATAGAGGGGGAGGGGGTGTTGAGGGGGGAGGGAGGGGGGGGAGAGGTGGAGGTGTAGAGGGGGGGGAGATGAGAGGGGGTTGGAGGGGAGGGATGGGGGAGTGAGAGGGGGAGGGAGGGGAGAGAGAGGGGGAGGGAGGGAGAGAGAGGGGGAGGAAGGGGAGAGTGCAGAGGGGAGGGAGGGGGAGAGTATGAGGGGAGTGAGTGGGGGGAGGGTGGAGGGAGGAGAGGAGAGGGGGTGAGTGGGGGAGAGTGAGGGGAGGGGGGGGGTGAGAGAGAGGGGTGAGGGAGGGGGGAGGGAGGGGGGGGGAGGGGGAGGATGGAGGGATGGAGAGAGGGGGGAGTGACGGGGGGAGAGAGAGGGGGAGGAGGGAGTGTGAGGGGAGGGGAGAGAGAGGGTGGCGGGAGGGGGGAGAGAGAGGGGGATTGGAGGGGTGAGAGGTGAGGGGGAGGAGGGGGAGAGTGATGGGGGAGAGAGAGAGGGGGAGGGAGGGGGGGGGAGAGAGATGGGGGGGAGGGGGGAGAGAGAGGGGGAGGGAGGGGTGGGAGGGGGAGAGAGAGGGTGAGGGAGGGGGGGTAGGGAGGGGT
>NC_140994.1:184019154-184059672 GCF_052327205.1 Somniosus microcephalus
GACAGAAGGACAGACAGACAGATCGACTCCTTTATATATATAGATAGATAGACTAGCTGGGGGTGCCCGGTGGTGCCGAGGCTTTTTTGAGGGCATGTTGTTGTTGGAAGAGAGAGACAGAGCAACTGGGGGGAATTGAGGGCATGTTGTTGTTGGAAGAGAGAGACAGAGTGACTGGGGGGAAGAGACAGAGCGACTGGGCGGAAGAGAGAGAGCGACTGGGGGGAAGAGAGAGAGCGACTGGGGGTAAGAGAGAAAGCGACTGGGGGGAAGAGAGAGAGCGGCTTGGGGGAAGAGAGAGAGCGACTGGGGGGAAGAGAGAGAGCGACTGGGGGGAAGAGAGAGAGTGACTGGGGGGAAGAGAGAGCGAGTGGGGGGAAGAGAGAGCGAGTGGGGGGAAGAGAGAGAGCGAGTGGGGGAAGAGAGAGAGCGAGTGGGGGGAAGAGAGAGTGAGTGGGGGAAGAGAGAGAGCGAGTGGTGGGAAGAGAGAGAGCGAGTGGGGGGAAGAGAGAGAGCGAGTGGGGGGAAGAGAGAGGGCGAGTGGGGGGAAGAGAGAGAGCGAGTGGGGGGAAGAGAGAGAGCGAGTGGGTGGAGGAGGGGGAGGGTGGAGAGAGAGGGGGAGAGGGGGGAGAGAGAGGGGGGAGGGAGGGAGAGAGAGGGGGAAGGGGGAGAGAGAGGGAGAGGGGGAGAGAGAGGGGGAGGGGGGAGAGAGTGAGGGGGGGAGGGGGAGAGAGAGGGGGAGGGGGAGGGAGAGGGGGGAGGGGGAGAGAGATGGGGAGAGAGGGGGAGAGGGAGGGGGGAGGGGGAGGGAGAGAGAGGGGAGAGAGGGAGGGGGAGAGGGAGGGGGTGGAGAGAGGGAGAGGGGGGATGGGGAGGGGGAAGAGAGAGAGGGGGGGAGAGAGAGAGGGGGAGGGGAGAGAGAGAGAGGGCGAGTCCCCGGCCCTCGGCCGCAAATGGAGCCGAGCCCCGGGACCTTCAGGCTCTGAGAGAGGGCCAGGTTGCCGGGGTAACCCTCCTCCCCCTCCCCTCCCGCTGCCCACCGCTCCCGAGCCCCGCCCCCCCCTCCCGTGGCCTGCCCCTCCCGAGCCCTGCCCCCCCTCCCGTGGCCGGGCCTGAGGCGGCTTGAGACGGCCGATTGTGGCTGGCCGGGCCCCGTTGCCGGGGTAACCCTCTTCCCCTCTCCGCCGTCCCGATCTCTGGGCCTGAGCGGCTTGAGACAGCCGATTGCGGCTGGTCGAGCCCAGTTGCCGGGGTAGCCCTCTCCGCTCCCCCCTCCCAAGTCCCGCCCCTCCCGCTAACCTGCTCGCTTCCCTCTGCCCGTGCTCTGTGGGCCCTGTGTGGAGGTGCGGGTGCGCCGTGCAGCGCGAGCATGAATCAAGCGCGAGCAGCTTGCAGTGAGCCCAGCCAGTCTTTACCAAGATGGCTGGCCGCTGGTTCGGAATTGGGCCCAGCGGGACGGTCGGTGCGTAGCTCGGGCGTGTCTGGCAAGGAGAGGCTCAGGCTTCAAGGCCTGAGGCCTGCAGGCAGCACACCTGGAGAAATTAAACAGATAATGGACCCATTTATTACACACAAGTTATATAAAGAGTTAGTTGGGCTCCTAAGTACCAAATTTGTGGTGGATAAAAAGCCATCCACACACAGACAAACTGGGGGGAAAAAAATCGAGGGAGGAATCAAGATGGCGGCAGCTCAGCTCGGGTCAGAACCATTAGGCCCGCTCATACACGCAATGAGATGCACCGATTCGTCAACCATCAGGTCACTGAAGTGTAGGATTGGTCAATCCTCATGTCACTCAACTGTAGGATGGCCCGCCCGCACACGCAATGAACACGCCCCTGTGACGCAGCGATTGGTCCACCATTGGGTCGCTCGACTGTACGATTGGTCAACCTTCACGTCACTCAATGCTAATGAGCGGATAATGAGCGGAATTTTGAACGTTTTTTGGATACCAACGCCACAATTTTTGTCTCACCGTAAAGTAAATATGCTTATGACCGTTCCGGAATCGTAAGCTTTCTTCTGATGTAACACACGTGTAGGTATGCTCTCTAACTTTTGAGTGTATAGAGGACAGACAGACAGACAGAAGAGCAAGTATATATATATATAGACTAGCTGAAGTGCCCGGCGGTGCCGAGGGTCTTTTGAGGGCATGTTGTTATTGGAAGAGAGAGAGAGAGCGACTGGGGGGAAGGGAGAGAGCGACTGGGGGGAAGAGAGAGAGCGACTGGGGGGAAGAGAGAGCACGACTGGGGGAAGGGGGGGAAAGGGGGGAAAGGGGGAGGAAGGGGAGGGGGAAGGGGGGAATGGGGGGGAAAGGGGAGGGGGAAGGGGGGAAAGGGGAGGGGGGAAAGAGGGGGGAAATGGGAGGGGAGGGGGAAAGGGGAGGGGAGGGGGGAAAGGGGAGGGGAGAAGGTGAGGGGAGGGGGAAAGGGGAGGGGAGGGGAGGGGGGAGTGGGGGAGGTGGGAGGAAGGGGGAGGGCAAGAGGAAGGGGAGGGGGCGAGGGGGAGGTGGGGGGAGGGGTGGAGGGGAGGGGGGGAGGGGAGGAGGAAGGGGGAGGAGAGGGAGGGAAGGGGAGGGGAGAGCGGGGGGGAGGGGGAGAAGGGGAGGGAAGGGGAGGGGGAGAGGGGGAGAGGGGGAGGGGGAGCGGGGGGGAGGGGGAGAGGGGGAGGGGAGAGGGAGCGCGGGAGGGAGGGGGAGGGGAGGGTGAGAGGGGAGGGGAGGGGGAGAGGGGAGAGAGGGAGGGGGGAGGGGAGGGGGAGAGGTGGAGCGGAGGGGGAGAGGGGGGAGTGGAGGGGAGGGGTGGGGGAGGTGGGGGAAGGAGGGGGGGAGAAAGGAAGGGGGGAGCCAGCAGACCCTCTCCCCTCTGCCGGTGATGGCTCCGCTGAGCTCCGTGCTGCCCCACGCACTGACATGCCGAGTGCAGCGCCCCGATCAGCCCGAGCCCCACCCTCCCGAGGCCGGGCCTGAGGTGGCTTGAGACGGCTGATTGCGGCTGGCCGGGCCCGGTTGCCTTGGTAACTCTCCTCCCCTCTGCGCCTCCCGATCTCCGGGACCGGGCCTGGGCCTGAGCGGTTTGAGACGGCCGATTGCGGCTGGCGAGCCCGTTTACCGGGGTAACCCTCTCCGCTCACCCTCCCCTCCCGAGCCCCGCCCCCCCCGAATGAAGCGCGAGGAGCTTGCAGTGCGCCCAGCCAGCCTTTACCAAGATGGCTGGCCGCTGGTTCGGAATCGGGCCCAGCGGGGGGGTGGGGGGTGAGGGGTGGGAGGAGCTTGCCACAAAACAATTGCCTAGGGTCCAGCATGGCTGGCAACAGACGCCCAGGCTTCGAGGCCTACCTGCAAAAACGGGGAAAGGTAGGAAAATTAATGAGATTAGATTAAATATTTAGAAAGTAATTAACTTTTTTTTAAAATAATAAGGCCTAGAAATTCAGTGGCCTGCGCCACCAGTTTGCGCCCAAAGAGGGCTTTTGTGCCACTGTCCAAACCTACCGCGATATTTAGCGGGGCGCTAATGGCGGCATTAGCCTGTAGTGCTGCGCCGCCACCGATGACGTCATCGGTGTGCGCAGCGCCCCGTTATCGCCCCGCTGGCCATATTTGGTCGCTGCCGCCTCCTCCGTGCCGGCCGCAAACAGCGACCGGTACACAGGGGCCTACCTGTGCCGGTAGTGGGGCGAGTTAAGGTGGAGGTGCGGCCGGCCGCTTTTTCGGCAGCCGCCTGCCCGCATCTCCGTCCCCGGCCTCCTACACCACCCCCCCGCGGCATTGCCGGCTGTTTCCAGAGAGCCCGGCACTTCTCCTTGGTGCCGGGCTCATTTGCCGGCACTCGCGAGCGGGGATCGCGCTGTTGCAGGCACCTCCCCCTTAAGAGTGAGAGGAAGGCCTGCAGTACCCCAGGCTGCCACCCGCTGCGGCACTTTGCACGCCGATATTCAGTTTCAGCGCCCCAAGCGGGGCGCCAAAACCCTTGTTTAGCGGCCGGCTTCCACTTGGGGCGCTGAAACTGAATATCCCGCTGGCGCAAGTGGCTCCGCGCACAGCGGTAATTCCGGCACCCAGGCGAGCTGGGCCCCCCAAACTGAATTTCTAGGCCTATGTGTTTTAAATGCAACTTTTTTTTTAAAGACGCAGAAAGCGGGAAAAAGAAATGAAAAGTTTGGAATCAAGATGGCGGCAACTCACCTCGGTTCAGAACGATAAGGCCCGCCCACACACGCACCGATTGGTCAATCGTCCTGTCACCGAAGCGTAGGATTGGTCAATCATCCTGTCACTCGACTCTAGGAGGGCCCGCCCGCACGCGCGATGAACCCGCCCCCGCCACGCAGCGATTGGTCGACCATCGGGTCGCTCGACCGTACGCTTGGTCGACCTTAATGTCACTCTATGCTAATGAGCAGGTAATGAGATGCTAATGAGCGGAATTTTGAACGTTTTTTGGATACCGCGGGTGCAATTTTTGTCTCGCCGATACGTAAATATGCTTATGACCGTTCTGGAATCGTAAGCTTTCTTTTGATGTAACGCACGTGTAGGTACGCTCTATAACTTTTGAGTGTTTAGCCGGACAGACACACCGAAGGCCAGACAGACAGACAGATAGACAGACAGACAGGCAGACAGAGGTATCCTTTTATATATATAAGATAAAGAAAGGAAATTTGATGTCTGGAACGTTTTTATTTTAAAGCCGGTGAGAATACATGCTGGAGGACATTTGTTCGCTGAATTATTGGATTTTGTAAATTGTTATACATTACATTTAGGTTGCTAGAGGGCATTTATCCTGCAAAATTCTACTGTCACCCCCACTCCCCCAATATTCGACCCTCCTAGGAATGAGGCCGGATGGCTGCTGGGGGACAAGTGATGCCCTCTACACATGTGGCTCATGACACCTGTCCACAACCCCACCATGTATGAACAACAAAGGTATAATCAAAGCCAGGGGACGACCAGAATGATTATTTAGCACAGCATAGGGCTGCTGAAGCAGAGGCTCAGGTGTTTCTGGCAGCTCCCTTCAATATATCCCAAAGAGAGTATCCTGCGTCATAGTGGTGCACTGTATCCTGCACAACTTTGCCTTACCAAGAGACCTGCATTTGGCCGGGGGCCAATGTGACATCTCTGTGGAGCGGGAAGTCCCACTTCATTGGAGATGTGCCCCAATCAGAAAATCTAGGTGGTAACACATTAATGGGACATTCATTTGGTTGCTGTTTTAATGGAGATATTAACACATTCATTTTAAATGGGTTAATGTCTCTAATAAATCATCATACAAAAGAATATCATACAAATGTGTTCAGTTTCCATATGGTAATGTTGCAAGCAGTAATTTCTAGCCTCGTGTCCTAGGAGGGCTACAATTGGGATTTTGGCAGATTTAATAAGAGTTCTAGTAACATTGGCCACCTCCAGCCTTACTTCAGTCCATCGTCGCTGAAACTCTTGTCCATATCTTTTTCATCTCCGGATTGGAATGCTCCGATGCTCTCCAGGCTGGACTCCCATCCATCACCCTTGATAAATTTCATTTCATTCTGTTGTCAGTATCCTATCCCACACCAAGTCATGCTCACTCATTACACCCGTCCTGTAAGGTTCTCAAAATTCCCACATTCCCCCAAGGTTATTAATAAAAGGGACCCTGTATGGACAATTTAAAAATGGTATCCAAAGAGATTGCGTCCGCACCTCGTGACCAAAAGCCTGTAAGGTTTTTAAAAGCATTGACTCTGCAGCACAAGCAGGCAGCTTTGGGAAATCAAAACTTAAAATGCATTTCTGTGAAAAGGACTTTGTGTTTGAAAAGCCAGACAGCTAGGCAAACATTGAATATGCATTGCGGCAGATCGAAACAGATCAGCCCAGTTAGGCCTAAGCATAAGGCCATTAGTTTGTCCGCATAAATAATCGGAAACAGCTCAAGGGAGCCACCAAGGCTGGACAGGCTGATTACAATGCATTAATGACAATACAACCTGGACATCAGGGCCATCAGGTGCGATAAACGGCCATCTAAAGCCAGTTAACTTAGATTGGTATAATTATATTAACAAAGCCCGCCTAAATTGGACAATAGACTGACCTGATTTGGCGCGCAGATAAGTGCTTTCAATGGGGGTATAATTATAGGCCCATTGGTAGCTACATTGCTCTCTCTTCCTCCTGCGCTTGCTACCTGGCCACTGCCCGTGTCTTCCCCAAATCCATCAGGGGTGCCCGGCACAGCACCAGGCGAACACGGGCAGACCAGGCCGGACGAGACGAGATGAGATGAGACGAGATGAGATGAATTGAGACGAGATGATTTGGAAGAAGATTGGAGCACGCTTTGAATAATCGGGCCTTCAATCCAGCTTACATACGATGATCTTCATGCAAAATTCAACCACCACCCGAAGAAGAAGAACCATCATCCCTGCGAGGTAAAGTACCCAAGCAAAGACTTTAATCTCGGGGTACTTTACCAGGACGACGCCCTTGCCGCGCCCTGAGACCACGTGGCGATGGCAGGCTCCAGAGAACACAAAGAGCGAACCCCAAACCCCACAACCGTTATAACTCAGCAGATTTTGACTTGTTGAGCATGAATTCCTGGCCCCTCTTAGCTTAATCTAGTTAGGTATTATAGGTGGGATAAGGGTTAAGGGATTTTATTAATGTGTGTTGTTCCCTCAATGTGCCATGTGTTCCCCATTCCCAATTGAGTATATTCTTTTGATAAGCCTGTAACTGCATCGTGACTTTTCAGTATTTGTAATTTTTATTTCTGTTTTAATAAAATCTTGGTTTTCTTACACCAAGCCACTTGTCTACTCATTTTCTGTAGCGCCGCCTGTACCTAAGTCCGGTGTCGAGAACCCAGGGATATGTGAGCGATTTGAACTGCTCACAGGCAGTCAGGGGCATAACTGACTGGGCACACGCCACCCCCTACAGAAAATGGCGACCGCAGCAGGACACCGGCAACAGGGTTGCGATACAGTAGACAATGGTTCGGATGAGCAAACCATGATGGAGGAAAGGATTTCTGATTATGTGTTTAGCAAGGTGAATATCACAAAGAAGTGGGTCACCACTCTGTTAAGGACTGGGCATCCGGTAGATGCAGCAGCTAAGTGGACAGAGGGAAAGGAACACAAGAAGTCCTTAGAGAAGGCAGTCTGGCTGATGTGTTTCAAAAAGCAGGTCCAGCTTTTGGACAGGCTCGTTGCAGCACAGGCAGCTGAGCTAAAGGAGTCAGTCCTGGAGAGCTAGGATGAGGCTCTATCAGGGGAGAAGTTAATGGTAGCATTGTAGGCCCTGAATCAGGAGAGAATGGCCCAGAAATTTGGGTCCCAACGCGTGAGTACGCACGGGGTACTCACGCGTGGACCTGATGGAAGTGCCGGTTACTTGCATGCGCGGGAAACCGGCACTTCCGTTCCTCTGAACGAAGGGGTTCAGAGGTTGAATGCGTGTGCGTGGGAGTCTGCGCGTGCGCTTTGAAATTACGTTTTTTTTACAGGTTTTTCCGTGAGGGTAAGTCTTTAGATTTTAGAAATGTAAAAACCAGACGTAATGCCTGCATTTTAAAAGGTAAGTGGTCAATTAATTAAAATTAAAACATTTTTTCCACAGGTTTATTATTTTTAAATACTTTAAAGCAAGGTAAGTTTATTTTTAGCCCCATTTTTTTATAAAATTATTTTTTTCAAAAATTTAAATTATTGTTTAAAATAGTTATTTAATGTAATTTATAGTTTATTTAAAAAGTGTGATTTAAAAAAAAAATATTTGAAGGTTTACTGTTATTTTGGGGCCCGTATATTCATAAGTTTAGACAGGTCTTCCTGTCAATCTTATGAATGGGCTTTTCCCTCCTCTGATAGGCTGCCCATGGCTCACGTGATCCCAGGGGACACATCGCACTAACTACGCCCCTGGGACACGCAAGCACTGCGTGCCGGTAGCTGGGCCAGGCCCCGGAGCGGAATTCCACGGGAGCCCAGAGCTCAACTGCTGGCGCGCAAGGTAAGTGCAGGTCGGGGGCTTGCACCCGCGGGAAGCCCCCGACCCAAATTTCTGGGCCATTGTATTTAATGGGAGAACACAAGACCCAGTTGGAATAACTACAGTGCCAAGTCACCGAAGCCAAGGGAAATGAGTTAAGGTTGCAGGAAAAGAACGCCCACTTGGCAAGGCAAGTTAGGGAACAGGAAGAGAAAGTATAGGAGGTAAAGGCAGCTTATAAGCCAGCGAGCGAAATGGGGTTTGAGGAGGCAGATCATGGCCCCTGCAAGGAGCGGATAGAAAGTCTGAGCCGGGCCCTCAGGAAGGCAAAAGGCATGGTATGCCTTATAAGCCCGAAGGCAGGTCAGGCGGATTTTATGGGGAAAGAGGGGAGGACAGTTCAAACATCACCGGTAGTGCCCAGGGACAATCCGGTTGAGGGACAGGAGGTCTCATGGCCACCACCCGTAGCGCCAAGTTTCAGCGAGGTTTGTCAGCAAAGGGGGGTGGAGCCAGAGGTGGAAGCGGGGGTGGAGTAACCCCCGCCAGAGAGGTCGGAGCTGGGACCGATGTGCCCAACCCGGCATCGGAGGTTCGGCCCACCCGTCAATGGCGACGATGAGGGACCCTTCCAAAACCAGTTCGTATTACCCTATAGCACCCAACAGCTTAGGGCTATGGTGAACCATATCCCGAAGCTCTCTGAAAAGGGAGACCGCTCGATCCGCTTCAGGGAAGTAGAGCAGGCAGCCAGTGTCAATGACTGCGATGGCACTGAGCAGGCCAAAATGCTGCTATTCACCCTGGAGAGTAGTCTCGTCCAATCCCTCTCTGACGAGTGCAAGAAGGGACAGAGCGGGTATGAGGAGCTCAGGGAAGTGGTTCTAAAGGCCATGGGGATGAATGAGGGAAGTCCTTTCTCCCGTGTGGAGCAGACGGTCCAGCTCGCAGGGGAAACCCCGCAGGCTTTCGCGGACCAGTTATGGCCGGTGTACCGGAGGGCCTGCCCGGGGACGCCGAACTGGGTGTTCCTGAACGGAGATCCTCTGGCCCATTGGCGCCGGTGCCTGGTGGCGAACAGCTTGCCACTGGTCCGGGCCAAGGCAGAAGTCTGGTTTGACCCCAAGAACCCCCAGACCACAGAACTTACGGTGATTAGACAGTTGACTCTAGCCTATAAAAACGGTACGGGAACCGATGCACACCCACCCAAGGGGAAGGTGCATGAGGTAAAACCCAGACCGGGTAGGAAAGAGTGGCACCAGGAAGGGAATAACCCCCCCCCCAACACAAAGATGAATTGTTACGGGTGTGAGAAGGATTGTCATTGGCGGAAGGAGTGCAAAAACCCTTGGAAAGACAACAAGGGAAAGAATTCCACGGCACCAGCCCAAAGGGCAGAGGTGGGAATCCCTCCCACAGCGGTCGAGTCATTTTTGGACACCATGAGGTCCTTATTGACTGGCCACAGGAAAGTAGCAGCTGCTACCGGTGCTCTGACCCCGTCCGCCCCATCCAACCCACAACCCTGACTAGAGCCAGCGCAGTCTGTTTATCTGTGTTCTATCCGGTACGATGAATGGAAAAGACCCCTCATGGAGATAGAGGTGGAAAGGGTGAAGGGGACCTATCTGTTGGACACAGGGGCATCATACACTGTGGTCTATTCAGATAACCCCACTACCTCACCTATCTCTAACGGGGTCCCATACAGTCTGTCAAGGTTCACAGCCAAAGAACAGGCTGGCTCGTTTTCCATCCCGCTCGCCATTCGGTTAGGACCGCTCCGCTCCAAGTGGACCTGTGTCCTGATGAAATGGGAAGTGGAGAGTGGAAGAGGGGTCCTGGGAGCCGACTTTATTGTAGGCCACGGGATCCTAGTAGATTTGAGGAATCATTGTCTATGGGGGGCAAGTAAAGGAAAGGACGGCGAGGTAGTAGTAATCCCAGGGAAGGGGACCCTATGCACCATGAAGCCTAAAGAGGGTTATAACCTCGAGCTTATGGTCAGTAACACACCACAGGAGTTCCAGGCATTTGTGCAGGCCCACCTGGCCACATTTGCCACACACAAACATGACTGCGGGAGGGTCAACGGGTTTGAGGTCAGCGTAGACGGGGACCCCATGGCCCGACCACAGAAACAGTATAACTTCCCCAGGGAAGCAGAGCCAGACATGGAAGCAGCCATGTCCTCCTTAGTACAGCAGGGAGTCCTGAGACCGATAGCCACCCACGTAAACTCTCCATTGTAGCCGGTTAGGAAGCTGGACAATTCCTGGTGGGCCACGGTGGACTATCGGGTGCTCAATAGTAACATCCCAGCCTCTGCACCCACGGTAGCAGCAGTTGCCGACCTGATAGGAAGTATCCCAGCGTCCGCGATCACGTTCACGGTGCTGGATATTTCCAACGGGTTTTGGTCCAACCCTTTAAGGAGGGAGGCTCAGTACAAGTTTGCCTTTACGTTTAAAGGGCAACAGTACACATGGAACTGCTTGCCGCAGGGCTTCCATAACAGCCCCAGCATTTTCCATCAGTGCATGGCAAACAGTTCAAAGGATTTTCGCCAGCCCAGACAGTTGGTCCAATATGTGGATGACCTGCTCCTGTTCACTGATTCAAGAGAGGAGCATGGCCCACTATTGGCCGAACTGCTGGAGCTGCTCGGGCAAAAGGGTTTTAAGGTAAACCCAAAGAAAGCGCAGATCGGCCAGCAGGAGGTAAAATTCCTGGGCCTGACCGTACGCGTTGGAGAAAGGGCCATAGATAAGGCTAGGAGGGAAGCGGTACAAGAGTTACCGGTCCCCAACACAGTCACGGGTGTGAGGTCGTTTCTAGGGCTAACCGGGTACTGCAGGGACTATATTGAGGACTATGCAACCACCGCAGCCCCTCTGCTCCGACTCCTACACAAGGGGGTGGAGTAGCTTTGGGATGAGGGTTGCCAGGCGGCGTTTGTCAGGCTCAAGAAAGACTTGCAGACCGCGCCAGCTTTAGGGGCCATAGATGGGGGGAAAGAGTTTTTCCTGGAGGTAGCAGCCAGCGGGGACAGCCTGAGTGCTGTGCTGCTCCAAGAGCGGCATGGCCGGCTGAGGCTGGTGGTCTACTCCTCTAGGATACTCACAGATGTGGAAAGGAGCTACTCCAATTGTGAGAGGCACCTCTTGGCCACACATTGGGCTGTGAAGAGATCATTGATCTTCACAGGCACCTCTCCCATTACCCTCCTCACCCATCACACACTCACCCAGATGCTTCTGGATGGGAGGATCAAGGATGGAACAGTGAGCAGTGCCCGCTTTGCTCGCTGGACCCTCCTCCTCTCACAGATGGATCTTAAGGTGAAGGGTCTCTGTGAGTCAAAGCTTGCAGCCAACCTGGTATATCCTGCAACAGCCCACCGGTGTTCCATTGAAGGGGTTTGGGAAGTGAACATAGGTTTACGGGCCGGGATACATCCTATGGGCCGCGAGATCTATGTAGACGGTTCCAGCACGGTATCTGCTGGCAAGCGTCTCACGGGGTGTGGAGTTTATGACCCAGCGGGAAATATTGCCCTGGCAATTAAGCTCCCCAGCACCATGAGCGCCCAGCAGGCTGAACTGTCCGCGATAGTGTACGTCGTTACACACCCCGATATCTTCCCTACCCGATACACGATTTGCTCGGACAGCATGTTTACGTGCAATTCATGTACAGAGTACCTGGCCATTTGGTCCCGCCGCGGATACACCTCCGCCGACGGGAGACCCCTCACAGTGAAACCCCTGCTGGAAAAGATCCTTGCCGCAGTGGGGGAGGAATGGGAGGTTTTCATGCACAAGGTGAAGGCCCATTCCTCCACAGAACCCCGCGGCCAAGGCAACCAGCAGGCTGACATGCTCGCCAAGGAGGGTGCCTGCACAGGCATTTTCTGGGACCCATTTGGGTCCAGACCCATGGCAGCAGTCAGAGGTAGGGACGGGACCCAAGGGAGTGCAGGGGTGCTTTAGCCCCGGACCTTAAGACGGCCCAAGCCCAAGACCCCGTCCTCAAGGCGGTTCTCAGTGCGGTGACTGAAGGAAAACGGGTAGAGGGTCCGTAAGGCACAGCAACCCTCTCCGTCAAGAGGGCATGCTGTTCTGTGGGGAACAGTGGGTTGTGCCGCAACAGCACCGGAGGGAATTCCTTCAAATGTCCCATGAGGGGCCAGGAGCGTGACACCCCGGGCCTGAGACCACCTGGCAGCAGGTGGAACAGGCGGGATGGTGGCCGGGACTCAGGGAAGATGTCCGCGAGTTCTGTGCCGGCTGTCTGGTGTGCGCTGCTAATAACCCCGATCCCCACAAAAGGAAGGTACCTATGGGACACATCAGGAGGGTAGAGGGACCATGGCAGTCGATACAGGTCGACTACATCGGGCCCCTGCCCACCGCCCAGGGAGGCTATAAGTACTGCCTAGTCCTGGTGGATGTGTTCACCAAATGGGTAGAGGCCTTCACCTGCAGAACAGCCACAGCTCTGGGTACTGCCAGGATCCTGGTCCGGGAAGTGTTCTCGCGGTGGAGACTACCACAGTATGTGGAGTCCGACCAAGGGAGCCACTTCACCGGACAGGTGATGCAGAATACTCTTATGCTGCTAGGCATCGAGGGGAAGTGGCACGTGGCCCACAAACCACAGTCATCAGGGATTGTGGAAAGAATGAATAGGACCTTAAAAGAAAGGTTGAGGAAGGAGACGGCGGGCTTGCCCCGCAAATGGGCCGAGATCCTTCCGTTGGTCTTGATGGGGATCCGGGCCAGCCAGTCGAAAAGCACGGGTTACTCTCCGTACAAGTTGATGACCGGCAGGGTTATGCAGACCCCCCACCCATGTACTAGCCCCGGTGCTCACGGAGGGTCAGCTCAGGGAGGTAAACCGGGACAGGTTTGCCCGAAACCTTTTTAAGCACCTTAAACAGGTCCACGAGCAGACGGCTGGGAACATGGGAAGACAGCATCGGAGTAACCGATTGCTGCTCGAACCCCGAAAGCACCACGAGTGGGAGGTAGGAGATCAGGTCATGGTAAGGAACTATGCCCGAGTAGGAAGTTTGGAACCATTGTACATGGGGCCCTACACCATTGTAGACGAAGCCAGCCCCATGGTATACACCGTTAAGATGCCTTGGCGTACCAAATGGTTCCATATTAACCAGTGCAAACTGTTTCAAACTGAGAGGAGAAAACAGCCAGTTGGGGTAGGGTCTGAGGATAAAAATTCTCAGCCTGCAGCAGGAGCAAATTAACAGACTGCACGGGCAGGCGCTGTGGCTTGTTTAAGGGGAGGGGCCATCCCGCCCACCGATTGGGACACCCCCCCCTCTTCTGGGATCCAGGTGAGGAGGGACCCGAGGGTGAAGACCCCGCCCCTAACCCAGGTGTAGAGGAGGAGGGACCTGAGGGCAAAGACCCTGCCCCGGACCCAGTTTTGGGACCTGGGGGCGGAGACTCTCAGCCTACAGCAACAGGCTGCGAAGAGTCACCTGCCCATAGCCCAAGTTCGGGAGAGGTCAAGCCTAAGGGGGAAGATCCCCAGCCAATGGTAGTGGCAAACCGACAGGCCGCACCGGAGGGGACAGCGGTTCGGGTTAAAGGCCCATCGGCCAAGAAAACCCCACCCACCAAAGCCCCTAGAAGGTCCCCACAGACGCCCCAACCAAGGAAACCCTGGTCACCAGCTCCTCAGTTTAAAGGGACAGCCTCCCGAGTCAGGGGGAAGTCAAAGGACAAAGGTCCCCAGCCAGTAGCCACGGGCGGCGAGGGACCAACAGTGCAGTACAGTGCGGCCACGCCGGAGGGAGCGGTGTGCCGCAGCCCAACCAGGAATTAGCCTGGCCGCCCGGAGACGAGCGGCGGATGTACATAATTTAGGTAATTTAAGTTTTGGTTATTGTTAAGTTTAGGTATTTAGCTTAAGTTTAAGTGTTTAGCTTAAGTTAAGTAAGGTGATGGGTAGTTTTAATTAAGTAGTAATCTGCTAAGAGTGTGTATATTTGAGTCGAGGTCGCAAGACCTAACTATGCTTCACCCAAGCCAGAGAATCTCTTGGGGACCTGGCTGTATGTTTTTGTATCAGTTGCAGAAAGACTTTCGGGATGAAGGGGAGCATAATCCTACTCACCCTGATAGGATTGAGCCTTGGAAGGAGGGGCGACGTGGAAGACTCTCACATCTACGGGTGCTCGGGGGAGAAAGCACCTATAGCAACTGACGGAAGCGGCGAACGGGATGTGGAGGAGACCGCCGTCTACGTCCACGAGGGAAGATGGCCAGGGTGGCTGGGGTCCAATTCGCCTCAGTACTCCAGCCAGACCAGGTTCACGTAAGGGGAGGCCTCCATCCTGTGCCCCAGGGTGCGGGTCGTTACCACAAGGGTCAGCGTCACCATAGGGAAGCGTGTATGTTTATCGTGCAAGGGACACATTCCTCTGGATAGGTGGTGGTGGCTCAGGAAGCTGAGCAAAGATATGAGAAACTCTGTAGTCGAGTGGGAACGGTTGGGGAACAATACCCACCGGGCGATTACAGGGACTCACAGAGGATTAAATGTGTGTTGGGACAAGTGGTGGGAACCGGATCAAGGGATTTATATCTGTAATGTGGGGGTCAGAGAGGGTCTGCCCCACAGGCATATCTATCATTTTCCACCGGCAGTGGCAAGACGCCGAGGAGGGGATGAAGTGGGATACCAGCCTGAAGGCGTGCACGGTCCCATTCTCCCCGATCCCAGTCAATTTCACTGAGCTTGTAACCCGCCCCTGTAAGCCCCCGCCCACGGCGCAGGTGGTGAGGTTACCCAGGGAAGGGTGCCCCACCACCACCAAGGGATCAGGGAATGGGCTGGTACTAGTGCCTATGGATCAGGTACTGTACCAAGGGGTGCATTACGTGGTAGCCTCCGTGATTTTAAATCTCACCGAGGTACATTTACCGGAGTGGTGTCCCAAAGAAACAGAGCAGCTATACCAGGCCCTATTAAAGGACATGTTCAGGAAATGTTATGAGTTCGATTTCGCCAGTGTCGACAAAACCGAACTGTACACCACACACCACGATTTTTGGGGTAATGCAGGGAGACAAAGAAGGGGAGTATGGAATGATGTTTTTACTGCGTTTAACACTGGGTCCTCTGTCATCAACAGTTTGGATGACATAGAGCTGCAGACCCAGGTAAACGGTTTAAAAACACAATTAAGGAAGATATTAATGGATGAGAACAAAGTAGTGGGCTCGGAGTTGCATGAGGACCAGGCCATGACGGTCTATTTAAAGGAGATTACAGCGGAGTTGGAAAAGAATGCAAAGACCGTAAATGCCCTCATAAGGGAGGACAGAAATGCTTCTGACCAGGCTGCACAGAATGAGGTGTGTGTGCTGTATGGGGCGTGGTTGCTGGGCGAGGGCCGCAGTAATCTGGCAGATATAAAACAGGGTTTTGTCCCCTCCTGGATCAGCAACAAACACCTCGCAGCCCTCCATCCGTTTGAGAATGCATTAAGCCCGTGCCAACTCCGGCTAGCTTCAGAAGCCTACCCAGTCCCAGTGGATTGTGGACGGTCCAACCACACCATCATGGGAGTAGTAGTTAGGATGCCGGTCATGGGTAGGACAGCCTGACCCGTGCCGGTATACAGGGTACAGAACATTGGAGTCATTC
Organism: Somniosus microcephalus; assembly: GCF_052327205.1. NCBI lineage: Eukaryota > Metazoa > Chordata > Chondrichthyes > Squaliformes > Somniosidae > Somniosus > Somniosus microcephalus. The sequence goes on from NC_140994.1 coordinate 184,034,855, forward strand.
AAGGGGGTGCACACATTTGTTTCACAGTGGTCCCGCATTACGTCATAAAGTGGGAGCACGCTATGACAGGTACTGACCTCTCAGGGTGCCCGAGCCGGGGAACACACATAATCCTGTGTCCCCAGCACTTGAATGCCTATTCAAAACCACAGTGCGGGTTCAGAGCTGCTGGCGCGAAACCTATAAATTGTACCATGGAGGCAATGGCACAAGGCCATGTTCCCCCGCAGGTAGCATATATAGGAGGTGGACCATATTGTGTTACCACAGGAGCATCCCACTACGAGCATGGACAGCATAGCTGGTGTCCAGTTAGTGACAGCAGTTTCTGTTTTAAACCCGAGGCAGAAGTTAAGGGGCCCAGGAACGAATTGTCCCCATTCCTGAACCCTCCACTGTTCACCTCACTGTAAAGGAGAATTTTACTAACTTGCAGAAGTATGTAGTGCATTTTGGCTACGAAATTCCCCCTCTCCCCGAACACCTTACCAAAATACAAAAAGCCGTTATAGTTTCACAGAAACATTTTTACACTCCAGAGCAGAAAACAGTAGAGATAGGGGCTAAGATATTGGACATTGTACTTCCACCCTGGTGGGACATTTTCAATAACATAGAGGTCCCTTCGTGGATCAGGCTGGCTTCCCACATTCTTGTGGTTTGCCAGTTAAGGATAGTGTTGTATCTAGTTTGCACTCAGTGCAAGGGAAAAGGACAGATGCTAGAATTCCAAAACCAGAGGATCTGGAAGGAACATTATGTTAAAGTTCAGTTTTTTGTATTTTTGATTAAAGTTTTTTTTTTGTGTTTGTTGTTTTTTAATAAAGATTTTTTTTTGCGATGCATTGTTAATAAAGATGAATGTGTACCAAGTGGTGCAGGGGTGTTGGACACCCTCCATGCTTGGATGTTTGTAAAAGACTGTAATTATTCTATGTATGCTTATATACATTACATTTTTGCGGAATGGGAAGTGCATCTGTCGTGGGATCATAGATAAGTAATTACAGGGGAAGATTGACTATGGAGGGTCAGAAAATTTGCTCACCTTGTAAGGATGATGCTTCAAGCAAGTTTTAATGTCACAGAGGGGAGTGTAAGGTTCTCAAAATTCCCACATTCTCCCAAGGTTATTAATAAAAGGGACCCTGTATGGACAATTTAAAAATGGTATCCAAAGAGATTGCGTCCGCACCTCGTGACCAAAAGGCCTGTAAGATTTTTAAAAGCATTGACTCTGCAGCACAAGCAGGCAGCTTTGGGAAATCGAAACTTAAAATGCATTTCTGTGAAAAGGACTTTGTGTTTCAAAAGCCAGACAGCTAGGCAAACATTGAATATGCATTGCGGCAGATCGAAACAGATCAGCCCAGTTAGGCCTAAGCATAAGGCCATTAGTTTGTCTGCATAAATAATCGGAAACAGCTCAAGGGAGCCACCAAGGCTGGACAGGCTGATTAAAATGCATTAATGACAATACAACCCGGACATCGGGGCCATCAGGTGCGATAAACGGCCATCTAAAGCCAGTTAACTTAGATTGGTATAAGTATATTAACAAAGCCCACCTAAATTGGACAATAGACTGACCTGATTTGGCGCGCAGATAAGGGCTTTCAATGGGAGTATAATTATAGGCCCATTGGTAGCCACGTTGCTCTCTCTTCCCCCTGCGCTTGCTACCTGGCCACTGCACGTGTCTTCCCCAAATCCATCAGGGACGCCCGGCACAGCACCAGGCAAACAGGGGCAGACCAGGCCGGACAAGACAAGATGAGACGAAACGAGATGAGATGAATTGAGACGAGATGATTTGGAAGAAGATTGAAGCACGCTTCGAATAATCGGGCCTTCAATCCAGCTTACATACGACGATCTTCATGCAAAATTCAACCACCACCCAAAGAAGAAGAACCATCATCCCTGCAAGGTAAAGTACCCAAGCAAAGACTTTAATCTCGGGGTACTTTACCGGGACGATGCCCTTGCCGCGCCCTGAGACCACGTGATGACGGCAGGCCCCAGAGAGCACAAAGAGCGAACCGCAAACCCCACAACCATTATAACTCAGGAGATTTTGACTTGCTGAGCATGAATTCCTGGCCCCTCTTAGCTTAATCTAGTTAGATATTATAGTTGGGATAAGGGTTAAGGGATTTTATTAATGTGTGTTGTTCCCTCGATGTGCCGTGTGTTCCCCATTCCCATTTGAGTATATTCTTTTGATAAGCCTGTAACTACATAGTGACTTTTCAGTATTTGTAATTTTTATTTCTGTTTTAATAAAATCTTGGTTTTCTTACACCAAACCACTAGTCTACTCGTTTTCTGTATTGCCGCCTGTACCTAAGTCCGGTGTGAAGAACCCAGGGGTGTGGGAGCGATTCGAACCGCTCACAGGCAGTCAGGGGCATAACTGACTGGGCACACACCACCTCCTACAGTCCTCACTGACGTACAGTGGCTCCTAATCTCCCAATGTCTCAAATGAATAATTCTTATTTCTCCACAGCCTTGTCCCTCCCTATTTCTGTAACCTCATCCAGCCCAACAATATTCCCACCTCCCAGCCCTGTACTTTCCATTCTCCTGATTCTGGCCTCTTGTGAAACCCCCTCTACCTTTGTCCCACCATTGGTAGCTATGCCTTTAGCCTCCTAGGTCCTATTCGCGCCCTAAACCACTCTGTTTCTCCATCCTACTCACCTGTTTAAAACCCATCTCTTTGACCAAACGTTTGGTCACCCCTCCCCTCCCAATTTCTCCTTCTTTAGCCCAACATCTGTTTTTCTTATGTTTGTTGCTTTCTTGAGAGTCAGGAGGTAGAACCTACTGCTCCCCTTGGTCTTTACAGTGCCACTGACTCCACCTACAGAAGAATAACTAGGAGCCTTATTTATTTTTCCATTCCATTAGTCATTTTCATTTGACCAGAGACAATGTCAGCTATGTTCATCTAAATTTAGTGCTCAGTCTCAGGAGCCTGCTTTTATAGTTTGATCTGAAAAGAAAATCTTGCCAAATATCGTAGGTGAAAAGGTTCTAGTTTAGTGGGATGCACAGGAGACATACTGCATACCTGTATTTCCTTGGTTTTTCTTTCATTTAGTGCAGAGTTTGAAAGTAATGCCAGGGTCACTAAAAGATGAAAAAAGACTCAAAAATATTTTCAAGCTTTTTATTTTTACCTTCACAAAGCAAAGTCTTTTTGACGTGCTTAATCCTTTCACACAAAGGCTAGTAGAAATCTCATATTTTCTCTCCTCCTGAGGTCCCCACCACCACAGAAGCCAGTCTTCAGCCAATTTGGTTCACCTCACGTGATATCAAGAAATGGCTGAGCGCAATGGATACAGCAAAGGCTATGGGCCTTAACAACATCCCGGCTATCATGCTGAAGGCTTGTGCTCCAGAACTAGCCGCGCCTCTAGCCAAGCTGTTCCAGTACAGCTACAACACTGGCGTCTATCTGACAATTTGGAAAACTGCCCAGGTATGTCCTGTCCTCAAAAAGCAGGACAAATCCAATCCGGCCAACTACCACCCCATCAGTCTACTCTCAATCATCAGCAAAGTGATGGAAGGTGTCGTTGACAGTGCTATCAAGTGGCACTTACTCACCAATAACCTGCTCACCAATGCCCAGTTTGGGTTCCTCTAGGACCACTCAGCTCCCGACCTCATTACAGCCTTGGTCCAAACATGGACAAAGGAGCTGAATTCCAGAGGTGAGGTGAGAGTGAATGCCCTTGACATCAAGGCAGCATTTGACCGATTGTGGCATCAAGGAGCCCTAGTAAAACTGAAGTCAATGGGAATCGGGGGGGAAAACTCTCCACTGGCTGGAATCATACCTAGCACAAAGCAAGATGGTTGTGGTGGTTGAAGGTCAATCATCACAGCCCCAGGATATCGCTGCAGGTGTTTCTCAGGGCAGTGTCCTAGGCCCAACCATCTTCAGTTGCTTCATCAATAACTTTCCCTCCAAAATAAGGTCAGAAATGGGGATGTTCGCTGATGACTGCACAGTATTCAGCACCATTCACAACTCCTCAGATAATGAAGCAGTCCATGCCCGCATGCAACAAGATCTGGACGACGTTCAGGCTTGGGCTGATAAGTGACAGGTAACATTCGTGCCACAGAAGTGCCAGGCAATAGAGTCATAGAGTTATACAGCACAGAAAGAGGCCCTGCGGCCCATCGTGTCCACGCGGCCAACAAGCCCTGTCTATTCTAATCCCATTTTCCAGCACTTGGTCCGTAGTCTTGTATGCTATGGCGTTTCAAGTGCTCATCTAAATGCTTCTTGAATGTTGTGAGGGTTCCTGCCTCTACCACCCTTTCAGGCAGTGAGTTCCAGATTCCAACCACCCCTTGGGTGAAAAAGTTTTTCCTCAAATCCCCTCTAAACCTCCTGCCCCTTATCTTGAAACTCTGCCCCCTGGTCATTGAACCCTCTACTAAGGGGAAAAGTTCCTTTCTATCTACCCTATCTATGCCCCTCATGATTTTGTATACCTCACTTCAATCAGGTTCCCCCTCAGCCTTCTCTGCTCTAAGGAAAACAACCCCAGCCTGTCCAGTCTCTCTTCATAGCTGAAGCGCTCCAGCCCAGGTAACATCCTGGTGAATCTCCTCTGCACCCTCTCCAATGCAATCACATCCTTCCTATAGTGTGACAACCAGAACTGCACACAGTATTCCAGCTGTGGCCTAACTTGTGTTTTGTACAGCTCCATCATAACCCCCCTGCTCTTATATTCTATGCCTCAGCTAATGAAGGCAAGTATCCCATATGCCTTTTTAACCACCTTATCTACATGTCCTGCTGCCTTCAAGGATCCATGTACATGCACACCAAGGTCCCTCTGATTCTCTGTCCTTCTTAGGGTCCTACCATTCATTGTGTATTCCCTTGCCTTGTTAGTCCTCCCAAAATGCACCACCTCACACTTTTCAGGGTTAAATTCAATTTGCCACTGTTCTGCCCATCTAACCAATCCATCAATATCGTCCTGTAGCCTGGGGCTTCCCTCCTTGCTATTTACCACTCCACCAATTTTCATGTCATCTGCGAACTTACTGATCATACCTCCTACATTCATATCTAAATCATTAATGTACACTACAAACAGCAAAGGACAAAGCACCGACCCCTGCGGTACACCACTGGACACAGGCTTCCAGTCACAAAAACAACCTTCGACCATCACCCTCTGCCTCCTGCCACTAAGCCAATTTTGGATCCAATGTGTCAAATGACTATCTCCAACAAGCAAGAGTCTAACCACCGCCCCTTGACATTCAACGGCAATACCATCGCTGACTTCCCAACCATCAACATCCTGGGGGGTCACCATTGACCAGAAACTTAACTGGACTAGCCACATAAATACTGTGGCTACAAGAGCAGGTCAGAGGCTAGGTATTCTGCGGCCCTGACTCCCCAAAGCCTTTCCACCATCTACAAGGCACAAGTAAGGAGTGTGATGGAATACTCTCCACTTGCCCGGATGAGTGCAGCTCCAACAAAATTCAAGAAGCTTGACACCATCAGGACAAAGCAGTCCACTTGATTGGCACCCCATCCACCACCTTAAGCATTCACTCCCTCCACCACCAGCGTACCATGGCTGCAGTGCATACCATCTACAAGATGCACTGCAGCAACTCACTAAGGCTTCTTCGGCAGCACTTCCCAAACCCGCAACTTCCACCTAGAAGGACAAGGGCAGCAGGCGCATGGGAACACCATCACCTCCAAGTTCCCCTCCAAGTCACACACCACCCTGACTTAGAAGTATATCGCCGATCCTTCATCGTCGCTGGGTCAAAATCCTGGAACTCCCTCCCTAACAGCACTGTGGGAGTACCTTCACCTCACAGACTGCAACGGTTCAGGAAGACGGCTCACCACCACCTTCTCAAGGGCAACTAGGGATGGGAAATAAATGCTGTCCTTGCCAGCGCCGGCCAGATCCCATGAACACATTTTTAAAAAGGCTGTGGATGCTGGGACAATTGGAGCTTGCAAAACAGAGATTCATTGATTATTGTTAGGTAACAATATCAAGAGATATGCAGCTAAAGCAAATAAATGGAGTTGAGGTACAGAGCAGACATGATGTTATCGAATATCGGAGTAAGTTGGAGGGGCTGAATGGTCTACTATTCTTATGTTCCTTCCTATATAGTGAACCAACTCTGATAACTTTTGTCATTGATGATGAAAGAAAGAAAGACATGGCTCAGCTGGGAAGCGATCAGTTCCTCATTAACTTTCTCCCCTATTCTCTCTTTTCTTGAAGATGTTGACTTTTTGCTGAGGGACAGCTCTGCATACAGTTTGTAATCTCATGCAAGTGGCCACTATTCATGTATGAGCCTTGGCCATGTGTTTCAGCAGGCAATTCAATAGTGGCGGGAGGGAACATCCACAAGGGATAAAGATCAAAGTAGGAACCTTAACTGACTGCCCTGACGGGGATCATCTGACCCAGTGCCTATTGGAGGTCGAATCTGAAACCATCCTGATCTCTATGGCTCACCTGTTCACTGAACATAACTTTGAGCTATCAGGGGACTATTCTCATTTCAAAATCCCTTCACAGGTACATACACCTTTGGTATTACTGGTTGCGTATTTTACCTTCACAATAGTGCACACTGAATCTCTCAAAATCAAGTGCACAGGTGGTTCTTAGCTATGACTGAGGTTAAGGCATATTGTTAAAGATTTACTTTAGACCTTGATGCGTATCCAAGAATTAAATGAATGATTCTGGCTCTCAGTCCACATAATTGAAAATATTTACATTCTGTATTATTGACATTTTTCACTGAAGTGAACACAAAAGGGTAAAATGTATTTCACATAGACCAGTAAGTTACAAAGCACTAATAAATGTAGAATTCAGCTTGTAGCATGGCAAATATCCCTCCGAGTATTTCAACATGAATATTTATAACAGTAACATTTTTGAAGTGTTTCCACAAAATCCTATAAATAAAAAATGGAATCTGGTGCTATACATTTCTCTCATTATCCTTTATAGGGAGTGTTTGAGATTGTGGCTTTTCTGTATAAATCATATCACAGATCAAGTCTATATTTAACAGCTGCAAAATAGATATAATACTCAAATAGTTGACTCATTGTGTTGAAATTATTGGAGCCAAGGACTTGGGTCCCATTGGTAGTTGGCTTTCTACCTTGCCAGCAGTTTGTATGGAATATATTTTGCATGCTTTTAGACAGGTCATCGGAAGGGACAGAAAACCCCAGGGGAAATCTGGCACTCTGTCCAATTTTCCCATTTGAAAACATTCTTTCTGCCAACTGACATTAGGGCTAGAATCCTTGGGATAATCTATTACAAGATTGCTCCTAGCTGGAGTAATGGCAAGTAGCTAAATAAATTGAAGTTGTTAAACAACAAAATAGGGAAAGTGTTAAATGATCCCATATATTTACAAATACCAAATTAAAACAAAAGAGTTTCAAGTGATTGAGAATTGAACTGTTGAGATTTAGAGAAAGAACTGAGAAACTCCTATTTCTGGTCACCTTTTAGAAATTGCAAGATGTAGCCTGGAGTCTTTGGCACAGGGAATCTGATTACAATCTCACCTTGGACTGAAAAGGCTATATGAGCGCAATGGCATATTATATTATGTGCTGAAAATCAGACTTTTTGCATTAGCCCGGGTGACCACTTTTTCATATTATATTTGTTGTTTAGCAATTAATTTTAACAAATACAATTATACCATTTGATACGCTTATCAATTACTTCATAAAAGGTGATGAGTCGAAGAAGAGATGATGAGTCGAAAGAAGAGATGAATAAGGCTTTTATTAGCTAAGAAGAGACCATGCTTCTTCGTGAGTGACTGAACAAGTCTGAACGAAACCCACACAGTGGTGGGTGGAGTCAGCTGAGGCATGCCTCCATACACAGCGCCACCCAGAGGTGGCAATATACAATACAGTGGTTTACCACATTCACCCCTTGTTTAATGTGAAGTCCGGCGGGGTGAAGGGTACTACAAGTTAAGTCTATCAGGAGGCCTTGTCTGACGTCCTGATCATCGTGGTGGCGGCGGTGGTGTTGCAGCATCCGACGTCGGGTCTGGTGTCTGGGTGGTTGGCGAAGATTCCTGGGGCTTTGGCATGCCGTCTGCAGGGGTTGGGTTGGGAGGGGTGGTGGGGGATAACAGTGGTAAGGGGGATAACGGTGGTAAGGGGGATAATGGTGGTAATTCAGGGGTACCCGAGGGTGCGAGATCTCGTATGGAGACCGTGTCCTCCTGCCCGTCTGGGTATGTCACCCAGGCATACTGGGGGTTGGCGTGTAGGAGGTGCACCCGCTCGACCAGGGGGTCCGTTTTATGCGTCCTCACGTGCCTCCGCAGTAGGACGGGCCCAGGAGAAGTCAACCATGCCGGTAGCGAGGTTCCCGATGTAGACTTCCGGGGGAAAACGAACATTTTCTCATGAGGGGTCGCATTAGTGGCAGTACAAAGCAGTGACCGAATGGAGTGAAGCGCTGCAGGGAGGACCTCCTGCCAGCGGGAGGTCGGAAGGCCCTTAGATTTTAGTGCTAAGAGGACTGCCTTCCAAACCGTCGCGTTCTCCCTTTCCACCTGGCCGTTCCCCCGGGGGTTGTAACTGGTGGTCCTGCTCGTGGCGATACCTCTTGTTAGCAGGTACTGCCGAAGTTCGTCGCTCATGAACGATGAGCCCCTGTCGCTATGTATATAGCTGGGGAACCCGAACAGAGCGAAGATGTCATTCAGACACTTGATGACCGTGGTACTGGTCATGTCTGGGCAAGGGATGGCAAAGGGGAAACGGGAGTACTCATCAACTATGTTGAGGAAGTACACATTGCGGTCAGCGGAGGGGAGGGGCCCTTTAAAATCGACGCTCAGGCGTTCGAAGGGGCGGGTGGCCTTGATCAGGCTTGCTCTGTCCGGCCTATAGAAGTGCGGTTTGCACTCGGCGCAGATTTGGCAGCTCTTGGTCATGGTCCTGACCTCCTCGATGGAGTAGGGCAGGTTACGGGATTTGATAAAATGGAAAAACCTGGTGACCCCCGGGTGGCAGAGGTCATTGTGGAGGGACTGCAGCCTATCACTCTGCGCGTTGGCGCATGTACCACGTGATAGGGCATCTGGGGGCTCATTGAGTTTCCCTGGCCGATACAAGATATCATAATTGTAGGTGGAGAGTTCGATTCTCCACCTCAAGATCTTGTCGTTCTTGATTTTACCCCTCTGCTTATTATTAAACATAAAAGCTACTGAACGCTGGTCAGTGAGCAGGGTAAATCGTTTCCCGGCCAGGTAATGCCTCCAGTGACGCACCGCTTCTACAATAGCCTGGGCCTCCTTTTCGACGGAGGAGTGTCTCGTCTCGGGGCCCTGGAGGGTCCTTGAGAAAAAGGCCACGGGTCTGCCCGCCTGGTTAAGGGTCGCGGCTAGGGCGAAGTCGGAGGCATCGCTCTCCACTTGGAAGGGGATGGACTCATCCACCGCGTGCATTGCGGCCTTCGCGATATCGTTCTTGATAAGAGTGAAGGCTGCACACGCCTCTGGTGTCAGGGGGAAGGAGGTGGCTTTGATGAGGGGCCTGGCTTTGTCTGCATAGAGGGGCACCCACTGGGCGTAGTAGGAGAAAAACCCCAGGCATCTCTTCAGTGCTTTTTGGCAGTGGGGAAGGGGTAGCTCCATTAGGGGGCGCATTCTGTCGGGGTCGGGCCCGATGACTCCGTTCTCCACCACGCAGCCGAGGATGGCCAGGCGCTTGGTGTGAAACATACATTTTTCCTTATTGTACGTTAGGTTCAGCCGTTGGGCCGTACGGAGGAAATTTGCTAGATTAACGTCGTGGTCCTGCTGGTCGTGGCCGCAGATGGTGACGTTATCCAAATAGGGGAAGGTTGCCCGCAGCGCGTTCTGGTCAACCATTCGGTCCATCTCCCTTTGGAAGACTGAAACCCCGTTGGTGACGCCGAAGGGGACCCTAAGGAAGTGGTAGAGGCGGCCGTTTGCCTCGAAGGCAGTATACTGGCGGTCCTCATGGCGGATGGGCAGCTGGTGGTACGCTGACTTAAGGTCGATGGTGGAGAATACTTTGTATTGCGCAATCTGATTGACCATATCAGATATGCGAGGGAGGGGGTACGCGTCCAGCTGGGTGTACCGGTTTATGGTTTGGCTGTAGTCGATTACCATGCGGCGTTTTGCAGTGGTTTTAACGACTACAACCTGGGCTCGCCAGGGGCTAGTGCTACCTTCGATAATGCCCTCCTTCAAGAGCCGCTCCACCTCAGAGCTGATAAAAGCTCTGTCCCCGGCACTGTACCGCCTGCTTTTGGTAGCGATGGGTTTACAGTCGCGGGTGAGGTTAGCGAACAGGGGAGGGGGGGGGGACTTTTAATGTGGAAAGCCTGCAGGTGGTTTGCAGCGGGCGATTTAAAAGTTGTTGGTTGCAGACTGTGAGTGGGGGGAGGGGTCCACCGTATGCTAGTGTGACACTCTTAAGGTGGCACTGAAAATCCAACCCTAGCAGGACGGCAGCGCAAAGACGGGGCAGGACTAGCAGTTTAAATTTTTGATATTCAGTGCCCCCTACTGACAGGGTCACCACACAGTAGCCGCTGATGTCCATTGACTGGGACTTGGACGCCATAGAAATGCGATGGTGCGTTGGCAGAATCGTGAGGGAGTGGCTACGTACCGTGTCGGGGTGGACGAAACTCTCTGTGCTCCCGCTGTCGATCAGGCAACTGGTGGCGCGGCCGTTTACCGCGATATCCATCATGGAGCTGGATAGATGGTGAGGGTGGCCTTGATCCAGCGTCACGGAGGCCAGTATGTGGCTTAGTGAGTCACTATAGTCATCCGCCGAGACGGTGGTCGGTTCCGGTGACGAAATGGCGGTTGAGGGCGTTGGATACGATGGCGGCGGATGCCATGCGGCCGGGGGTACACAAAATGGCGGATAAGATGGCTGCTCCCACGGCCCGCACGCTGCGCTGCTGGCTGGCTTCCCCTTGCAGGCGTTAGCGTAATGGCCTTTCTTCCCGCAGCCCGAGCAGGTAGCTGTCTTAGCTGGGCAGTGCGCTCTGGGATGTTTTAACTGGCCACAGAAATAGCATTTTTGGGCCTGGTTACTGGGCATCGAAGCAGTTCTTACCGGAGGCTGCTGTCTCGGTTGGGTCGCTGCAGCGGTTGGTGCCGGGGGCGGCGGTCCCGTGTCCCACGGTTTCGATTGCCATGTCTCGGCGCCGTTACGGGGGTATGCCTCGAGGTTTCGGTGGGCCTCCTCTAACGAGAGCGCAAGGGCAATGGCCGTCTTCAGGTCGGGTTCCTTGCTTTCTAGCAGTCTCTGCCGGGTGTGGTCTGACTGGAGGCCCCTGACGAAGGCATCACAGGAGAGTCCCTGCGCGTGCTCCACAGCCGTTACCGCTTTACAATCGCAGTCTCTGCAGAGTGCCAGTAGCGCCCGTGCAAATGCCCCTACCGATTCTCCCGGTTGCTGCCTGCGGGATCCCAAGAGGTGTCGGGCGTAAATTGTGTTCACTGGGCGCGTATATTGCCCTTTTAGTAGCTCGAGGGCCGCCACGTACGTATTAGAGTCCCGGATTAGCATATATACTTGATGGCTCACCTGGGCGGTCAAAATTTTCAGTTTGTGATCCTCCTCTGTAACCTGTGAGATTGCGAGGAAGGATTCAAAGCAGCTCAGCCAGTGTTCAAACTTGGCTGATGCACCCACATCTTGAGGGTCGAGGTCCAGGCGTGGTGGTCTGAGGGCTCTCAGCAATGTCTGCTGTATCCGTTGCTGTTGTTGCTCCTCAGGTGTCGCCATTTAACTTTTAGCTAATAAAATTGATACGCTTATCAATTACTTCATAAAAGGTGATGAGTCGAAGAAGAGATGATGAGTCGAAAGAAGAGATGAATAAGGCTTTTATTAGCTAAGAAGAGACCATGCTTCTTCGTGAGTGACTGAACAAGTCTGAACGAAACCCACACAGTGGTGGGTGGAGTCAGCTGAGGCATGCCTCCATACACAGCGCCACCCAGAGGTGGCAATATACAATACAGTGGTTTACCACACCATTATATTAGGAGAGGTCATTACAGGGTTCAGGAATAGGTGGTAGCTCCTTTGAGACTGTCAGTGGTTTCAGACTTTTGCAGACTCTGAAAGCACAAGCATCTCAAGGCTGGTTTCATTTGACTATATACAATTCCAATTCAATAATAAACATTTTTGCACTCACTAAGGCAGCTAACATCATCCTTTCGAGAAAGATATTACATATAGTTATTTATAAACCAATTTTCCATGCAGCTTTCTGTTCAAATGCTATTACCATCATCAGACTCTTTCAAATACAATCCCTTTGTTACTTCTGGTGAAACAGCAGAAAGGGTTTTCAATCATATGGTTATTACCTGGGTTATTGTCATTATGGTTTAATAAACACAAACGGGGTAGTGGCACTAATCTCGAGATGTTAATCTTCCTCAATCAAAGCCATTTCCTGTATATTTCACCTAAGAATTGACAGTGGCGTGCATATCACACAGACATCACAAATGGGCTCTGTCCCATTTTACAGATGCAAGAGATTTATTTAGTTGCTGTATCTATCTGAGATATTAAGAGAAATATTATCCTTTCCATCACCAATACAGATTATCCTGCTCGCGAGTATCTGCTTTTCTACTATCGTAAGCATACAGATCACTCAGTTTACAGAGGACGCACATATGCTCTCGTGGGCCACTACAATACCAGATGTGATTGAATACTTTGGAGCATTTTCAGTCTTTAGAATATAACCTTTTTTATTTGTTTTGCATGTGCAGCAAATCACCACAAATAAAGCAATATATGAAGCTCCCGTTTGTTCCAGCATAGCCTAGTTATTAAATGTGAGTTCTGTAAAATATTTATGGGATAAGGGATGATTGACAATGAGTTACAAGACAATAATTCAACCATGTAGTTATGAGAACTGTGAAATCCATCTGCAGTGGCTTTACAAATGTCAATAGAATCCCGAGATTGAATTATTGCTCGTGACTCAACGGCAGCCATTTTTTATGTATCATATAACACAGTCAATTGTTTGTTTTAAAATGACAACGTCCAGCTTTATGGCAGATATGCTGATTACAATTAGATTAAATAATAGTAATGGTAACAATGATCATATTATCGAGCAAGCATCAGGTGAAAAGTATCAGATAATCAGAACTATTAATAATATAAGGCTTGAGGGTCAATATTAACCCCCTCACACACACAATGGGCAGGAGAGGGTCAGAGAGTCGTAGTTTAAAATTTAAAAATCACAAAATATGACCCCAACCCACCACATACGCGCCTGCTGCCATTTTTACGGCAGGGGGTTGCGTGGTGTGCCCGTGTCCCGCTGTGGAGCGGCGGAACACTTCATTATAATGTATAATATCCAGTGCAGTCGGGAGCCTGATTTAAATTTAACAGGTGCCAGCCAGATTTCGTAAGGCTCAAGAAAACCAGCAGCAAAATGGAGTCTGGAGCAGCCTTGTGAGTGCCTTGTGAGTGCCTTGTGAGCCAAGAGGAGCAGGAGGACTTCCCTAAGCAAACCTTCTGACGATCATGGCTGCGATCTGCCGAACCCAACCCTCAACCCCTGATCCCGAGCCTCCTTCCCCATGAACTGATGACACCACCGTCCCCCTCCCCCCACCCTGCCAAGTCCAGATCTTTCCCTCCCTCCCGGTTACGACTGGACAGCCCACTTTCAGTGGCTCATAGCGTGGAGCCTTGGCTCCCCAGAATGCCTGTGCTTAGAAACAGTAATTGCTAATCTCTGTACAAAAGTCACCCTTCATAAACCCCAAGAAAGTCATACCTCAAACAGATACACGCCATGGTGTGTCAGCCGTGGCTCAGTTGATCGCTCTCTCGCCTCTGAATCAGAAGGTTGTGGGTTTAAGTCCCACTCCAGAGACTTGAGCACAAAAATCTAGGCTGACACTCCAATGCAGCACTGTCGGAGGTGCCGTCTTTTAGATGAGATAGTAAACTGAGACCCAGTCTGTTCAATCTTCCTGGTTAGGTAAACCTCTCAGTTCTGGTATAATTCTAGTAAATGTTTTATTACAGTTCTCCAGTGACACAATGGGGGAGAAATTTGGTCGGTAGCGCCTCCAATTAGCACCTAAAGAGGCCGAGAAGTGGGGCGTTAGCCAATTTTCGGCCGGGCGCAGTGAACCCAGCGCCTCGCTCACGGGCGCAGGCAGATCATGACGTCATTTGAGTGTGCAACGTCTTTTGGGCGCCCAGGACTGGAAATTCAGTGGCGCCCCCCTCCGTAGCGCCTGGCGCTAATAAGGACAGCTTACCTGGAGCCTTCCCCAGTCGCTCTCGGGCTGGAGGAGTGTTATTTAAAGGGCTCTGGTGTAGTTTAAAAGCGGCAGCCTTTTTGGCTCACAACTTCTTCGAGAGTTACAGAGAGCTGCTGGGCTGCACACTGCGAACCATTTCACCACTGAGCCAGCGCTGGCAGAGAAACTTCAGCCTTCTGACCATCACCTTGCTGTTGGTGAGCATTTCCAACGGCAAAACTTTCTTTGCGCACTTATTATGGGGACTGCATTGGAGGGGAACGTCCTGCTGCTGAATCATCTGGAAAGGGGACAGAGACGCAGGGAGAGAGGGGCAGGCATGGCCAGATGGAGGAGGACCAACAGACGTCGCCACACCAGACCTTACACTGCCAGGGTTTTCCGACAGCAGCTTTCCTACATGAACATGTCGGAGGAGCAGTGTATCAGAAGGCTGCACTTTAGAAAGGAGGTGGTGACTGAGCTGTGCCACCTGCTTCAGCCAGTTCTGCAGCCTCAGATAAGGTGCAGGACATCTCTGTCGGTGGCTGTGAGGATGACTGTTGCCCGAAACTTCTACGCAAGCGGCTCCTTTCAGGCCGCAACTGGGGACATAGCCAACATCTCGCAGTTTGCGGTGCATTGCTGCATCCGTCAAGTGACTGATGCCCTGTTTAAAAGGAGGCGGCAGTACATCTCCTTCCCAGTGACCCCGGACAAGCAGCAGGAGTGCGCAGAGGGCTTCGCTGCAATAGCGGACTTCCCCATGGAGCAGGGTGCCATTGACTGCACGCACGTGGCTTTGTGGGCGCCTGTAGAGAATCCGGAGGAGTTCCGCAACCGCAAGGGGTTCCATTCCTTGAATGTCCAGCTGGTCTGTGACCACCGACAGCTGATCCTCGCAGTGAATGCGCAGTTCCCAGGCAGCAGCCACGACGCCTTCATCCTGCACCAGACTTCTGACGCAGACCTTTTTGAGGCCCCGGCTCACCCAGGAGGCTGGCTTCTCGGGGACAAGGGCTATCCTCTGTGCCTGTGGCTGATGACCCACCCCTTTAAGAGCTGGCCGGCGCCAGTGTGTCTCGGGGAAAGTGATTATTGACAGCACCCGCGCTGCGCCCCAACGCCACAAAATTGGGTTGCTCCGCCGGGTTAGCGCCTTAAGCGTACCGTGCAGCGCCTGATTTAGCGCCGCAATCACCTTCAGGGGCGCTGCAACCCAATATCGCGCCAGGTGGCGCTAAATTGCGCCTGGCGGCGCTAAATTGCGCCTGCCGCTAAATTTTGCACATCGCCAGAACTAGCGGCCCAAACGGGGTTATACCCAATTTCTCCCCCAATGTTTTTTATATAATATGGGGACCAGAACTGTTCCCATAACTCCAAGTGTGGTCTCACCAATGCTATAAAATTTAACTTAACTTCACTGCTTTTCAATTCTATGCCTCTGAAATGAAGCCCTGAGCTTTCTTTGCTTTTTAAATTTATTTTCCAGCCTGTTTCGCTGCATTCAGGTGGACATCAAATATCAAATATCCCATGGTACTATTTTGAAGGAGAGCAGGGGAGTTATCCCTGGTGTCCTGGTCAATATTTATCACTCAATCAAGATCACTGAAAAAAACTCCAGATTTTCTGATAATTATCACATTGCTGTTTGTGGGAGCTTGCTGTACGCAAATTGGCTGCCGCATTTCCTACATTACAAGAGTTACTGTTAAATCCGTGAATCTTGATGTTGTGTGTCCTTCAATAACTAGACAAAGACTGCAGAGAACAATCAACAGGTGTTTACTGGATGAGGGTTACTCTAAAAACTAACAGTACAGATCCCTACTCAGGGTTTATATGCAGGTGTGGTCACTGCCGGTACTACAGTATACAGGAGCTGTAAAAAGTAGTTCTCCCCTTAAAGGTACATACACTACAATTCCTCCCCTTTTAGATTAACAGTACCATAACATTCAGTTAACAATTAACACTTTTAACATGCAACATTAACTGAAAATAGTCCATTTATAAATTCAGTCTTTGGGGCAGCTTCCTGATCCTTTCTGGATAGCGCCTTTCCTGAGTGTCTTGCTCTTGGTGCAGAGGCAATTCTGGCCCCCTGTCGTCGGTTGGTTCATCAGCTTCCGATGCTACTGCTTCTGGGGTAGATGCTACCTGTATGTTGGGTTCATCACCAGGTACGCGAGACATGGGGTTGACTCATTCCTGTGACTCTAGGATCTGGTCGACATGGCGTCTCACAATGTTCTCCCCAACATCCACTGTGTACATTAGTGGCCCCTGCCATGTGCATATCGTTCCTGGTTGCCATTTCTCTGTTCGGTAGTCGCGGGCCAAAACTGGTTGCCCTACATTGAAGCTCCTTGTCGGCTTCTCATTGATGTGCTGGAATTGCTTATTCTCAACATCTCTTCGTACATTTGGTCTGAGCAAATCCAGACGAGATCGCAACCTTCGGTTAAAGAACATCATGGCCGGGGTCTGGTTGGTGACTGCATGTGTCGCATTTCTGTAGGCTAACAGGAAATTGTCCACCTTATGCTGCAGTGGAATGTCGTCATCGCACATGGCCCTTACTGCCTTTTTAAAGGTTTGTACGAACCTCTCAGCCAATCCATTTGTGGCTGGATGATACGGGGCGGATGTGTAATGCCTTACCCCATTCCTTTTCATAAATTTCCGAAACTCTTCGGACACAAACTGTGGTCCGTCATCAGAGCAAATCTGCTCTGGCAAGCCATTCCTGGCAAATATGGTCCGTAGGACTGCAATCGTTTTCTCCGTGGTGGTGGAGGACATTTTGATCACCTCAGGCCATTTCGAGTGCGCATCCACGGCTATTAAAAACATTGAGTCCATGACTGGACCAGCAAAATCAATATGCACCCGTTGCCATGGAGAGGAGGGCCACTCCCATGGGTGTAGAGGGGCATGTGGTGGTGCATTTTGGACCTTCTGGAATCCTGAGCAGCTCTTTGTCAGGTCCTCGACTTGCTGATCGATCCCCGGCCACCACACATAAGCCTTAGCAAGGCTTTTCATTTTCACCCCTCCCAGATGGCCTTCGTGAAGCTCATTGAGCACTCTCTCCCTTAACTTGGGTGGAATTACCACTCGGGATCCACACATCAAGGTCCCCTGGCATACTGACAGCTGTTCTCTTCTGGATGAGAATGCTGGCGACAGTGAGTCGCCATGTGTTGGCCATCCCTTCACCGTCAAGTCATATACCCGAGACAGTGTCGGGTCATTTCGGGTCTCCTTCTCCATATTCGCATTAGTTACTGGCAAGCGTTCAATTATAGTTGAATAAAATATTTCGACAGGGTCCACTGCTGGTGCTTCCTCCACAGTAGGCAGTGGCAGGCGTGATAGCCCATCAGCGTTTCCATGCTGTTTCGTGCCCTTATACTCTATTTCATATTGGTTCGCCCCTAGAAAAAGGGACCATCTTTGTAGCCGTTGCGCAGTCATCACCGGAACGCCCTTCTTTGGATTAAAGATGGAGACAAGTGGTGGTGGTCAGTCAGCAAGGTGAACTTCTGCCCGTGCAGATAGTGGTTGAACTTTTTCAATCCCCACACTAGGCTGAGGGCCTCCCTGTCAATCTGGGCGTAGTTACGCTCGGCTGAGGTTAGTGACCGAGACGCAAAGGCTACTAGCCTCTCCGAGCCGTCCGGGAATTTGTACGACAGCACCGCTCCAATACCATAGGGTGATGCATCACACGCCAACCGAATTGGTAGTGCTGGGTTGAAATGAGCCAACACCTCTTTTGATGTGATCAATTCTTTGCACTTCTGGAAAGCTCGTTTACATTTGTCATTCCACTTCCATGGTACCCCCGTTTGCAGTAGGGTGTTCAGTGGGTGTAGTACTGTAGACAAATTCGGCAAGAACTTATGGTAGGAGTTCACCAGCCCGAGGAACGAACTCAGTTGTGACACATTTTCCGGTGCTGGAGCCTTGACTACTGCCCCAATCTTTTCAGGGGACTTATGTAACCCCTCTTCATCAATAACGTGGCCACAATACGAGACCTGCTTCTGGAAAAACTCGCATTTGTGGCGATTAGCTCGGAGCCCTTATTCCTTCAATCTAGTGAGCACCTGCTCCAGGTTGGCAAGGTGATCACTGTCATTTTCGCCCATGACCAGGATATCGTCCAAATAACACTGGGTCCCTGGAATCCCTTGCAGGACTTGATCCATTGCCCTTTGCCAAATAGCCGGAGCTGATGCTACCCCGAACACCAGCCGGTTGTATTGGTAGAGACCATTATGAGTGTTGATCGTGAGGTACTGTTTCGAGGCTTCTTCTGCCTCCATTTGCAGGTACGCCTGGGCCAGATCAATCTTAGTGAAGTGTTTTCCTCCAGATAGCGAGGCGAAAATATCTTCAATCCGCGGAAGCAGATATTGTACCGTGTGAAGGGCTGGGTTCACTGTCACCTTAAAGTCCCCACAGATGCGAACCATCTTTGGTTCCCCAGGCGTATTACTCAACGACCTCTTCATTACAGGAACGATGGGTGTAGCCCACTTGCTCCAGTCCACTTTGGACAGTACTCCAGAATGTTCCAAACCTTCCAGCTCTGCTTTGACGGCTGGGCGGATTGCATAAGGCACCGGTCTGGCCTTAAAAAAATTTCGGCTTGCATTTTCCTCTATTTTCATCGTCACTGTTATGCCTTTTAGTGCTCCGAGTCCCTCCTGGAACACTTCTTGTGCTTCAGTTAGCATTTTTGACAGTCGTCCAGGTGTGACGTCGTCATCCTTTTTGGCATCTACCGTCAGTGCTTGTATGGAATGCCAATCTAACTGTATCTTCCGGATCCATTCACGTCCGAGTAGTGGTGGTCCTTCATCTGGCATTACATATAGGTCCATTTTTGGTGTTTCCTTGCCGTTATATATAACATTCACCCTTATTTTTCCTTTGGGGTAGACTTTTTGCCCCGTGTACGTCTTCAAGACAATCTCTGTATCTCTCAAGGGTATATGTGAGAATAGCCACTTGTAGTCCCTTCGGTTTATGACTGTTAGGGCTGATCCTGTGTCCAATTCCATTTTCACTTGGACTCCGGCTATCTTGAGCGTGACCCAGATAGTTTGGTGATCCTCCGTTTTGATCACATTATGTAGTTTCAGACAACCCAGCTCCTTGCTTCCAGAGTCTGTATCACTTTTCTGTTCGTCTGCACTACTCTCCGTCACCTAATGTACCTTCTTGTACTTCTCCTGTGGGGATTTCTTGCTGCTGGTTTTCTTTTCTGACCTGCAGACTCTTGCTATTTGTCCTACTTTTCCACACTGTCTGCACACTTGGTCCTTGAACCAGCAATCCTTATGGCCGTGTGTTGTTCTGCCGCAGCGATAGCACTTCACTGTTCCGTATGACATTTCATTTGTGCCATATTCTTGCGGTCTCCATTGTATCTCTGCAGCGCCCCATGTGGCTGCTTCGTGTGATACTGCCATGCTGAAAGCCTTGTCCAGCGTAAGATCCTTTTCTGATAGAAGCCGTTTCTGGGTTCCTTCACTTTGAAGCCCACACACAAACTTGTCCCTTAAAGTATCTGCTAGTCCCGTTCCAAACTGGCAGTGTTTCGATAGCTTGCGCAGTTCCATTAAAAACTCAGCATTACTTTCATCTTTATGCTGGTTCCTTTTGTGAAACTTAAATCTTTCCGCTATCAGCAGTGGTGTGGGTTCTAAGTGGTCCTGTAGGATTGACACTATGTTTTCAAAATCCTTTTCCACTGGCTTCTCTGGGGTTACTAGGTTTCGCAGTAAGCCATACGTTTTTGCACCCATTGAATTCAACAATACCAGCGCTTTCCTGTCATCTGGCACTTCATTCGCCTTGCAGTACACTTCTATGCGTTCGACATATGTTGTCCAATCTTTGACTTCATTGTCGAACGCTGTGATACTGCCACTCTTCGGCATCCCTGGGTGTGGTTAGACTGGCTCAAAATGGCGTCTCCCGCGCTCTCCCTTCTTCTCCGCTGCGGCTCAAAATGGCATCTCCCGCACTCTCCCTTCTTCTCCGCTACGGCTCAAAATGGCGTCTCCCGCGCTTTCCTTACTTCCCCGCTGACGCTGCTCGCCCCCTGAACACCGGCTGTACTCTGCGCATTTTCCTGCGTGCCTCTCTCTCTCGTTGACGCCGCTCGGTCCTGAACAGCGGCTGCGCCCTGTGCGCTCTACCCTCTCTCTTTTCCCATCGACGCCGCTTGGTCCTGAACACCGGCTGCGCCCTGTGCGCTCTACCCTCCCCCTTCTCAGTGTCGACGCTGCTCGGCCTTTTTCTGTGCCGTCGGTTGGCTCTAGCCGCCGCTGTGCGGGAAGGGCCTGCGCCATACCTGTTGCCAGCCCGTTTCGCTGGAGTCTCCGTTGGATGGTCGACGCCCGTGTTTCTGGACTCTCTGAAGAAATAGCAGTATTTTCTTCACTATCTCCTTGTCAAAGAGCCGTTTACAACAGAATTCACAGCAATGATGGAATTTCCTTCTGCAGAGTTGCAGGTAGGTTCGAATTTTCTCGTCGCCAATGTTAAATCCGTATATCTTGATGTTGTGTGTCCTTCAATAACTAGACAAAGACTGCAGAGAACAATCAACAGGTGTTTACTGGATGAGGGTCACTCTAAAAACTAACAGCACAGATCCCTACTCAGGGTTAATATACAGTATATAAACTCAGGATTTATATGCCGGTACTACAGTATACAGGAGCTGTAAAAAGTAGTTCTCCCCTTAAAGTTACATACACTACAGTTACTACATTTTAAAAGTACTTAATTGGCTGTAAAGTGCTTTGGGACGTCCTGAGGTCATGAAAGCCGCTATATAAATGCAAGACTTTCTTTCTTTCTGGCACTATCAGCTTTTACACAGTCTCCTTAATCTGACACAATTGGATGTTCTCTGAAAAAATAGATTGCAATAGACTGTAAATATCGAGGCCTTTGTTTCAATGTCAGATTACTAGGAAATATATGACACTCTGTGATTACTAGTACACAAATTAATCCATTCTTATAAAATCTCTTTGCTGCTTTGAAGAAGGTGCTAACAATCACATGCTCATTACTAATATTTTATGTTAATGGTTTATTGCTGATACCTTCATAATAAATTTCTTGTACCTGTCATATATGTTGTGTCCATTATGTTAGTTTGTCTGTTTTCTACTTTTTCATTGATTGAGATGATGCATTTCAATTATGAACATATGGGGAAGTGTATTCGAGTTAAAATTGTACTGAGTTGAGTGACCACATTCACTGTCAACCATCAGGTTGGCAGGAAATCCTGGAAGTGGTGGTGGAAGCTGGTGAGACATTATTTCCTGCACCGACTGCCAAGATTATGTCCCAAAAGAGGCATTACAATTTTGGAAAATCCAAACCATTGACGCACTATTTAATACTCACTATTTAATCTGATTGTGCAACTGTGGAATTCGTCTGTAATGATTTTTTAACAATGCCTTATCAAACAAAAATACGTTTTTATTTCTTATTTTTTATTAGCTTTTTTAACTCCTTTGCTGGAAGGGTATAGGGCTGAACACACATCATGCACTGCCACTTTCTAGCAACATTGTAGCACTTGTTAATTAATCCATTTTTTGATAAAGTTATTGAAGTGAGTAATGTCAGACCCATATTATTTAAACAAATGAGACTAGCCCCTTTAATAAACTGCATCATAATGGCTCTATTCAGTTATCTATAATATATTCAAAATCTTACATCTGTGCTCATTTCCTGTGTCAATTTTTAAATTCTTCTGTCCAGATTTATAATAGAAACAGCCTATGTAAACTTGTCACACTGTAATTATATCCTCTCACCAGTGGCGGTACTGTGGCAACTCAGTTTTGCATCTCAGTGGGTGCTGCAGAGAATCTCATGTTCCAACCAACCCGACTTCTCTGCTTTCCAAATAAGTTTGATGAAATTACTCTATAAAAATTAGGACAGCAGCATGATCTTAAAATGAGGACTGAATTATATTTGCATACCCTGGTCCAATTATCCCCACGCTCTAATTTGCTTTCAACTGAAGACTGTACTTAGCCTTCACTCCCCAACACCATGGGAGATCAAGTCATATTAGAATATAATTTGCACATTAAAACATTTTTAATGGTAATAACTAGCAATGTTAGAGGTCTAAAGAACTTTCCATCAATGAAGAGTAAACAAGGCAGTGGCAGAAAGTCAGTCACACTGTGTCGAGCATTTCCTGTTTTCTTTTTCCCGAAAATCTGAAAGCAAACTGGTTCTCAAAAACTGAAGGAATCTGAATTTCAGACAACCTTTAATCCTTTCGGTAACTACGGTAACAGTTGCATGAATCATTCAAATCTCTAAAATGGCCTAGGTTTGTGGAATGTTCTGTGCTTTTATTAATTTGCCTTATTCTGCTCTATAATAGTCTGCAGCAGTGTGGAATTGTATGTTTTTCGGAATATGCTGTTTAATGGATAACAAGCATATTTGGGAAAACTCAAAAGGAAAAGTTGAAAAAATCTTGTTGTGGACAGCAAGACTCCCTCTTTTTATAAGGAAGTCTCTGCCCTTGCCTCTTTCTAGGGTCTCCTCACTCCATGCACCATCCCGAGTACAGACTGTGTATGAACAACTTGCCCTCGGTCTTATATATATATAAACGGATCGATCTGTCTGTCTGTCTGTCTGTCTGTCTGTCTGTCTATCTGTCTGTCTGTCCTCCGGTGTGCGTCTGTCCGGCTATGCGCTCGAAAGTTATAGAGCGTACCTACGCGTGCGTTACGTCAAAAGAAAGCTTACCTTTCCAAAACGGTCGTAAGCATATTTACGTTTCGGCCGGACAAAAATCGCGCCCGCGGTATCCAAAAAACGTTCAAAATTCCGCTCATTAGCATCTCATTATCCGCTCATTAGCGCTAGAGTGACGTCGAGGTCGACCAATCGTACGCCGGGTTCCTGGCGCATGCGGGCAGGCCCTCCTACAGTCGAGTGACGGGATGATTGACCAATCCTACGCTTCGGTGACCTGGCGGTCGACCAATCGGTGCCTGTGTGGGCGGGCCTTATCGTTCTGAACCGAGGTGAGTCGCCGCCATCTTGATTCCAAACTTTTCCTTTCTTTTCCCGCTTTCTGCGTCTTTAAAAAAAACGTTGCTTTTAAAACACATCTTGTTTTTAAAAAAAGTTAATTACTTTCTAAATCTTTTATCTAATCTCATTAATTTTCCTACCTTTCCCCGTTTTTCCAGGTAGGCCTCGAAGCCTCGGCCTCTCCTCCGCACCCAAGCCCGAGCTAGGCACCTCGCGGCCCCAGTCAACAAGCGGCCCCCGATTGCCGCCATCTTTGTGAAGGCTGGAGGGGCGGGCCTCAGCCGAGCGCCGCTACCGCCGCCATCTTAGTAAAGGCGGGTGGGGCAGGAGTCAGCGCGCGCGACTTGAGTCCGGCCCGGCCTCACGCGATAGGTTGCGCGGCGGCGTCTCTCTCTCTCTCTCTGCTCTTGAAGCCGGCTCGGGCGGGGGGCGGGGTCTCTCTCTCTGCTCTTGAAGCCGGCTCGGGCGGGGGGCGGGGTCTCTCTGCTCTTGAAGCCGGCTCGGGCGGGGGGCGGGGTCTCTCTGCTCTTGAAGCCGGCTCGGGCGGGGGGTGAGGCTCCAGAGATCGGGCCTCCGGAGATCGGGGAGGGAGGGGGCGAGCCTCGGGAGATCGGGGGGGGGGGCGAGCCTCGGGAGATCGTGGGGGGGCGAGCCTCGGGAGATCAGGGGGGTGCGAGCCTTGGGAGATCGAGGGGGGGGGCAAGCCTCGGGAGATCGTGGGGGGGGCGAGCCTCGGGAGTTTGGGGGGGGAGCCTCGGGAGATCGGGGGGGGAGCGAGCCTCGGGAGATCGGGGGGGGCAAGCCTCGGGGGGGGGACGATCCTCGGGAGATCGGGGGGGGGCGAGCCTCGGGAGATCGGGGGGGGTGGGGGGCGAGCCTCGGGGGATCGGAGGGGTTGGGGGGGCGAGCCTCAGGAGATCGGGGGTGGGGGGGCGGGGGCTCGGGAGATGGGGGGGCGGGGCTCGGGAGATCGACGGGGGCGGGGCTCGGGAGATCGGGGGGGGGGGGCTCGGGAGATTGGGGGGCGGGGCTCAGGAGATCGGGGGCGGGGCTTGGGAGAACGGGGGGCGGGGCTCGGGAGATCGGGGCGGTGGGGGGGAGCCTCGGGAGATCGGGGGGGGAGCCTCAGGAGATGGGGGGGGCGGGGCTCGGGGACACCCCCTCCCTCTCCCTCCCCTCCCCCTCCCCTCCCCCTTCCCCCCCTCCCTCTCCCTCCCCTCCCCCTCCCCTCCCCCTTCCCCCTCCCCTCCCCCTCCCCTCCCCTCCCCTCCCCCTGCCTCCTCTCCCCCTCC